>NC_081319.1:86427416-86737992 GCF_026419965.1 Kogia breviceps
CTACTGTTCGTTCTACCTCAAATACTTTCTCTATCCCTAGTGAACATTTCCTCGACCTTGAAACTTGACCTCCACCATTACTCCTTCAGATAAAACTTTCTAAGTAAATCTTCAGATTCCTGTTAGCACCGTACACCTCTCTTTTATTGCAAAAGCCAGTTAGGTGAAAGATGGCAAAGCTGGGATGAGAAAGCATTGCACTCTGGATTCCAAGTTTGTGCCGTCAAGAACATAACCATACCGTGTCTCTCTCTCTCAACATCCAAGATCCTTCTCTCGAGGCAGTTGTACATTTTGAGGCGTCTCTTTTGCCCAATTTGAAAACTAAAATGAACATACAACCAAATTGTCGAAAAAGAGCATGTCTGTCTGTTTGAAATGTATGTGGTGTTAAGTCAGTTCCTAAATTCCCACATTCTATGTCAAATTTGATTTCTGGAATGTGTGTACCTTTACGGAGTGACTGAATTCTTGCCTCTTTTTGCCTTTACCGTTGACTTTTGCCTGCTTTTATCCGATGCATGGTTTGTCACAGAATTTGCCCATGATTCTCCCTCTTAGTGAGGCTTACTCTTTTAACAGTGAGAGGAAAAGATGTGATTCTTACAGCCGAATGCATTTCCAAACCAAATAAATGTGCACTATGTTACAACACTTAATTAAAGAGAATACAGGGCAGTCATTAGTCACCCACGCACACATCATCAGGGTCCAATAGAAGTACGTAAGAATACGTGACGCGGGTGGAAGCATGGCAGATTAACAGATTGATTGCAAAAATTAGCAAAGAGCACTCGCAGGCGAAAACTTGCTTTCAGGGAATGACATTCTTGCTATCACGTGTGGAATGTTCTAAGGGTTACAATTCTTATGATTTCAAACATAGAAATTGAAAACAACGTTGTATTATATACACTCACCGCAAATTACATGAATCTGTCGGAGTCAACGGTGTTGCGGTTATTTCTATCCTCATTCCGGAACCAGCGACTTCGGAGGTCTCATTTAGTTAAATAGGCATACTTGAGACCCGCTCTCGCGGGGGGGCCAGTGGCGCAATGGATAACGCGTCTGACTACGGATCAGAAGAGTCTAGGTTCGACTCCTGGCTGGCTCGGAACCCTTTTGGCACCCAATCGCCTTGCAGTTGACACGCCGACCAATTCTTCAAACTTTCTCGGATCACAATGAGGTGCTGCGAAAAGCTCCCTCACCTTCCTTCTTGTTGCCCCACGGGGCAATCAATCCCGCCTCTTGTGCAACTCGGAAGGACCCTTCAAAGGCGATCACAGGAACGTTCACAATCTCACGTTTTCTGGTTTCAATCTCATACCGCAAATAGGGAGAAAGGTTCAACCTCACACGGCAAGTATGGAGAAAGGATCACACAGAGACACCTATACACAGATTCAAGTCAAAGAGGCTTTAAGAAAAAAGAAGAGGAGGACGAAGAACAAGAAGAAAGAAAGAAACATTGTGGATCTACGAGTGTCTTCACCAATATTAGCCTCACTGGGTTACCCCTCGACCCCTTCCGAATAGAAAGACAAGAGACTTTGACTGAGGCAATGGTAAATCCAGAAAGGCCGGGCTTGTGCAGACCGGATATCGGAGCTGGTCCTGACCACCACGCACTCAAGATTCCAGGCCGCAGCTTGCTTCCGAGCACCGCGACTTCCGCAAGAGCGCTGGTTCCACAGTTCCAAAATGAGGGGGCGTAACGTGAGTGACGTGCTGGGGTTTTTTTGTTGTTGTTTTTTCCCCTTTCTTTAAGTAATCTGTGCCTTGCAAGTCTCAATTAGAGACGTGTAACCACCGTGGGTGGTGAGGAGTAAAAGCACCACCCGTGGCCCGTACGGGGATCGAACCCGCGACCTTGGCGTTATTAGCACCACGCTCTAACCAACTGAGCTAACCGGCCGCGACACGACGGTCACCTTTTCGTTGAAACTTTTAACCACCATTACCCGCAGTACCTCTTCGGGCAAAGACAAACGTTTACTTTTCACGGTCCTCGGATACCTAGCTGCTCCCTGTGTAACCCACCGAAGATCTGCTCTGCCCTCTACACAGAAAGCCAAACTCGGACAGCAGCCCTTTGTCCAAAAGGAAGCCTTGGGTTGCACGGCGCCAAGCAAGGGACTGCGAGACAAGTCTCACGTCCACTCCGCCTTCGTCTTTGACATACGGGTGTTTTTAAAGGGGAAGAACAAAGAAGCTGGCATTGACCACCATTTCGGAATCATTGCTTCAGGAGTCAGGATGTTTCCGGTTTACCATTCTCTGGCCAGGTCGTCCACGGCTCGGGGATCTCTTAGCTCAACTTGCCCTACAGAAACAAACTGACTTTGGACGTTAGTGATGATATCTATAACAGCAATTTTACTACATTAACGATGCTATCAACAACAGCAATTTTAGTCTGACTCTGGTTGATTAGTGCTCAATTGGCACAGAATGGAGGTCAGAGGGGACAAGAAAGGACGGCCTGGCAGACCAGTGGGCATTTTCCCCTCTCCGTCCCTCGGTTTCTGTCGGTCAAACACTGCCCCGGCACAGAATGGGCAGCTACCAGAGTTCAAGGGCACCGAATCCCGGTTACTCTTCTGCGATCATGTTCTGGCACCTAAGAGATGGTGATCACAGAACTTCCTAACCCACAATAGGACAAAATCGAGCAATTTTCAGAAATCTGCTGTACCCGGACGCTGCCTAAAATGTCTGTCCTGCCTTTGGAAAGGAATTCTTCGCTTAAGGGTAGTATTTGCCTGGTGTGACTCATTGACTTTAGTATTATTGGTTTTAATACAGAAGCGCAGTAACCCCGATCATTTCCTGGAAGAGAGAAGCAATTCAACGTGGCCGAACCTGGGCTAGGCAGAAAGTCCCTTCTCTCTTAGACGCACCGGGGGGGGCGGGGGGGGGGAGTTGGGAGCGGGGGTGGGGGGGGGGCGGGGGGAATAAGCACAAGCAGGGGAAGCTCAGTTTCCATAGTGTAGTGGTTATCACGTTCGCCTCACACGCGAAAGGTCCCCGGTTCGAAACCGGGCGGAAACATCTCACCTCTCCGGAGTCTGCTTTCTTGAAGCATCCTCCTGAACCTCTCAGGAACCTTCCGAGAAATCAGGTAGGTGAGGCGGCTCCCGAACACCGACCAAGTCTCACCCGGAAACCTGGGGGACTCCGCGAGCATCGACAATCGGAGCCGTCTGAACATCCTTCAGGCACCATATTCCATCTTGTATGACAGAGCCTGCACTCACTCCTAGTTCAGGGGCAGACTGCCAGCCATGTACACAACAGCACATACTTCCATGGATTCCCCCGCCCGTTGGCCGCAGCTTCCTCCAGAAACGTCGGCTTCCTCTTTCACGTCCAGGAGTACGACTGAAAACCAGTGTGCCTTCTTTCCGTTTGGTTTTCTTTGAAGAGAAAGCGTCTCATTCTGTTTATTAAGGGTGGAAAGCAACAACAACCACCAAATTCTCCTGAGAGAAGCTACACTTGGAACTTAACCTTTTAAAGGGGTTCAGGGGTGGGGGCGGGGAGGGAGAGAGGGCTCAAGAGGAACGAAAGAAGAGAATAAGGACCCGTTGCGCGGCGGCCGGTTAGCTCAGTTGGTTAGAGCGTGGTGCTAATAACGCCAAGGTCGCGGGTTCGACCCCCGTACTGGCCACTCTCTTCGAGCCCGTCCGCAGGGCCTCTCCCCTGCCGACTCTCTTGGGGTGAGTCTTGCTTCTTAACCTACCCGCAAGCAGAGAGTGCTGTCTACAATCACTCGCTCCAAGTCCACCTCCCTCGCGTACCCTTTATCCACTCCTTACCCAGCTCGGCTCTCGGCCTACTACAACTTCAACATTCTTCCTGGCAGGCAGTGTTCTCTTTCCTCCGGGACCAGTCCGCAGCGGACAGAGAGACGTGCAGGGCCGGAGGACACAAGAGTGGGAGCTCGACCTAACACGAAAAATGGGCGGGGAAAACTGGAAAAGATTACTGGCAACCTTTGGTTACAAGCTTATTCGCTTTTAAATTCTCTTTCCAAAGTACTTGCGCAATCAACGTCCTTTCTCAAATCCTCAAGAGATACAAAATAAAGAGGCGTTCTTCAAAGGTCGTTCTTTCCACGTCTCTGACGACTCTTTCAGAGAAACGGACAGCCGACATTGCCCTGTGAGGAAGGACCACTCCAGGTGGACTGGTTCAGGATACTTCCTCTTCCCTCCATGTCGGCAGCACTTTGAGCAAGAAACACAAAACACAGACTTTTCCTTTCCTTTCCTTTCCTTTCCTTTCCTTTCCTTTCCTTTCCTTTCCTTTCCTTTCCTTTCCTTTCCTTTCCTTTCCTTTCCTTTCCTTTCCTTTCCTTTCCTTTCCCTTCCTTTCCTTTCTTTTGTTTTCTAAGGACAGGAATCGAATCTGGATGCCTTAGACAGACGTGCATCTCATATCGTTGCTTCTGACTTGAAAGGACAGTTCAGTATCATGGTCACTTCTCTGATCTTTGTGGGAAGTCCTTCCCCAGCCTTGTACAGTTTCCCTACCTGCGTGCGCTGACCAGTGCTAAGCTCCACGTGGAGTGCGTTCTGGAGGTTTCTCTTACGGCTCTCTCCTTTCAGCTACTCTGTCCTGCCAGCTTTAGCTGCCTTGGTCACCTGGACTATCCGCCCTGTCACTTCAACTCAGGGAGTTCACCAGCCTCCTCCTGGGTTCCTGTTCCTTGCACTGGGGCCTGGAAACTCTCTCAAGGCAGTGAGAACTAGGCTGCAATCCTAGATCTCACCTCATTCCCAGAAAAATCGCTCATTCCTTTATTTCTGTCAGGGAGTACCATCCTTCTTTGCCTGATGTTTGGTGTCTTGAAAACTGTTTCGTCTATTTTGTCAGGTTTTGCTTCTCTCAAGCAGGAGGGTGTATCTGATCCTTGAGATTCCGTCTTAGCTGGAAACAGGACTTTCTGGCCTTTGGAGGACGAAGGGGGAAAGCTGAGGCCTCTTCGGTGTGTGCTGCGGGTTGCAGGCTCCGGCTGAGCAGAGGGGGGCGGGCTGCTTAGTGCAGCGGCCTGTCTCAGGGCAGTTGGCCTTGCCTTTCTGGGAAACGTGGGGCCTCATGTTGCGTGTGGCAAGCAGTGTGCACAGGTATTGCACTGGGGCTCCAGGCTGCAACTGGGCCAACCTGTCTGGAGGGCTCAGGCTACAGGCCTCAGCGCCGGTCAGATGGTCTCCTCTGGTGTGTGAGTGTGATGTGATGTGTGTGTGTGTGTGTGTGTGTGTGTGTGTGTGTTGGGGGCCGGTGAGGGGGGCGGGGTTTGGGCCTGGGCTGTTTGCGGGAGAGGAGAGCTCTTGTGTGAGAGCAGCGCTGAGTCCAGGAGTGCTGAGGGGCCGATGCCGCCAAAACGGGCATTCGGATCTCTGTCCGGCTGGCAGGCTGAAGGTGGGAGTTTTCTGATGAGGGGGTGGGAGCCTTGGAGGGCGTGGGATCCGGGCACTCCTTCCTTACCGCCGCCCCGCTGTCGCCCGCGCGGCATCGGAACACCTACGTGCTCCGTCAGTGCCTCACCGTGGGTGAATTCCGGTCGTCCTCTTGGTGGCCTGGTGATGACTGCCACTTAGCACAGCCTCAGAGGCTGAGATTGGATGAATCAGTGGGACCCGCCCAGCACCTGAGTCCACCGGGACGACCCCGCTCCGTCCTTCCTTCCCTTGCTGCCTCTAGTCCCCTTTCTTCCTCTCTCTCTCCCCCCACACACCCCCGTCTCTCCTTTCCATTAGGTTACTACTTCTCTGTGGTACCCTTTTCCCAATACTTTATTGAAGTATATTTTTAAATGAAAAGAGTTTATGTGTAGTTTGAGCTGATAAACTTTACCGATGTATCCTACTCCCATGTGACCACCACCCAGATGGAGACTGAGAACATTCCCATTAGCCCAGAAAATCGCCTTATGCCCCCTTACCAGTCAATATTGCATCCTGCAAGCTAATTGCTGTCTGATTTCTAGCACCAGACAGTTTGCCTGCTCTTGAACTTCAAAGAAGTGGAATCATATGGCATATCCTATTGTGAGGCATTTGGGGGGTCCAGCATGATATTTTTGAGAGTGAGCTGAGTCCTTACACGTGCAATAAGTCACAGAACTTTGTTCCTCTTATTGCTGGGAAGTTTATTCTTTCGATTTTATGAACAAACCAAAATCTATCTGTATATACAAGGACGCATGACAGAGCTCATGATGTTCATAGTGGGAAAAAAGGAGGTGGGCGGGACGGCCTGTCAGCAGAGTGGCGCAGCGGGAGCGTGCTGGGCCCATAACCCAGAGGTCGATGGATCGAAACCATCCTCTGCTAAGCTTCCTTCTTCTAACGCCCAGTTCTTTTCGCCTGGATCGCAGGCACAACATAGCACGAAGAAATGTCGTCAACTTACAGAGGCACCTTCTTCTTCAACTACCTCTAGAATCCATTGCCACCCCCTACCTAATCATTGTAAACCAGTTAGCGTTTTCCTTTCCCCTCCTTTTCCTTTTGCCAGTTGGCGGGGGTGGGGGGGGGGACGGGGGTGGGGAACACAATCCACCCTCCTCACTCATTTCAAAAGAGAGGCGAATCTCTAGCCCTTCTCACTAGAGAACAGTTTGAAAAATTTACCGTTCATTTCCAATGGATCAGTATCATTTCTTCCAGGAAATAAAATACACACTTCACTCCAGTTAGGGCTTTATGTTTTCTTTACACTCGAAAGAAAAACATTTTTTCTTGATTTCTGCCCGATGACTATGCTGCACTTTTACTTGGGCGCCAGTCTCCTACCCTTGGTCGCCTCTTTTTTTCGCTCCTACTCATGATTTATCAAATTTAGATCAAGTTAATGCGAATGTTTTGTGAATCCTTTTTGAAAGCAATACATGTTCCAATTACCATGAAGACACCGTTCGCGTGCACCCTATGGGGAAAACAGAAGCAAAGGAGTTAAATGTGAAATGGCAGGAGAAAATGAAATGACCGTGTTAAAATAAAAATATCTGTGCATCACTATCTAACTGTCAAGCTCACACATGGAAGTATGTGAAACATACACATGGAAGTCTTAGGAAAAAAAATTTTTCCCCTTTTTTGAGGAAAACTTTTTAGTGAAAGTACTCTTTAATGAGTCCTTACATTATGACAAGGAAGTATAAATTCCTCCAAACAGGAAGCACCCTAAATAATGAGAATTTTAAAAATTCAAATGGAAAAATAGAAAGAAGGTGAAGGTGGGGGTAGAGGGACCTGTTCTCTTCCTTCGACTGGTTGCTTTGAAGGTGTTCTTATTTGGATGTCCGCTAAACCAACACTCTTCAACTTATTTTGCCTGCTTACCCTCTAAATTGTTCAGAGGAGGGAATAGCCAGGTTCTGACCAAAACTCTGGGTCCTTTGGCTCTGCAACTTGTGCCACCATGTGATGGAAGGGAGGATTTATGCCTTCAAGACACCTTTCCTATGGGTCCCCAAGAGGTCGAGGCCACATCACTTCCTTGTGTGAGATGTGATGAGATAAGCAGTAAATCACGCTCTAAGAGTAGAGAGCAATTGCACTCAGCCCGCCAAGCAAGAACACTCGAGTATCTGGGAAGGACATGAAATACCTGACCAAAGAGAGTGGGAGGTGGGAGGAACTGAAGCAGGAATGCTGCACGCGCTGCTTTTGGCATTTGTACCAGGAACTTTGCCTGCTCTGGAAAAGCGGGCAATTGAACTGAATTATAGACTTCGTCCCTGGTGACGGCGGAGTTTACTCCACGCGACCCCGACATTTCCTAGCGAGGATTCCCTGAGGGCTTTGCTGGGCGCACTGCTCGGCTTTCTCTGCGGTTCCTGGTCTGGCCCAGAGCTCGGACCCTCTTCTGCCTATTCGGAAAGAGCGGTCGTCCTAGCAATTGCTGGGGTCGTTTAGTTTTGGAGAGAGCCCGGGATGGAAGAGGAGAGGAGAAAAGAAATGTGAACAGGAAAACTCAGCTCTAGTGTTTAAGGAAGATGGAAGAAGCGAGAGCACTGTGACCCAGAGCAACTCAGCTACAGCGTTGCTACTCTGGAGATGGCCAGATCCAGTAGGAGACAGTGAAACATGAAAGTTGTGCAATGCACAATTCTCTTGTCAAGATAGATAAAAGAGTAGCTGTCACAGTCCCCACCACTGGAAAGAAGAAAGGCCGACGAGGATGGGATTCGAACCCATGCATGCACAGCACAACGGATTAGCAGTCCATCGCCTTAACCACTCGGCCACCTCGTCCTACAGCGTAAGTTGTTTTTGAATACCTTTTAAAAGTCTTGCTTTTGGCAAAGCCTTACTTTTTCATCTTTCTGTACAGTACCATTCTTTAAAGTGCAGTCATTTTAAGAGAATTTTCACACAGAACCCGTTCTTTCCCTCTTCCTCCTGGGAGCCTTTCACACTTTGATCATCTTTTAACCTGCTCTTGTCTCCAGCCTTAATTGTCATCCTTCCTCAGTACTCGCATTGCCTTCCAGTCAAGATAACATTTTTCTATTCTCCCCAAGCTCCATAATCTTCTCATTCTTCACCAGCAACACTCTAGTCCCTGCCTCTGCCCTCCCTTCACCTGTCTTCATTCTCTACACATTCCTCAGATCTCAGCTTGGTCTTACAGCTCTCCTCCCCGTCTCCCTCTGCTCCTCCTTCTCTTCCTCTTCCCCCGCTCCCTTCCTCATCCGTTGAAAAGCCCTTCTTACTGAGGTTTTACAGTTGAAAAAATTTCGAGAATATGTTTTCTCTCACAAACATATTCTCATTCCATTTCTGCCACAGAACTTTATCCTAATACTATGTACTTTTATGCTCAATTACCCAATCATGCCACTATGCAATAGAAAGTATTTATTTACATTAAATGGAATCTAAATGTCAGTAATTTCCAGTGACCATAAATCTGTGTTTAAGTGTTTTTTTTCTCACTTGAATTACCTTCACATTTAGTAAGAGCATTCAGTAAAAGATATTAATAGCTAATTTTGATAAGGCAGTTGTTATATATGTAAAGTAGAATTGTATTGGTAAGACATCTATTAGTGAAAAGGCAGGTAATATTTTCTCCCATCAATTCATGCATTTGTGGATGAAAACTTCTGATGGCTGGAATAAGAAGAATTCAGTGAAAATTAGCAGAAAGACCATTAGTTTTGAATAAGTGTGTGGCTTACAAAAGGTGCTTTTATGATTATTTAAGGTGCATTATTCAAAGTAGAATCTTCAATACATTTCCACTGTTCATCTAAATTTAACAAACGGTGGCAATATGTAGGAGTGATAGTGAGCAGGGGTCTAGTAACTACATAAAAATTATTTTTACAAAAGATGGATTTCTATTTGACAGAGTCAAGGAGAATAATTTTTTTACGAGTCTGAATAAGTGTAAAAATATTAAAGCACTAACTTTCTGTGGTATATATGTATGTTCCCTTTCGTTAAAACTGTAGTGTTCATAGTTGGAAGTAGATGAAGAATTTGTCACTTTCTCTTCTGTGAAATTGTATAAAATACACAAAGGAGATGCAGGCCTGTGTCTTGTTTACAGGTGAGACATTGGAGACACCAATATTCCCATTTGTTTTTTTCTTGTCAACAGGGAATAATTTTACCCCTGAAGTAATGTGCCACAGTAAAATGTTGTATAAAAAGTAACAGAAAAAAAAAGTAATAGAATGGCATGATTTGCAAGGGAATGTGAAAGTAGAATCCGTTCACATCCATCGGGAGTCAGCGCGCGATCAGGAAGATACATTTTAGCAAAATGTTTTATCTATCTTGACAAGAGAATTGTGCATTGCACAACTTTCATGTTTCACTGTCTCCTACTGGATCTGGCCATCTCCAGAGTAGCAACGCTGTAGCTGAGTTGCTCTGGGTCACAGTGCTCTCGCTTCTTCCATCTTCCTTAAACACTAGAGCTGAGTTTTCCTGTTCACATTTCTTTTCTCCTCTCCTCTTCCATCCCGGGCTCTCTCCAAAACTAAACGACCCCAGCAATTGCTAGGACGACCGCTCTTTCCGAATAGGCAGAAGAGGGTCCGAGCTCTGGGCCAGACCAGGAACCGCAGAGAAAGCCGAGCAGTGCGCCCAGCAAAGCCCTCAGGGAATCCTCGCTAGGAAATGTCGGGGTCGCGTGGAGTAAACTCCGCCGTCACCAGGGACGAAGTCTATAATTCAGTTCAATTGCCCGCTTTTCCAGAGCAGGCAAAGTTCCTGGTACAAACGCCAAAAGCAGCGCGTGCAGCATTCCTGCTTCAGTTCCTCCCACCTCCCACTCTCTTTGGTCAGGTATTTCATGTCCTTCCCAGATACTCGAGTGTTCTTGCTTGGCGGGCTGAGTGCAATTGCTCTCTACTCTTAGAGCGTGATTTACTGCTTATCTCATCACATCTCACACAAGGAAGTGATGTGGCCTCGACCTCTTGGGGACCCATAGGAAAGGTGTCTTGAAGGCATAAACCCTCCCTTCCATCACATGGTGGCACAAGTTGCAGAGCCAAAGGACCCAGAGTTTTGGTCAGAACCTGGCTATTCCCTCCTCTGAACAATTTAGAGGGTAAGCAGGCAAAATAAGTTGAAGAGTGTTGGTTTAGCGGACATCCAAATAAGAACACCTTCAAAGCAACCAGTCGAAGGAAGAGAACAGGTCCCTCTACCCCCACCTTCACCTTCTTTCTATTTTTCCATTTGAATTTTTAAAATTCTCATTATTTAGGGTGCTTCCTGTTTGGAGGAATTTATACTTCCTTGTCATAATGTAAGGACTCATTAAAGAGTACTTTCACTAAAAAGTTTTCCTCAAAAAAGGGGAAAAATTTTTTTTCCTAAGACTTCCATGTGTGTGTTTCACATACTTCCATGTGTGAGCTTGACAGTTAGATAGTGATGCACAGATATTTTTATTTTAACACGGTCATTTCATTTTCTCCTGCCATTTCACATTTAACTCCTTTGCTTCTGTTTTCCCCATAGGGTGCACGCGAACGGTGTCTTCATGGTAATTGGAACATGTATTGCTTTCAAAAAGGATTCACAAAACATTCGCATTAACTTGATCTAAATTTGATAAATCATGAGTAGGAGCGAAAAAAAGAGGCGACCAAGGGTAGGAGACTGGCGCCCAAGTAAAAGTGCAGCATAGTCATCGGGCAGAAATCAAGAAAAAATGTTTTTCTTTCGAGTGTAAAGAAAACATAAAGCCCTAACTGGAGTGAAGTGTGTATTTTATTTCCTGGAAGAAATGATACTGATCCATTGGAAATGAACGGTAAATTTTTCAAACTGTTCTCTAGTGAGAAGGGCTAGAGATTCGCCTCTCTTTTGAAATGAGTGAGGAGGGTGGATTGTGTTCCCCACCCCCGTCCCCCCCCCCACCCCCGCCAACTGGCAAAAGGAAAAGGAGGGGAAAGGAAAACGCTAACTGGTTTACAATGATTAGGTAGGGGGTGGCAATGGATTCTAGAGGTAGTTGAAGAAGAAGGTGCCTCTGTAAGTTGACGACATTTCTTCGTGCTATGTTGTGCCTGCGATCCAGGCGAAAAGAACTGGGCGTTAGAAGAAGGAAGCTTAGCAGAGGATGGTTTCGATCCATCGACCTCTGGGTTATGGGCCCAGCACGCTCCCGCTGCGCCACTCTGCTGACAGGCCGTCCCGCCCACCTCCTTTTTTCCCACTATGAACATCATGAGCTCTGTCATGCGTCCTTGTATATACAGATAGATTTTGGTTTGTTCATAAAATCGAAAGAATAAACTTCCCAGCAATAAGAGGAACAAAGTTCTGTGACTTATTGCACGTGTAAGGACTCAGCTCACTCTCAAAAATATCATGCTGGACCCCCCAAATGCCTCACAATAGGATATGCCATATGATTCCACTTCTTTGAAGTTCAAGAGCAGGCAAACTGTCTGGTGCTAGAAATCAGACAGCAATTAGCTTGCAGGATGCAATATTGACTGGTAAGGGGGCATAAGGCGATTTTCTGGGCTAATGGGAATGTTCTCAGTCTCCATCTGGGTGGTGGTCACATGGGAGTAGGATACATCGGTAAAGTTTATCAGCTCAAACTACACATAAACTCTTTTCATTTAAAAATATACTTCAATAAAGTATTGGGAAAAGGGTACCACAGAGAAGTAGTAACCTAATGGAAAGGAGAGACGGGGGTGTGTGGGGGGAGAGAGAGAGGAAGAAAGGGGACTAGAGGCAGCAAGGGAAGGAAGGACGGAGCGGGGTCGTCCCGGTGGACTCAGGTGCTGGGCGGGTCCCACTGATTCATCCAATCTCAGCCTCTGAGGCTGTGCTAAGTGGCAGTCATCACCAGGCCACCAAGAGGACGACCGGAATTCACCCACGGTGAGGCACTGACGGAGCACGTAGGTGTTCCGATGCCGCGCGGGCGACAGCGGGGCGGCGGTAAGGAAGGAGTGCCCGGATCCCACGCCCTCCAAGGCTCCCACCCCCTCATCAGAAAACTCCCACCTTCAGCCTGCCAGCCGGACAGAGATCCGAATGCCCGTTTTGGCGGCATCGGCCCCTCAGCACTCCTGGACTCAGCGCTGCTCTCACACAAGAGCTCTCCTCTCCCGCAAACAGCCCAGGCCCAAACCCCGCCCCCCTCACCGGCCCCCAACACACACACACACACACACACACACACACACACATCACATCACACTCACACACCAGAGGAGACCATCTGACCGGCGCTGAGGCCTGTAGCCTGAGCCCTCCAGACAGGTTGGCCCAGTTGCAGCCTGGAGCCCCAGTGCAATACCTGTGCACACTGCTTGCCACACGCAACATGAGGCCCCACGTTTCCCAGAAAGGCAAGGCCAACTGCCCTGAGACAGGCCGCTGCACTAAGCAGCCCGCCCCCCTCTGCTCAGCCGGAGCCTGCAACCCGCAGCACACACCGAAGAGGCCTCAGCTTTCCCCCTTCGTCCTCCAAAGGCCAGAAAGTCCTGTTTCCAGCTAAGACGGAATCTCAAGGATCAGATACACCCTCCTGCTTGAGAGAAGCAAAACCTGACAAAATAGACGAAACAGTTTTCAAGACACCAAACATCAGGCAAAGAAGGATGGTACTCCCTGACAGAAATAAAGGAATGAGCGATTTTTCTGGGAATGAGGTGAGATCTAGGATTGCAGCCTAGTTCTCACTGCCTTGAGAGAGTTTCCAGGCCCCAGTGCAAGGAACAGGAACCCAGGAGGAGGCTGGTGAACTCCCTGAGTTGAAGTGACAGGGCGGATAGTCCAGGTGACCAAGGCAGCTAAAGCTGGCAGGACAGAGTAGCTGAAAGGAGAGAGCCGTAAGAGAAACCTCCAGAACGCACTCCACGTGGAGCTTAGCACTGGTCAGCGCACGCAGGTAGGGAAACTGTACAAGGCTGGGGAAGGACTTCCCACAAAGATCAGAGAAGTGACCATGATACTGAACTGTCCTTTCAAGTCAGAAGCAACGATATGAGATGCACGTCTGTCTAAGGCATCCAGATTCGATTCCTGTCCTTAGAAAACAAAAGAAAGGAAAGGAAGGGAAAGGAAAGGAAAGGAAAGGAAAGGAAAGGAAAGGAAAGGAAAGGAAAGGAAAGGAAAGGAAAGGAAAGGAAAGGAAAGGAAAGGAAAGGAAAGGAAAGGAAAAGTCTGTGTTTTGTGTTTCTTGCTCAAAGTGCTGCCGACATGGAGGGAAGAGGAAGTATCCTGAACCAGTCCACCTGGAGTGGTCCTTCCTCACAGGGCAATGTCGGCTGTCCGTTTCTCTGAAAGAGTCGTCAGAGACGTGGAAAGAACGACCTTTGAAGAACGCCTCTTTATTTTGTATCTCTTGAGGATTTGAGAAAGGACGTTGATTGCGCAAGTACTTTGGAAAGAGAATTTAAAAGCGAATAAGCTTGTAACCAAAGGTTGCCAGTAATCTTTTCCAGTTTTCCCCGCCCATTTTTCGTGTTAGGTCGAGCTCCCACTCTTGTGTCCTCCGGCCCTGCACGTCTCTCTGTCCGCTGCGGACTGGTCCCGGAGGAAAGAGAACACTGCCTGCCAGGAAGAATGTTGAAGTTGTAGTAGGCCGAGAGCCGAGCTGGGTAAGGAGTGGATAAAGGGTACGCGAGGGAGGTGGACTTGGAGCGAGTGATTGTAGACAGCACTCTCTGCTTGCGGGTAGGTTAAGAAGCAAGACTCACCCCAAGAGAGTCGGCAGGGGAGAGGCCCTGCGGACGGGCTCGAAGAGAGTGGCCAGTACGGGGGTCGAACCCGCGACCTTGGCGTTATTAGCACCACGCTCTAACCAACTGAGCTAACCGGCCGCCGCGCAACGGGTCCTTATTCTCTTCTTTCGTTCCTCTTGAGCCCTCTCTCCCTCCCCGCCCCCACCCCTGAACCCCTTTAAAAGGTTAAGTTCCAAGTGTAGCTTCTCTCAGGAGAATTTGGTGGTTGTTGTTGCTTTCCACCCTTAATAAACAGAATGAGACGCTTTCTCTTCAAAGAAAACCAAACGGAAAGAAGGCACACTGGTTTTCAGTCGTACTCCTGGACGTGAAAGAGGAAGCCGACGTTTCTGGAGGAAGCTGCGGCCAACGGGCGGGGGAATCCATGGAAGTATGTGCTGTTGTGTACATGGCTGGCAGTCTGCCCCTGAACTAGGAGTGAGTGCAGGCTCTGTCATACAAGATGGAATATGGTGCCTGAAGGATGTTCAGACGGCTCCGATTGTCGATGCTCGCGGAGTCCCCCAGGTTTCCGGGTGAGACTTGGTCGGTGTTCGGGAGCCGCCTCACCTACCTGATTTCTCGGAAGGTTCCTGAGAGGTTCAGGAGGATGCTTCAAGAAAGCAGACTCCGGAGAGGTGAGATGTTTCCGCCCGGTTTCGAACCGGGGACCTTTCGCGTGTGAGGCGAACGTGATAACCACTACACTATGGAAACTGAGCTTCCCCTGCTTGTGCTTATTCCCCCCGCCCCCCCCCACCCCCGCTCCCAACTCCCCCCCCCCGCCCCCCCCGGTGCGTCTAAGAGAGAAGGGACTTTCTGCCTAGCCCAGGTTCGGCCACGTTGAATTGCTTCTCTCTTCCAGGAAATGATCGGGGTTACTGCGCTTCTGTATTAAAACCAATAATACTAAAGTCAATGAGTCACACCAGGCAAATACTACCCTTAAGCGAAGAATTCCTTTCCAAAGGCAGGACAGACATTTTAGGCAGCGTCCGGGTACAGCAGATTTCTGAAAATTGCTCGATTTTGTCCTATTGTGGGTTAGGAAGTTCTGTGATCACCATCTCTTAGGTGCCAGAACATGATCGCAGAAGAGTAACCGGGATTCGGTGCCCTTGAACTCTGGTAGCTGCCCATTCTGTGCCGGGGCAGTGTTTGACCGACAGAAACCGAGGGACGGAGAGGGGAAAATGCCCACTGGTCTGCCAGGCCGTCCTTTCTTGTCCCCTCTGACCTCCATTCTGTGCCAATTGAGCACTAATCAACCAGAGTCAGACTAAAATTGCTGTTGTTGATAGCATCGTTAATGTAGTAAAATTGCTGTTATAGATATCATCACTAACGTCCAAAGTCAGTTTGTTTCTGTAGGGCAAGTTGAGCTAAGAGATCCCCGAGCCGTGGACGACCTGGCCAGAGAATGGTAAACCGGAAACATCCTGACTCCTGAAGCAATGATTCCGAAATGGTGGTCAATGCCAGCTTCTTTGTTCTTCCCCTTTAAAAACACCCGTATGTCAAAGACGAAGGCGGAGTGGACGTGAGACTTGTCTCGCAGTCCCTTGCTTGGCGCCGTGCAACCCAAGGCTTCCTTTTGGACAAAGGGCTGCTGTCCGAGTTTGGCTTTCTGTGTAGAGGGCAGAGCAGATCTTCGGTGGGTTACACAGGGAGCAGCTAGGTATCCGAGGACCGTGAAAAGTAAACGTTTGTCTTTGCCCGAAGAGGTACTGCGGGTAATGGTGGTTAAAAGTTTCAACGAAAAGGTGACCGTCGTGTCGCGGCCGGTTAGCTCAGTTGGTTAGAGCGTGGTGCTAATAACGCCAAGGTCGCGGGTTCGATCCCCGTACGGGCCACGGGTGGTGCTTTTACTCCTCACCACCCACGGTGGTTACACGTCTCTAATTGAGACTTGCAAGGCACAGATTACTTAAAGAAAGGGGAAAAAACAACAACAAAAAAACCCCAGCACGTCACTCACGTTACGCCCCCTCATTTTGGAACTGTGGAACCAGCGCTCTTGCGGAAGTCGCGGTGCTCGGAAGCAAGCTGCGGCCTGGAATCTTGAGTGCGTGGTGGTCAGGACCAGCTCCGATATCCGGTCTGCACAAGCCCGGCCTTTCTGGATTTACCATTGCCTCAGTCAAAGTCTCTTGTCTTTCTATTCGGAAGGGGTCGAGGGGTAACCCAGTGAGGCTAATATTGGTGAAGACACTCGTAGATCCACAATGTTTCTTTCTTTCTTCTTGTTCTTCGTCCTCCTCTTCTTTTTTCTTAAAGCCTCTTTGACTTGAATCTGTGTATAGGTGTCTCTGTGTGATCCTTTCTCCATACTTGCCGTGTGAGGTTGAACCTTTCTCCCTATTTGCGGTATGAGATTGAAACCAGAAAACGTGAGATTGTGAACGTTCCTGTGATCGCCTTTGAAGGGTCCTTCCGAGTTGCACAAGAGGCGGGATTGATTGCCCCGTGGGGCAACAAGAAGGAAGGTGAGGGAGCTTTTCGCAGCACCTCATTGTGATCCGAGAAAGTTTGAAGAATTGGTCGGCGTGTCAACTGCAAGGCGATTGGGTGCCAAAAGGGTTCCGAGCCAGCCAGGAGTCGAACCTAGACTCTTCTGATCCGTAGTCAGACGCGTTATCCATTGCGCCACTGGCCCCCCCGCGAGAGCGGGTCTCAAGTATGCCTATTTAACTAAATGAGACCTCCGAAGTCGCTGGTTCCGGAATGAGGATAGAAATAACCGCAACACCGTTGACTCCGACAGATTCATGTAATTTGCGGTGAGTGTATATAATACAACGTTGTTTTCAATTTCTATGTTTGAAATCATAAGAATTGTAACCCTTAGAACATTCCACACGTGATAGCAAGAATGTCATTCCCTGAAAGCAAGTTTTCGCCTGCGAGTGCTCTTTGCTAATTTTTGCAATCAATCTGTTAATCTGCCATGCTTCCACCCGCGTCACGTATTCTTACGTACTTCTATTGGACCCTGATGATGTGTGCGTGGGTGACTAATGACTGCCCTGTATTCTCTTTAATTAAGTGTTGTAACATAGTGCACATTTATTTGGTTTGGAAATGCATTCGGCTGTAAGAATCACATCTTTTCCTCTCACTGTTAAAAGAGTAAGCCTCACTAAGAGGGAGAATCATGGGCAAATTCTGTGACAAACCATGCATCGGATAAAAGCAGGCAAAAGTCAACGGTAAAGGCAAAAAGAGGCAAGAATTCAGTCACTCCGTAAAGGTACACACATTCCAGAAATCAAATTTGACATAGAATGTGGGAATTTAGGAACTGACTTAACACCACATACATTTCAAACAGACAGACATGCTCTTTTTCGACAATTTGGTTGTATGTTCATTTTAGTTTTCAAATTGGGCAAAAGAGACGCCTCAAAATGTACAACTGCCTCGAGAGAAGGATCTTGGATGTTGAGAGAGAGAGACACGGTATGGTTATGTTCTTGACGGCACAAACTTGGAATCCAGAGTGCAATGCTTTCTCATCCCAGCTTTGCCATCTTTCACCTAACTGGCTTTTGCAATAAAAGAGAGGTGTACGGTGCTAACAGGAATCTGAAGATTTACTTAGAAAGTTTTATCTGAAGGAGTAATGGTGGAGGTCAAGTTTCAAGGTCGAGGAAATGTTCACTAGGGATAGAGAAAGTATTTGAGGTAGAACGAACAGTAGGTGCACACATCCCTGGGAAACAGGAGGAACTGCTGGCAGGTAGGACAGTGTGGTTGGGAGAGAGGGGGCAGTGAGGTACGAAATGAAGCTGAAGACATAGGAGTGGCCATGGAGAGGGTTTCAGGCCATAATCTTCAGGGCCGCATAATAAAATAGCCATCAGATGTTTAGGTGATAGGCAACTCTCTTAGAAGCACTGCTTTCTGTCTGTCATACTTTTGTCCTCTCAAAGTTCACAGAATCTGAGAACTAGTCTGACCTAATCTAAGCAAAAGCCAGCTAAAATTCCCCCAAACATTTGAGAAAATTCCCAGGCATTCAGATCATGTGACTCCCCTTAGTCCACGAGGGACAAGAGCCAGGGTACCTGTAGAGAGGAAGTACTACTGGCACTGGCGTCCCAGGAAGGGAGGCGTTTACTCTTCCTCTTTACAACAGACATTTTTACTTCTGGTAAGGGTAAAAGTTAAATGGTGAAAGCAGATGTAACGGTATGTTTTTGTTTGTTTGTTTGTTTGTTTAATGGTTAAAGCAGATGTAAAAGGTATGTTTAATAGGTCGCAAAACAGGCTGCTCTAGTCAGGGTTAAGTTTTAGTTAAATCGTATGTAAGCCATAACCACTTCCCCACACCTTAATGTGTGAACATTTCTTCCGTAACCATCAAGTAGAAATACTGTATGCGGTACTTCATGTGTTTTTGTAAATTAAAAAAATCGGTGCCTAAAACACACACACCACCAGCTCAATATACTATCAGAACATTTCCCCCTGTCCTTCCTCTCTTCTGAGAAATCCCTCACACAGCCCGGCAAATCCAGAGTGCGCTGTTCACGGTCCTGACTCCGGGAAGAGGCGGGCTTCCCGGTGGCAACGCGGACCACCTCCGCCCGCCGGGCACGCACCTTGAGTTGAGCGGGATGCCGAGCCCCTGAAGTGGCCGAGAGGAGCCCCTGCCGGCCTCGACACGCTGCCTGCGAGGGCCTCCGCGCGCCATTCCGCGTACGTCTGTCCGCAGACTCGTCTCTAAAACACACACGCCGGTCAACCCACCCTAAGCCCTCTCCGAGCCCGGCGGGAACTGTTCTGTGCCTAAAGGCAACTGCCTTTGGGACCCACGCAAGCGACGGGTCTCTGCGCCCAAAGGACAACTCGTGGCAGCGAGCGGCCACCCCTCCCAGGCAAGCCTAGGTGGCTGAGGCGAGTCGGCCTACGGATCCCGGCGCGCGGCCTGGGCTTCCGGAGAAGGGGCGGCTTGGCCTTGACCGCGTTGTGGAAACACCTGAGCAGAGAGACCCGGATGAAGGCGGACTGCAGCCCGAGTCCCTGAGGGTATTGACGGGGGTACGAACGCGGACCCCGGGAACTAGGAGAAAGGGGAAAGGACAGTGAGGTCAAGCAACGGCCTCTGCCGGACACAAAATCTCCGTGTAGTCTCTGGGGACGGGAAACGTTTCTGATTCATTTCCTCCACCCCCTCCTCCATTGCTTTCCACCTTCTCCACACACACGTTTTATACTGAAGATTTTTGAAAATATTTCTGGCAAGGAAAAAAGAAAATGCCAGAGATGGAAGACATGTGGAAACATCACCTTTTGTTTTTCGTTCGTTTGTTTTACATCCTTGTTTGTCTGATGGCATTCATTCACTTATTCATTTCTAATTGCGGTAAGCATACCTCAGCTGCTTCCTGGCCATTTGCTTGCATTTCAAATCATTTGCCTATACAGTGAAAGTGAAAACAGTAAAGTCTGTTAAAGAAAATTTAACAAAATACTCCATGCCTTTGGGATGAGCAACTGTATGTTAGACAGGACATACAAGCACTAAGCATACAAGAAAGATTGCTACACTGCACCCACCCCACCCCCCAAAAAACTGAACACGTTTTTCTTCAAAAGTCCATTCGGAGAGAAAAACACTAGGCACAGACTGGAAGGACATACTCATAATTCACACATTGTAAAAGGTGTTGGAGTCCGAGGAACCTACAGAAATGGTAAAAGGCAGTAAGTACTTGAACAAGATGTAGGTCTGAGCACTGCTGCTGTGAGGATAGGTTGGAAACCCTTTGTTGTGAGGTCGGCACCTTGGAGAGGGCAGCAAGGTAGTCGTTGTAGTTGTGGGTAAAGTGGCAAAAGCCTGGGCAGAGTACTGTTTCCGCCTGGTTTCGAACCAGGGACCTTTCGCGTGTAAGGCGAACGTGCTGACCACTACACCACGGAAACGTCACACGCACGGGGGGTTTTACAAGTCCCATAAAACGGCATTTCCTTGGTGCTCCCCAAGTCTAATAATTTTGAGTATTTCTCTTTCAGTATATTGTCACTCACGCACTTTGCTTTCCCTCCTTTTTAAAAACGTGTTAAAATAAGAATATAGGCACTCTACGACTCATAACCAAACGTAACTCGAAAGCAGAGTCCAAATTCCTTCTCCCACATCAGGCAGGGTAACCTCAGGCTCCTAGGGCATGTGATTACAAGGAACTACCCGACGGTACCCTGTGACTTTCATTTCCATCTCTCTTGCTCATCGTAGGACCCAGGACACAGCACACAGAGCCCTGAAGACCCCCAAACTTCCGAGAGGGCGTGCTTGCCCGGAGGAGACTGCTGAGCGGGGGCGGGGTGGGCTGTGCCCCAGGAGGGAGGGACAAAAGGAGTAGTGTTTGGGAATTCATGGGACCGGACTTTGTGCCTGCCGAGCAGGTTGAGGTGGGAGTCGTCAGTCAGTCAACTTCTTATCCAGGGTCACTCACACTGGCCTGGAGCGCCTGTGCTTTGAGCGACGTCAATCTGTGCAACAGCTGACGTACTAGCCTGTACTTTATTTTTCTCCTCACTTCACCTGACCTTCGTCACTGTATTTGTGCACTTCCCAGCTTTCACCTCAAGGATCAGGGAGGTGCTCAGCAGCAAAAACATGGTCTTTCCTCGAATTCTCTGTGAGAAATCCGTGATAGGACAGCTCCGCATCAGCACATCTGACAAAGAGCAAAGCCGAAAACTCCTGCTCTCAGCAACTCAAACTTGGGTCGGTCACAAGGTTGCAGGAAACAGAGAAGAGAGACAGTACTTCCCAGCTAGCAGGATTGGAGTCCGTTTTTTCCCTGATATCGAGTTGGCAGCATAAATGATGATTTATTATTTTCCAATAATTTGATTAGAAGTTTATTGAAAAGCAGTCAACGAGTGGCCCCCAACGTGGCCAATCCTGACCCTACCAGATGTCCTGAAAAAGGGCACATGCACTGAGTATTATCACAAGATTGCACGAAATCAGTTAATTTCTTTTAAAATTGCCAAATGAAGCCACAGAGATAAACGGTCATTCATTTTCCGGTACAGATGAACTTACTTGCAAGGTAGAAACAGAGACAGAGATGTAGGGAACAAAGTTATGGATACCAAGGGGGGAAGGGGGAGTGAGATGAATTGGGAGATTGGGACTGACATATCTACACGGCTATGTATAAAAGAGATAACTAATGAGAACCTACCACATAGCACAGGGAACTCTACTCAATGCTCGTGGTGACCTAAATGGGAAGGAAATCTAAACAAGAGGGGATATGTGTGTACGTATCACTGATTCACTTTGCTGAACAGCGGAAACAGACACAACATTGTAAAGCAACTATACTCCAGTAAAAATAAACTAAAAAGAAAAGAGGAAACGGTTATAACACTACTTGATTTACACTACTCTAATTTATATTAGAATTTTTTCCTTGTTCTTTTATCTGTTTTGGATTAGATTTGACTAAAGGCAAATAAGTAGAAACAACTCCAGATTAAGTAATGGGTGTGGAAAATAGCTGTAAACATATGAAAGTGCAGGACTTGAAAGCACACCCACTGAAACTAGATCACTAATTCAGTAGCCTCGCCTCACACTGCACGGTCCACGTAACAGTAGGGTAGACGTCACTCATCTGGGAGACGGTAGAAATGGTGACTTTCAGGCCCTGGTGCAGATGTAGTAATCTAAAACCCTCACTGTAATGGACCATACCAGGTCATTCATATGCTCACAAAATTTTGAGAAGCATGGCTCTAAGGCGCTATTCAATGCGCCAAAAAGTGATTGGTGCAAAACGGGGGGGGGGGGGGGGATCTGAGGGGAGAGGTTGACCATTCAATGAATCAGTCAAGAAAAACAAACGTCCCTGTTGTGTTAAAAGTTCTAGGAGGCAAAAATAATTGAAGAGATCACACAAAACCGAACTGACAACGTCTGACACCTGATCTAAAAGGTAAAGGGAAGACCAAGAAGCAATCACTCTAGGCAATCCTAACCTTCATCTCATGATTTCAGGGCAAGTGTTCTGGGCGTGTAACACCTTTCAAGGCTCTTGGGAGACTTGCTGATATTATATTTATTTTTTTAAGCAAGGGGACTATTGCTGTCCCCAGCTCCTCCTAGGACTTTCAAGGCATGTAAACTCCAATTTTTCAAGGCATGTGAACTCCATTCTTTTGTTTGCCGTAATTAAAACATCACCTCCTTAGGCCCCACTGGGATTCGAACCCAGGATCTCCTGTTTACTAGACAGGCGCTTTCACCAACTAAGCCACGGAGCCAACTATAACACCACACTGATTCGTATAGTATTTGAAGTAGATGTCACTTTCCTGTTTCACCAATGCATTGCTCAAGGATTTTTGATTAATGATAGAGTCTCGGGACTACTTCTCAGAATCTCTATCAAGTTCTTTTACTCTCTCTCGCCTGAAATATGCACGGAAGTTTACATGCTGTGCCAAGACACGCAAAACTTGCTGAGCCTCCGGACCCTGGAAGTAGGTAGCCAAACCATTTCACTTCTAGGAGCTTTTACAACTTCGTTATAGGAGATATTTCTCAGTTTCAAATCTGCAATTGGGAAATGATGGTGCTTATCGGTCTTGAAACATAACACGAACTGGAGCACTTTGAAGGACTTCACCACACCATTTGCTACTCTTACTGTGAAAAAGCAAGATCATACAGAAGAGAAATGTGCTTCCCAATATTGATTTTGGAGCTACGTGGCAGGTAAAGGCATGCAAAGGGAAAAAAAGAAGGTAAGAGTTCGGCAAACGTATACATGTTAAGAACGATGTTTGACCCAGAGATATAGACAATATAAAACTTAGGTAGACATGTCTTACTTAAAAACTGGTCCTAGTGCCCGAAATAAACCACCAAAGCATAAATATCAGAGAGTTGTCCTCTCCTTTGAGAATGAGAAGGCAGTATGGAATGATGCTTAAGAGCACAAACTGTGATGTCAGGCTCCATTGGTTCTTTGTTCCAAACCTGTCATTATATTTGTGACCTTGAGAAAATAATGTAAAATCTCTATTTCTTGTTTTCATTTACTCAAATTCTCTGGGGAGTGCTGGCAGATAGTGTAGGTTATAACCAGCCTCAATCTATAAGACTTCTACAAGCGTGTTATATCTAGGCCAGGTACACGACATTGCTTCCTGAGCTGATAGAGAATAGTGTAAGGAAACTGCCTGTATCTCTTGCAATAGCAGGCAATTTGTTTCCTTTTGTTGTTTATTTCAACAGCCATAGCTGCTCGAGTGCTTCCGTAAAGGTAGGTCACATTTTCCACTCGTTTCTATTTGGAGAACTCCTTCGTTGCCATCAAATCTGTAAGATTTAAAATTTTCTGCCCAATGCAATACACCTCTCCTATTGTATTTTAAGTATCAGGTATCATGTGTATTAATGGGAAGACTAAGTTAAATTAGGAACCACCTGCATTTATGCACATCAGGGATGCCTAAAACTGAAAAAAGCGCGTGTGCGCCCCCCCCCCCCCCCCACACACACACACACACGTCCACCCGGCATTAAAGTAATCTGTGAAGTCTTTAAGAACAAAAAAGAAGGCGTGATTAATACTACCTGGGAGAAGTCTGAGCTCTGTGAAGAACCCACCAAAGAACATTGAACTGGCCACTGTTCTTTCTGAAAAACTTGGATTTTATAATGGTGCGATAGATAAACCCAGTTTTGTGGGGCAAGATGTAACAAAGAGAAGTGGTTCAGATGCTTATGGGCCCAAATGGAAATATTTTAGGCCCAAGATAGGAAAGAAAACACTTTGGGTGTGATTTGAAACTTTGTGAGAGAAACCCACCGAACCTCAAGTTCCACATAAACCAGATGGCTCCATTTCAGATGTCTTTTACAGGCTAAAGACAAATCTCATTGGTCTGGTTTGCATTTCAGTGTGCGAATGCGACGCTAGGAGACTATTTGGCAGGACAAGTATACATCATGTAGCACAGATAACCATATAAATATCTCTGCCATGTCCCTCACCAAAATAAGACATCACTATCACATTCCTTCAGCTTTGAACAACTACCTATCATGGACCTACTGTCAACCAGGCGTTTGCCTCAACACTGGTTTCAGTGGTGGCCAAGAGACATGTTTCTTATTGGAATTTTTTAAATTAAATTTTTATTTCGGAATAACTTTAGAAAAGTTGCAAAGACAATACAGAGATTTGCCTTATACCCATTACCTAGTTCCCCTTAATATTAGCTTCTTCCATTATCATGGTACCTTTGTTAAAACTCAGAAACCAACATGGGTACTTTACTAATAACTAAACTCCTGACTTTGTGTGTATCACAGCAGTTTTTACACTAATGTCCCGTTTGTTTCCAGGATCCTACATTGTATTCAGCCTCCTCTGGTCTGTGACAGTTTCTCAGTGTTGATGAAGTATTTCTGTCGCATACTTGACTGTTTTCCAATCTGGGTTTGTCTGATATTTTTTACATGATTGGCTTGGGGTTATAGATTTCTGCGGGAGACCACAGAGATAAAGTACTTGTCCCATCGCATCGTATCAGGTGTTACATGACAGGAGCATAGCTTACCATCGGTGATGCCAACCTTGATCATTTTTAAGGTAGTGTTTGACATTTTTCTCCCTTGTGAAGTTCCTATTTTTTTTCCTACTTCCTACTCTACTATTTAGAAGTTAGTCACTCAGTATGGCCCATATTCCGGAAGGGAGGGGATTAAGCTTCATCTCCTGGGGGTGGGGGGAGTATTTACTTATATTAGTTGGAATTCTTCTGTAAGGAAAATGTTTCCCTTCTCCTGTATTCATTGACTGATTGATTGATATCAGTATGGACTCATGAATATGTATTTCATACTTTGGATTATAATCCAAAACCACACTATCTGTTGTTCAAACTGTTCCAGCTTTGGTCATTGGGAGCTCTTTCCCTGTTATAAAGAGACAATTGGCAAAGCTGTTTCTTTCCTACTGCGTTGATATTGATAACTTTTTTTTCACACATCATACAAAAAGATCTTGTTTCACCTTTCGCTGAACTAGTTAAGACCCAAGTGTGGAAGTGTAGAAAGTGTGGGTGGTTTCCCAGTTTATTTTTGGACGAAAATAATCCAATAGGGTCAGTTTCTTTGCAAGAATCAGTTACCCGGTGGAAAAACAACAGGCCCCAAGCCGCTCTATTTCCCTTGCTAGTCACTCACTACTACCAAGTCTATTCAAGTCTTTGCTCAGATGTCAACCTCTCATAAGAGCTCAGATGAAACTGTAGTGCCATCTTAGTCCACCTACCCTGCTCTATATTTGGGCCATGCCGTTTACAATCTCTTTCACATGGTAGTCATTTCCTAGTATGCTTATTGTTTATTTTTTAATCACACCCCCTGCTAGAACATAAACGCCACAAGAACAGGAAGTTTATCTGTCACGGAAAACATCCCAAATATTAGAAGAGTGCCTAGTAACTAGTATCAGATGCCCAGTATTTTTTGAGTGAGTGAATGATTGAATAGGACAAATATTTCCCTCACATTCCACAGTCATTTCACACTCCGTCTATACGAAATTCCATGTATTCTGCCAAAATTACAATTTCCATCCTCCAGGTCAGATGGCTAAGGGTCCGTCTTCTCCAAGTCCCCCTTACCCTTATTCTGCACATCTCCTCTGCACACACGGTGCAATCTGTCACCAAGTCCTGTTTCTTAATCCCTCCTCTCTCTACTGCCTCCCCACGCCCACTCTTAACTACCTGGTTAACAATCCCTGTTAACCAGGTAATTAATTACCTAGTTTGAATGTATTGTATCTTTCATCTTTGTTGGTGTCTCCGCAGCCTCCCCCACACTTCCAAGCCTCCAGCCTGTCCCCGTTTGACTCCTTCCTCACAGCTCACAGCTAGAGCAATCGAAACCCAAGCTTGCCTCTTTCCTACTTAAAACCTTCCCATGACTCTCCATTGTATTTGGAACCCTGTGCACACTGCACGATATGGTTTATAAGCATATCCATGATCTGCCCCTTCTTCTCCCAAACCATGCCTGACTCCTTGAAAGCTATCCAGATAGAGGCGTTCTGTCTTCCAGGCCCTCCTGTGCACGTGTTTTGTCTTTGGCCTGAAATACCCTTCTCCAGTTGCTAGAACTGGAGAACACACACCGTAAAACAGAATTCAAGCCTCAAGACTTAGATAAGATGACCTTCTGCCCTGCTTCCATTCCCTTAGTACCTGTCGCTTGTTATGGAATCACTGGCTTACTTACCAGTCTCCCCGTGAAACCATAATCTCCAAAGCCGAAGTTCTCCTTCACCTCTGAATGTCTGGTGCAAAGGACGATACAAGGTATATAGTCATCACTGGATAAATGTTAAATTATCATGGAAAGAGCTGTAGAAATTGTCTAATACTTTTCCTCTGGCCCCCCCTCTGTCAGATGGCAATCTTGGGTTGTGGAATGCCTTTCAAAGTAGAAACGGTATGGATATTTAGAGTCGTATATACCTGGGTTAGAGTTCTGACTTTGGTGGTTTGCTCTAGTGAGGGAGAAGCGAACGCACACTTTGGAGCCAATAGGGTTGAAATCCCGAATCTAACCTTTACTAACTGGTTGAGCTTGGGAAAGTTTCTTAATATCCTTCTGCCTCTGAATAGATATGCGTTTTATAGTAATTCCTGTATCATAAACTCATTTCAACGATTTATTTTTATTTTATCAACCAACTTAAGAGTCCTTGTTTTTCCAATTAGGTCTCTTCCAAGGTATCCATAAAACAGGAGATAGATGTATTCAGGGAGTCATTCTTGCCTTTTCCTTTTTTCCATCAGGATGATACGTGCTAAGGAATATGTCGTAGCTACTCATAGACCTCCCACTGGTTACAGTACAGAGGTCAGCTTAGGTATCTGCTCTTCTTCCCCTTCTCCCTTTGTTCTCAGGCCCAAGAGTTTTCCTGCCCTACCCACCCTATCCGGGAGAGATGTGAGGTAGAGGGTGATTTTATATGGTACAAATTAAAAGAAAAGTAGAAGCTTTGGTTCCCTAATTGAGCACTTCTCACGCGTAATTATGGAGGAATCATGACCTATGGTGTAAAGAAAAGAAGCAAGGTTGAACCACTCTGTTTGTTTTTTCCTCCCCTGGCCCTCCCATGGATGGTCTCACGGGTAGACCATTGATCCTCAGGAAAAGTTGGCTTCATGGTCAAATTGCATTAAAAGCTTCTCCAAAATAAATAAATTAAACTAAAAAAAAAATCTTCTCCAAGAACCAACTGAGGAGCAAACTAGCAGGAAATGAGGAATCGGCCTCCCTAGGGGACCAGATAAAGGAACCACTTCTTTGAGCCAAATAGAAGCAGGCTAAGATTTAGAGAGAATCTATTCCTCCTCCCAAAGATGCAAGAGAATGTGGCTTGTACTTTTTGCCTCTCTGGCACGCCTGTTCCCAGAGAAAACAGCAGGAGTCAGCGTCCTGACTGAGCTCACCCTTGACACAGAAAGGAGTGGGTAGGGAGGGGAAGGCAAGGCTCCGTTCAATTCCAAAGCTTTGGTTCCACTCAGTTTCATTCTGCTACCACCACTAGATGCTTTAGTCCTTCACTTTCCTCTAGAATGTAGATTAGGACCACAAGGTGAATGTGTAAAGCTCTCACCTTAGATCTGGCGTATTTTTGCTGTAGAGAATTAGAAGTGACTGAGGCACTTTACTATGCTGAGGTCCAAATCAGAGTACGAATGGCAAGGGACACAGGTTATTTCTTGCGGGCATGATGCCTTCGGGAATGCCCTTGCTCCCTATTCTTTGGGGTTTTTGATTTTGCACCAATGGAAAATGAAGGGGCTGACGATCCGAAAGATCTTCTCCCAACAGAGCCCTGGGGCGGTGGAGAGGGCATCCCAAAGCCAAGGCTGCTGCCTGCCTTCGCTGATCCACTGACAGGGGTGCTCTGAGCAAAGGGGGCCATGGAGGGGTCCCCAAACACAGTTTTTCTTGCAGAAATGCCGGCCTTCCCCAAGGCAAAAGGTGTGCCCTGGCTGGCCCGGCCCTGGTTGTTTGGGCCCCAGCCTTTCCCCAAGGGCGTGACGGTGCAGCGCTCCCGCCTGGACCTGCTCCAGTGCTGAATGCTCCGGAGTTGGAGCTCATGTCTGGGGCAGTGACGCTGGTCCCAGTCTCCTCACAGTCCATAGGGGCCACTAATCCCCCAAAGTCAAGTGGTCGTGGGGCTGTGCTGCCAAACACTGAGCCGCAAGTCCCACTCCGCTGGGTTGGGGTGACAACTCCCAAACCATTCGTATTAGCTTGACCAAAGGGAACCGACTGGAGTGCTGTCAAAGGCCGGCCAGCAGCTGGCAGGGATGTGAAAGGTGGAGGCTGATGGTGCCAAAGCCCCAAAGGCTGACTGCGTGGTACCGCTGAAGGACGGCTGGGCTGGAGTCGGTGTTGGGATTGAGGAGGCCACTCTTGAGTTTCCAAAAATGAAAGAGCTACTGAAGCTTGGGCCAAGGGCTGGTTCGGGGGCTTCTTGCTTCTGCACATATGCAGCCCCAAATGCAGGTTGGGGAGTGGCTCCCAGGGATAGCGGGAAAGGTGGCCTTGAGCTTGACTCTAAGGGAATTGTGAACGCTGAGGTCGAACTGGAGATCCTGGATGACAATGCAGGCTGGTTGGTGGTCACTAGGGCTGAAGTTGCCAGAGGGCTACCCATAGCGCTAAAATTGGCAGTGCTCCTGGTAGGGGATATCTGGAGAGCACTGCGAAGAACCTGGCTAAAGATGGTGACTGTGTGCACGGTAGGAATGGTTGGACGCTGGCACAGTGGGAAAGTGAAGCCTGCAGCTGCGGAGAAGCTGGCCCTGAAGGCACAGGCAGCCCCGAGAGGCGAGGGAAAGCGGGGCAAGTGGAAGGGACGGAGCAAGTGCTGCCCATGGGACTGGTAACAGTCACTACACCACACTCCAAAGGTGGCTTAAAGGAGCCTCTGGATGTGCTGGCTGGGGTGGTGGACATGACTACAGAGGTAGCCTTGAGCAGGCCGTGGAAGAGACGGGTAGAAGCAGGAGGAGGTGGAGGAGAGGTCTGCTTGAAAGAGAAAGGAGCTCTCCCGGGCATAGTTTTCAGTGGTCTTATGCTGCCAAAGATAGGCTTGAAGGTGGGAGTTGAGATACCCGGAGGTGAAGATGCTGCAGCTGTGCTTGAAATTCTGGAATATGAGGAGCCTCCTGTCTCACTCTTGGCTGGGAGCCCCACAATGGGTTTTGACATGCGGTCAGCAGAAGTTGCAGCAGGAGGTGCAGATGCAGGAAGACGGGGAGCTGGGCCGCACATCAATCCAAAGTGCTTTGCATAGTGGGTGCTGCAGGGATAACGGCAGCTGAGTCTCGGGGTATGGCAGCCGGAGAGGTTGAAGGTGGCTATGTGGTGTCAGTGGCTGGTGATGTGGGAGAAACACATGTTTCTCCCACATGTTTCTCCTCACATGTGAGCACCCATGTGAGGCCAGCAGGATCGCTGTTTCCCGAGGCGAGTGGGCCACACTGATTGCCTCTCCGGTCGGTTGTGGGGAGGCCAGTGGACTTGGAGACTCCTGCATTTTATGTAAGCTTTCCAACTGAGGATCAGTGCCCTGGGACAGGGGAGGCCGGATAGCAGACCAAGTGTCAGGGACAGAGTCTGTGGCGACCTCAGTCGTATCCTCTCTGGCTTTGTTGCTCCATTGCAGTCCAGCTTTCTTCCCTAAGGCCAGGTCTTCAGCGACTGCATAACCAAGCTGAGGAGGTGGAGTCAGGGACAGCAGGCTCCCAGGGCTTGACAGAAGCAGGGGAATCTGATTTTGCTGCCCAGAGCTGCCAGGTGTTTCTGGGGACTCATCTGATACCAGTGGGACTGGAGAGTGAGACGGACGACCATGTTCTTTCCTTTTTATTGGCCACTCTGGTATCTGGAGTGATGTACTGGGAATACTTCTCTTCCAAGGCTCAGAGAAATCTCTCCAAGAGCTGTAAGAGCTTGTAATAGCATTTCTTTGGGAGCTAAGGGTGCCACCTGTGTGTGTGCTGGCCAAGGAGTCCACGGAGGAGCAGCTGGGCCTGTGATTCAAGCTGTGATCTGAGCCCCAGCAGTCGAGGCTTCTCTTCAGAGGCCCAGGCCTGGGCACGAAAGAAGCGTGGACTCCATTTTTCCTCAGAGGCTAAAACGCAGACGGTCTGGTCTCTGGAATCCTTCTCTTACTGTCCAAGCTCTCACGGAACAGTGGCTCTTCCCACCTCACTTTCCCCTTTTGCGCTCTCTGAGGGCCCTCAGCACAGTCTCCTTCGCACATGGGTCTGGGGGCTTCTCAGAAGCTGAGCCCCCCCGCCTACCCCTGCAGAGTTCGTTACCTCTGCTGGGGCAGTGGAGGGGGGCGCTGTCCGCTCACGAGGAGCGAGCCTGATGGTCACCGGGCTCCATATTGCCCTGGGGTGCCGAAGAGACCAGATTCTCCGCTTGAAGTAACTCTCCCACCAGTCTGAGGGAAGAGGCTCCATGATGGAATACCTGTTCATGGGAAAGCGCCTCCAAGCCTCATTGACCACCCACGCGTTGGGACTGGTAGGATCCCAGTCCGGCAGCCTCCTCGCAGGTCTGTGCCGAGGGGCAGGGTGGGCACGATGGACGTGCTGAACCCAGGGGACCTGATGAAGGGGCTGAGCTGGCCGGCGGTTCGAGGGCCTCTCCGGCAAGTCTGTGCGCCCCTCTGCTGGGGATGACGGCGAGAGGCCCAGCGGGCCCACGTAAGTGCCCGTGTGGAGCAGTGAGGCGAGGTCGGTGACTTGGACTTCGGGTTTGGCCTCCCGAGGCTTCTGACGCCTGGTGACTCAGCCGCAGTCGAAGTGTTCCGGTGACGGTTGGGATCCCTGCGCGAGGAAAGTGAAAGGCTCTCGGGGCGCTCCTCACCCTCCAGGTCCTGCATCCGAAAGTGAGCGGCCGGTGGAAACAGAGGACACGCGGGCCCTCGGCAGCCCCCGTAGCCTGCTCTGCCAGTTTGAGGCCTAAGCTGGCTGCTCTGGCCTCTCTTCTCACCTCTCCGGGTTGCAGCGCGCGGCACGAGGAGAGGGATTGGAGAGGAAGCGCGCGGCCGGAGGCCCGGAGCTAGAGTCGAGCAGGCGCCGGGTCTCCAGACCCCGGCTCCCGGCCCCGGCACTGATCCGTCCGCCCGTCCGTCCCCCGGAGTCGGAGTAGGGAGGGCAGTCCGAGCCCCTCAGGGTGAGTCGGTGGAGGTTGGGGGCGGGGGGCGGGGCGCTGGCGGGAGCGCGGGACCGGAGACCCGGGCGCGTGGACCTGGGCAGCCCAGACGGCGCTCGTGGCGCCAGCAGCGGGGTTAATGACGGAGGCCGGATTGGCTGCTTGGGGATTCCCGCCCTTCTTCCTTTCCTTTCTGCAGCCAGTAGGTGTCAGTCATTTGCCTCCGGGATGACAAGCTCCTGACGCGGCCGCCATCCAGGGTCGCCTCCCCGAGGGTGAATGTGTGTCGCCCTGCGATTGTTCGCACTTTGAGTATGCAGGTACGATGGCACTCTGGCGGGGTCGCGAGGCTCCGGACGGGGCCAAAGGGATTTCTTGTCTACCGACCGAGAGCCTGAGCGCCTCCGCAGGCACCCGGCGCTGTCCCTCGCTCAGCACCACCCCCGTCCCCCCGCCCCGGCCACCCTCTCCAGTCGCGATCCTCACCTAGCCCAGTGGGGTCGGAGCTCCAGGAGGGGAGCAAAGAAGTGGGAGATTTAAGTTGAGGCTGAATAGTCACGCTAAGCCAGAGTGAACTAGGGGACGAACATTCTGAGAAATTAAAAAACGTTTAATAACGTTTTAAGATTTCCAATACCATTCCTTCCAATAACGATAAAAATGGCACGGATTGGATACGATTCTTTCAAGAAAGGTCATTTCAAGGTTGTTAAGTTAAGGAACTCGGAGAACGAGTTCCATTCAAAACCCACACTGTCCAAAAATGGGTCCAGACGTCTCCCACTTGATCGATCTCTTTCTCCTTGAATTTGTATTTCCACAGAATTTTACGCCAATATAAGGTATGCTTACGCTTAAAGTCTTTATGCGATCGTCCTACTACACTAATCTGCCCCAAATATAGGTATAAACACTGAAATCTGAAATTTTGATATGTGACGGAACCACAAATCTGTTATAATTAACTCTTTTGGTTTCATTTATATTTGCATTTACTAATAGAATGCAATCCATCGAAACATCGTTAAGTAGATGACAAATTTGAAAGGCCGTTTCCTGGAAGTTGTAACAGAAGTAAATATGGAATTTATCACCTCTTTCTCCAAGAGGTCGCATACAATATATTGATATAAGACCACCTCCACTGAAGGAATATTTCCATTGCTCCTCTACTGGACACCAGCGATGGAAGGAATTTTACAGTTCGGGGCAGTGTGTCACTTCGGATAGGTAGAAGGGTTCTGGAATTGCCTAGTGAGAGAATGGTGGGATTTCAAAGGAAGGTGGGAAGAAAGAAGCCAAACTAGAGGATTCTCAAACTCGTGAATGTTAACTGGTTGAACATGGAAGAGGTAGAAATTGATTCGGTGTTTGGTGCGTGCTTGTAACCGAGTTGCAGTAAAGTTTAGCAAGGGACTGAAGAAAAGAAGAAGAAAAACGCCTCTGTAGCAGAGGATGGTTTCGATCCATCGACCTCTGGGTTATGGGCCCAGCACGCTCCCGCTGCGCCACTCTGCTTAGCCCACCCCCCCCCGCAAACTACCACCGTTCTTCCCTTCAATGATTATGTCACCATTTCTGCGCTGAACATTTTTTTCGATCTCCTTTCTTTCTGACGGTTTTCGTCGCCCCTCTCTCGCGAGGTACGCAGAAGATCAGCTCTTCCGCAACCAGATGACCTCAGGTCATCACCTTCGGGTCTGCAATTTTCGAACCTGCCCAAGAGTGCCCAAGCTCGTCATTGAACCCCCTCCCCAGCACCCCTCCCCACTCCCTGGAGCCGCTAGTCTCTCGGAGCGGAGGAAGAGCCCGCGGAGCGAAACTCTGGGTGGACCCTTCTCGGGGAGAAGATCGGAAATCGTGGAGCCAGTTCTGCTGCCACCGGAAAGGAAACGTGTTAACCATCTCCTCTGTTACCTGTCGAAAAATCTTATAGATGACACTTTGAATACAAGAGACGCATTTTGTTTGCTCGCAAGGGCGCAAGATTTTCTTCAGTACGGCGCACCCGAAATAGAGTTAACCCAATTTGTTTCTCAAATTATTCCACGGGGGTCACAATTTCGATTGTATCTCTCGTTTGGGGCCGTTTGGACTAAACAAACAAATAAATTTTGTAATAAGATAGGACCTTCCTTTTCCCGAGGCTTATATTAGAGAGCAGAACCTTTGGGAAGTTCCTGAACACAGCTCTCATTTGCAGCTGCCTCTGCGATGACGCTAGAAGGGGCCCGTCTGGAAGGTTGTAAACCTTTTCTCTTTAGTACTGGAAGCTTTTGGATAGCGAGCGTAGAGGGTTCCTTCAGTCACATGGCTAGGCCGAGGCCTGTATACTAGTGTGTCTTTGTTTGTTTTGTTCGTTTGTTTTTTCTCCTTGTACTCCATGCCCCCATCCACAATAAAACTTAAGGAGCGATGGTGGAGTGGCAAGCTTAGCAGCTCGCGCCAGCAGGGGAGCCTCCTAGGGTCCGCAGCCCTGCGCATCGCCCTACCTGAGCCCAGCTATGCAGATACCCCAGCCAAGGAAAGCAAAACTCCATTATTCCTTTGGGGCTCTTACCCCGACCCCCCACCCCCAGATCTTTGTCATCTCAAGAAGATGCTGCCATCTTCAAATTGTACCCTCTCAAGAAAGTCTTTTTTCAAAACTCTTCTGACTGCAACTCAGTGTCGAAATACATTTTAAGTCACAACTCAATACAATATGCAAACAAATGTATGTATATATATATATACATTTATACATATGAGACAGAGATTTATATATATAAATGAGAGAGACAACTATGGGAATCTCCATCTATCTATCATCTATACCAATATCGATATAGCTATAGATAGATGATATTTGGAGAGACAGAGAGGCCAAACTCTACCACAGTATTTTACTGCATGGGTTTATTGTGATATTTCCTATTTCTATTCCTATATCTTCTATTTCATTTATTAAAATACCATTCATGACCTTTTTGTACATGGATTTTACACCCATTCACTTCTGAGTGATTTGAAAAACACTGTCACTTATATAATGGTATTCGAAATGTCTCTTCCTTTTAGAGTCAGATAAGGAAGATGTGAAAGACAGTGACCATTCCACAGTGCTCAAAGAATTAAGGAAATGGTTCTAATGCCACCAGCTTTTTTGGGGTATCAAACAGGACACAGTGTTAACTCTCCCAGACACTGCTCTCCACATGCCCCTATCTGTGATTATTCCTGCAGTTAGTGAAGGGAAATCACACTTATTCTAAACAGTCCTCTCTGATTTGGGTTTGTTTGTTCTTTGCCACCTCTATTCCACAGTTGTGAAGTGGATTCGTTTTCTCCTCATCTGCTGAAGGATTCTTGCCTGTGTGACTAAGTAAGTATTTGTCCTCACCTCTTAGAGAATATTGTGCTTTTATTCCTCTGTTTTACCGTGTCCAACATATTGTTCTGATGCTGTTCCCTCTGTGTAGAGAATTCTCACCCCAGATATCTATAAGATTTACTCCCTGGCCTCCTTCAAGCTTTTGTTCAAATGTTGGGATCAGTGGATCCAAAGGTTTTGGACAAATGCAGTCTGCCCTCCATTTTCTGTGACTACTTCAAAAGATTTGTCTATTAAGTTCCCCCAACATTTCTTCTAGGGTGAAGAATTCTCACCTTCCTTTGCTGTGTTGTCACAGTACACTGGTTGCAATGTTACCCCATTCATTCAGCATTTACTCTTGCTAGCTGTGCTTTATGGCTCTCTAGCATCAGTTAGATGTTTGTATACTGGAAATGTCAACCTTAAGGTATTTGGGATCATTTGAGATACTTGGAGACATGACTCACCAGATTTCAGCCCCACACCAAGAAGAATTTTGAAAAAGAGGGTAAAAAAACCTTCCTTCAATCTTTTAATAATATTTTAAAATAAGAAATTCCTGTTATTGATGCCTGAGGGTGATGACATCTACTGGATGAGTAGATCTGTCCAGCTAATTGTCCAGTGGCTGTTCTGAAGTAGATTTTATCTGGTAGGTATTAATATCTGATAAAAGATCCTCAACATTGTGACAATTCCCACAAGTCAACCCACATGCATTTCTCCACACCTCTGGTCTCTAATCTTCAAATCTGACTCTCTTCAGATTCCTGATCTTCCAGCCAACCATTCCCTTTTTCCTAGGATTCCACACACAGCTCTATCTTAGGCCACTTCTCTGTCCGTGTAAAGAGGAACATCAAACGAACCATCTAAAGCTCTAACCACTGGGAGGATTTCTTTTCACCACTATGTTGCAGGGCTACTTCTGAGTGGGAGACTGTGTCACAGCAGTGCATTTAAAGCTCACAGCAGCATACAGAACTCACCTATCTATGAACCAAGTGATTTGATTACCAGGGGCTCTTCTACCTAATTCCCCACATAATGGTTCCTAACTTCTCTGAGATGTCGGACTGGACATTTCCACTGACATTTCATTAGTCAAAGCAAGTCACGTGGCCAAGTCCATGAGGACGAGGAAGTGTGTATATTATATAATAAATATATTATTTTAATGAAATAATCATAAATAATTACAAATTCACATGAAGTAATTATACTTTCAGTTATAAATTCACATGAAGTTGCAAAGATAATGTATCAAGGTAGCAAGTATCAATAGTTCATTTCTTTTTACTTTTGAGTTTAGATGTGTACTTCCATAGTATAGATGGACCACAGCTTGTTTAACCTATTCACCTATTAAGGAACATTTTGGTTGCTTTCAGGTTGAGCTATTACAAATAAAGCTCCTATAAACAATAACGCACAGGGTTTTGTGTGGATATAAGTTTTCATTGTTCTGGGATAAATGCCTAGGAGTGGAATTGCTGAGTTGCATGGTACGTGTGTGTTTAGTTCTTTAAGAAACTGACAAACTATGTTTCAGAGTGGCTACACCATTCTCCATTCCTATGAGCAATGTATAACAGATCCAGTTTCTCTGTATTCTTACCAACCTTTGGCAGTTGTTACCATTTGTTATTTTATCTCTTACAATAGGTGTGTAGTGATATCTCACCATGGTCTTAATGTATATTTCCTAAATGACTAGTGATATTGAACATCTTTTCATGTGCTTATTTTCCCTTTGTATATCCTCTTTGGTGAATGTTTTTTGCCCATTTTCTAATTGGATTGAGTGTTGTTTTAATGCGGAGTTTTGAGAGGTCTTTGTATATTCTAGATATGTCTTTGCCAGAGATGTGTTTTGCAAATATTTTCTCGCAGTCTTTAGCTTGCTTTTTAAATTTTCTTAACAGAGACCTTTGCAGAGCAAAAGTTTTAAATTTTGATGAAATCCAGTTAGTCAAATTTGTCTTTTATGGATTGTGTGTTTGGTGTTATGTCTAGGAACTCTCCACCAAGCCCCAGGTCCCCCAAATTTTCTCATAGTTTTTCTAAAAGGTTTATAGTTTTATGTTTTATGTTTTATTTTAAATCTATGAACCATTTTCAGTTACTTTTTAAATAAAGTGTGAGGTTTAGGCTGCAGCTGGCTTCTTTTGCCTATGGATTGCTCCACCACAATCTCGTGAAAAGACTTTTCTTCCTCTACTGAATTGCCTCTGCACTTCTGTAAAAAATAATTTAGATGTACTTGCATGTGGTGCTTTCTGGATTCTCTATACCGTTTCATCGACATATATCTGTCCCTCTGCCAAAAATGTACACTCTTTATTACTGTGGCTGTATAATAAGTCTTGAAATAATAAGAATGTTTTCTTCCACTTTATTCCTGTTTTTCAGAATCATTCTAGTTATTCTGACTCATTTGTCTTCCCCTATATATTTTAGAATAGTCATGTCTATAGCTACAAAAAAATCTTACCGGGATCTTGATAGGAATTATGTTAAATTATGTTAAACCTCTATATCATTTCCAGGAGAGTTGACATCTTAGTTATGTTGAGTTTTATAATCACGGAATCTCTCTCCATTTATTTAGGTCTTTGATTTATTTCATCAGAATTTTATAGTTTTGTTGTTTCCAGCATGTACATGTTCACATGTCTGGATAGATTTTCATCTAAGTGTTCCTGTCCTTTTTTATAAAAAGTACTCTATTTTAATTCTGATGTCCACATGTTTATTGCTAGTATATAAAAATACAATTGGGCTTCCCTGGTGGTGCAGTGGTTGAGAATCCGCCTGCCGATGCAGGAGACACGGGTTCGTGCCCTGGTCCGGGAAGATCCCACATGCCGCGGAGCGGCTGGGCCCGTGAGCCGTGGCCGCTAGGCCTGTGCGTCCGGAGCCTGTGCTCCACAACGGGAGAGGCCACAACAGTGAGAGGCCCGCATACCGCAAAAAAAAAAAAAAAAAAAAAAAAAAAAAAAAATACAATTGATTTTTCTGTTTTGATCTCGTATTCTGTGACTTTGCTGAACAATACTTATTAGTTCTAGGAGGATTTTTGTTTGTTTATTTTTAGGTTCCTTAGGATTTTCTATGTAGACCATCACATAATCTTCAAATGGCATGGGAAGTACAATCCTTCCACAGAGAGGGAGTGGGGAAATGTATATTTCTAAAGAGAAATACAATTCACTGAGCAAGAAATTGCACCATCAACAAATAACAAGACAAAATTGCAGAAACGTATGGTAAAGTATGCCAATATTTCTGGTTAGGGTGAGCATTTCACCTAAAGATAATGCTGCAGTATTTGTGAAATAACTCCCTACCATTTGGGTTTATCATTAGAATGTGACATTACCACGGTTTTTCCCATCTGCCAAGTAGCTCAGTTGTGAGAGTGAATAACTGAAAATCTAAAGGTCCTGACCCAGAGAATACTTTACCCAACAAATATAGTTTCCTGTTCCCTTTCTAAAGCACCCTAGTCTAGAGGGATAGCTTTCTTGTATTTCATGGGCTGTAACGGTTTTGTACTGTGTTCCTCAGGAAGTCTCTATTATTAAAAACTGCTAAAATCAGCTTCTGTTTGGCAGAATATCAAATCTCAACTACTAGTTAACGCTGAAGGTAACTGACTTCTTGGCTTTTTCTCACTGTAGATTGGTAAAAGGCAAACAAAGTTTAACCCAAATATTCTGTTTCTTTGAGGAAAGCTTAAGTTCTAGTGGCCCACGGAAACAGTCATAGCACCTAGACAGGAACTTGAACCCTGGACCTTCAGATTAAAAGTCTGATGCTCTTCCAACTAAGCTACCCAGGCCCTGAGGGCAAGTTTTTATTAGGTCTTCTTTGTACAGTTCAATTGCTTTGGGGGCATTCTTAACCTCCAACAAAATTTTGATAAATTCGATATTCCCATCACATTTTTTTTCAGTGGACATGTAACATTTTTCTTCATAAGGTTCAATTTTTCTGAAGGGATAGAGTAACTTATATCAAAGGAATCTTAAAATTATAGTAATTTAATACTTACCAACATTTCTTGAGAAAGAGAAAGAGAAAGCCCTTGTTAAACTTCTATGAAAGATTTTCCTCTGCTCTTTAATTTCCTTGAATTTGTTATTTCTATCCCGTGTCTCTCATAGAATTTTACTCCAATAAAACGTCTTTTTATATTTAGTGTCTTCTTGATTTTCCTACCATGCTTCTCTGTACCAAATACAGGTATAAACATTGAAATCTGATGTTTTTCTTTTGAACCCAAATCTGTATTAAAAATACTTCTTGTGGATTGTGCTATATCTACATCTACTTTCACATAATTAATCAAAGCATAAAAAGCAGATAATAATTTAAAGGCCCTTTAATGGAGGACATAATGGAAATAAATGTGGAATTTGTCCTCCTCCCTCCTCCATGACATCGTGTACGAGACTACGTCTACTGAAGGATTCAGTTCTTCCCATTGTTCCCGTGATGGGAATCAGAGAGGAGAGCATATTTACACCCCGGGGCACTGTGCCACAGCCAAATGCGTCTTAATTTATCAGAAATGTCTTAATTTATCAAGCAGAAGGGCGAGACTTTTCCATGAAAGGTGAGAACTTGGGACTTACATGCCACACTTCTATGGCAGGCTGATCCTCTGAGAGGTGACTTTTGAAAGGTAAATACCTTAGGAAAGGTGAAATATGATGTAAGATCTAGAAGTTGATATAGTTCAACTGTTTGAATACAGCTTAACAATGGAGTTCCTACAAAACTTGCAACCAAGGTTGGTTCCCATGCATCGATCTCTGGGTTTCCTGTCCAACACACTTCAGCTGGTCCACGCTGCTTGCAAACGGATGTTCCCTCGTCGATATTCAACTCCGTTATCACAACTGGGTTTTCAAACACAAGAATGGCTTCTTTTCTTTTCGTTTTCCCCCCGTCTTTTTCTTCCTCCCACCTAGCTCAGCTCACTCCTCCCTTTACTCGGCCTCTTTTCGGTCCCCTTGAGAACCACAGGGTTCCAGCAGTGCCTCCAAGTCTGCCCGTTTCCAATCCTCCAAATATTCAGTCTCTGAACCCGCTTCTTCAGAAGCTTGTCTGGGCTCACAGGTGGTGCTGCAGGGGAACCGAGGAGGAGCTGGCGGGCAAGGCCTTGAGGAAACCCTCGCTTGAGAAGAACCTGTCAAAAATCTCAAAAGAGAGCTTCCCTGGTGGCGCAGTGGTTGAGCGTCCGCTTGCCGATGTAAAGAACACCAGTTCGTGCCCCGGTCTGGGAAGATCCCACATGCCACAGAGCGCGTTAGGCCCGTGAGCCATGGCCGCGGAGCCTGTGCTCCGCAACGGCAGATGCCACAGCAGTAAGAGGCCCGCGTACAGCGAAAAAAAAAAAAAAAAAAAAAAAAAAAAATCTCAAGAGGTTTTTCTTTGCCTGCAAGGGAGCCAGATTTTCAGAATTCCATTTCCGATTGGATAACGTTTGGATCCGTTTTGACAGGGGACAGGAGTTCCTGTGTCTGAAAACAGGATTTTTGTTTTCGGAGTTGGTCTCGGAATAGGGCTTTTGGAAGCCTCTGCACACCAAGGCTCCTGCTGTTCGCTGCTGCCTCTGCGTGGTACCTTCCAGAAATTGCACTGCTAGATGACGAATACGAACTTCACTCCACACAGAAGTAACTAGAAGCCACAAAAATATCGCCCTCCAGATCCAAATGTTAAACCTCCCCAATTTAACTTCCCTCCAAACGTCTATAGTCCCTCCTCTGGCAGAAGGGTAAATGTGACAGAGAAGTTGGAGTGTAAAGGGGCAGGGGAATTCCTGACTGTTTCGTGTCCTCTCTTGCTTTTGGACGTCGAGGTTGCATTTCCCCTGGAATTCCCTCTCCCTTTCCCATTTGCCAGTTCCTACTTGTCCTTTGGATCTCATTTCAGACATTACCCACTACCTCTCCCTGAAGCTTTTGCTGGCTCCTCAAGACTGGTTTAGAAACTCCTAGAATACACCCAGGATTCCTGAAGTTATTTCAATCCTAGTAATAGTCCTTATTACATGTTGTATTATAACTCTCTCGTATGAATCTTACATTTGCACGGTCAGGGCTCAGTCCTTAAATACCACGTATATGCAATGTCTTTCCATCTTGGACTACTCCTTCAAACTCCAAATTCACATATACAGCTGCCTTCTCAACAAGTATTTTATACTTAACATTGCCAAAGACTGAATTCCTAATCTTGCCTCCAAACTTTCCACTCTTCAATCTTCCCCCATCTCAGTAAACAACTACTCCATCTGTGCAGTTATCTGTGAATCGTTGCTTTTGCTCAGCTCTTACATATATTCTATCAGCTCCACCTTCAAAATATATCCATAATTCAACCAGTTTTTACTATTTCCTTTGCTATCATACTAGAAGGCCTATCAATGTCTCACCTAATTTAAAAACTTTTAAATTTTATATTAGAGTATAGTTGATTTACAATGTGTTAGTTTCAGGTATACAGCAAAGTGGTTCAGTCATACATATACATATATCTATTCTTTCAGATTCTTTTCCCACATAGGTTATTACAGAGTATTGAGTAGAGATCCCTGTGCTATACAATAGGTCCTTGTTGATTATTTATTTTATATATAGTAGCGTGTATATGTTAATCCCCACCTCCTCCCCTCTCCTTTTCTTTCCTTTGACACAATTTTACATTGATATTTGTTTCCTTTCTACAAAACCATTTTAAAGGCATTTTACTGATTGAGCACCTCAGGTTTTATGTGAAGTTGCTCCTGTTGTGAATAAAGAGGGAGTTCTTTATTCTGGAATTTTGCTTCTGTCTTTTCCTCCAGGCCAGTTCTACCTGGCAACAAGATACAATTTGAGGTGAAGTCCAAACAGTCCTCATTTCACTTAAGAAAGAACAGAGTCTTAGTCTGCCCTGTGGCTAATAGTGATTGTGAACACAGCTGGCCATTGGGAACATTTCCAGTATGTAGATCCTCAGGTGTTTCTCAGGTCTATCACCTCAATTTTTGCAATAGACCCATCACTGGTCCCCCACTTTCTATTAACCTTGCCCCTTTCCTGTCTATTCTACACACAGAAGTAGTGCAAAATTCCCCAAGGGTTTGAAACTCTCCAAGAGTTTCCCTCTTGTTCCATAAAGAAACCAAAATGCTTCTAGTGGCCTGCAAGAGCCCTCCCCTCTCCCCTCGACCGTCCTCTCTTGTTCCTTGCTCTTCCTCAGACAAGTCAGATATACTCCTGCCTCTGTCCTTTGCACAGGCTGCTTCCTCTGCCTGGAAACACCCTTTCCCAAATACGTGCCTAACTCATTTCCTCATATCCTTCAGGTCTGCTATGATATCACTTTCTCAGTGCAGGCTTATCTGTTCAACATATTTAAAATTACAAGACATTAAAAAGAAAACAAGACATCCCTCTCATCTTTTTGCTATATTTTTTCATTCATACTTATCACCATCTACTGCACTATACATTTTACTTATTCATTGGTCTGCATTTCCCATTACAATGCAGACTACATGAGGATAGAGTTGTGCCCATTTTGTTCACAGGTTTAGTCCCAGTATCTCGAGGAGTACATGTTAAATAGCAGCTACTCATTAACAATTTGTTGAATACATGTTGAATGAATGGTCTACCAGGATAAAATAAATGAGTTTTTCCACAGGTGGATGTATAAGCAAATTTCATGAGTTTAACCTTGAAAGGGGACAGGAATGGTCTGTTCATAGGTAAAGGTTCTCAATTCCATTCATATAGCTCCCTGTTGTGGGTGTGTGTACAAACCTGACTGAGTTGCTAACCATGGGTCTTCTGTTTAATTATGTGACCCACCATTGCTAGTCAGTGCTTGTGCAAGGACTTAAAGCTTGACCCTGCAGTTAGGACTAAGCACCTAAGACTTCTAATCCCATCTGGAGAGCTGCAGATGTTCATCTGTGTAATCACTACTTGTTCCACTTACCAGACCTTCAACTGTCCAGGAATAAACCCTGACTCCTGAGCTACTGGAGCTAAGGCTGGATGAAGATAATACATGAGGCTCCGAGGGAGTGGGAATCTGTTCTAAAGAGGACACATTTTCCTATAAGGCTTCTGAATAGTGCTTTTAAGAAATTTTATTTATTTGGTTGTTTTGTATTTTGAAAAGGTAATACACTCATAGAGTTCAAAAATGTATAAATAGTTATACAGTTAAGTTTCCTTCCCATCCCTGTTACTCACCTACCTGGTTGCTTCTCCTTTCTCCATCATCCATAGGTTTCTACATTTATTAATTTGTTACTTAACCTTCTGTAGTTTCTTTGTCCACTTGCATGTAAATATATAGATTCATATGTTCTGGGTGTTGCTTTTGATACCTCACAATATATTTTGGAAATCTTTACACATTGATAACATAGAAAGTTTCCTTGTTTGTCTTTGCTTAGTTTTACATTTTGTTGCAAAATAAAACATACAGAGAAGTAAATAAAACCTTATTTCTACAACTTAACAATTAATTATAAATTGAACACCCATTTAACCATTACTCAGGAGGAAAAAAAAAGAGCATTGCTGCACTCCAGAAGCCCTCAGTATGTCCCTTCCACTCACCCTGCCTTCCACACTCTTCTTATCCCCCAAGTAAACCACAATCCTGACTTTTATGGTAATCACTTTTTACATTCTTAATACATTTTACCATCTATGCATACATCCCTAAACAATACATCATAATTTTGCGGTTTTTAAATTTATATAAGTATAATCATACTAAATGTTTCTTTTGTGTTTTCTTTTCACAAAATTATGCTTGTAAGATTCATCCACATTTTCGTGTGTAGCTCTGATCTGTTCATTGTCAATTGTTGAATAGTATTCAACGTTATTTATCCAATTTACTGTAAAGGTTCATTCAGGTTATTTCCAGTTCTTGGCTATACAAACAATACTACTATGAACATTCTTATACAAATCTCCTTGTGCACATATTTCTCTTGGGTATATATCTAGGATAATAGGATATGTATATCTTCAACTTAGTAGATAGAGTCCAACTGCTTTCTAAAGTAGTTGTATCAGTTTAGACAATAGTGGTGATGAAAGTTCTTATTATGTCACATCCTTGCCAAATAGTACTTCTTGTCATATTAATTTTAGTAATTCTGGTGGAAGATCAGTAGTATTTAATTATAGGATAACTTGCATTTTCCTAATTTCTAATAAAGTTGGTTGCTGTAGTTTTAAAAAAATATATTTCCACAAATTCTTTGGCACTCCTCTTATCAAAAGGTGGAGTCTGATTGCCTTCTCCTTGACTATAGGCTGGGCTTAGTGACTCGCTTCTAAGAAACAGAATGAAGCCGAGGTGACGCTGTGTTTGACATCTCAAGCTAAATAAAAGACAAACATCTTCTGCCTGGCTCACTCTCTCAAGAAATCATAGACTTCATAGAGTCATGGACTCATAAAACTTCTTTATACCATATTTTCATGCTAGTCCTGTTCGTTTTTATTGGAAATATCTTCCCCCATTCTGTGTTTCATTATTTTATAGTTTTCTTTTGATGAACAGAGTCCTTCATTTCACTTAAATTTATCAAATTTCCCCTTATGTTTAGTGCTGTTGTGTCTTATTCCTTTAGAAACCCTCTCCTATCCCAAAGTATAAATATAAGTGTCTCTTACTAAAAGGTAACTTCTATAATCCAAAACCACACTGCTTGTTGTTCAAACTGTTCCAGGTTTTGTCATTGGGAGCTCTTTCCCTGTTAGCAAGAGACATTTGGCAAAGCTGTTTCTTTCTTAGTGTTGATATTAATACAGTTTTTCCACACGTCATATAAAAAATCTTGTTTCATCTTTCACTGAACTAGGTAAGACCCAAGTGTGGAAGTGTAGAAAGTGTGGATGGTTTGCCAGGGTTTTTTTGGACAAAAATAATCCAATAGGGTCAGTTTCTTTGCAAGAATCAGTTACCCAGTGGAAAAATAATATGCCCAAAGCGGGTCTATTTCCCTTGCTGGGTCACTCACTGCTAACCTCTCACCCTGCAGATGGGAGTCAAAACAGGACTTAAAGCTTGGTGGACATCAGAGATGTATGTTCAAATTTTTTAAAGTTCTCAGCGAGAGGTTTGTCTTCCACACATTAATTGTGACATCGCAGTGGACCTGAAACTGGCAGAACTCTCGTCTGTGTATAAAAGTAAGGAAGTGTTCTTATTATATACAGTTTTATCCGTATGGGGATCGAATCCACAACCTTGGCATTGGTAGCACCATGCTCTAACCAACGGAGCTAACCGGCCGCTAAGCACTGATTATATTCCTCTTTAGATAATTAAATGAAAACGAAATAAAACGCTTTCTTCAAATTCTTCTGGGGGTGGGTAAAAGGGATCATAAAGAACCAAAACAACCCAAAATTAACATTAAAAAAATCACATTCTTCCTATTTCACTCTCCCCTATCGCGGAGTTAGGAAAAAGAAAAAGAGAAAAACTTAACATTTGGCCTGAATGAACTCTACTTCTTGGGGGCCTCTCTCAAACTGACAGTTCTGACCCCAAACGATCAGAGCCCCGGAGTGAGGTGTCCTTCCTCCTACCCAGGGAAGGCCGGGGGCCAACGAGAAGATGCTCCAAGCCAGATTTGGCGGCGAGTGGACCACGGAACTGACCACGGAGCGGCCACGGAGCAGGGCTCCGAGGACTCGGCCCCTGCGCGCACCTCTTGCGGATATACTGCGCTCCTGGAGACCCATTCGGACAGATCCCAGGACATGAGACCTGCGAACTTGCACTCTCTTGCCGCCGGCCGTGGCCTCGGAGTGATCCTGAAATGCCTCCCGCCCCGCGCACTGTGTGGTGGGCCCTGACCCGGAGCAGAACTAAGGCCCCAGCATCAGGGGCCTTTATCTGGACCGGCAGCGAAACATCTAGATCTGAGAAGGGTGGCAGCGTCGAGACTCAAATTGAGCAACTTCAGAGGAAAGAGGCAGAAACACCTGCACCTGGCAGGTGCGGAGCAGCCCTGAGGGGCCCTTTGGCCCCTTTTTTCACTGGCCGAAGGGCCTCCAGAGAAAACCCTCAAAGGCTGAGGTAATCAATATTCTGTAATACCTGAGAGCTAGCCCTGGCACCACAGACACATTGGTAGGGAAGCTCTGAGAATACTTAAGGGAAGGTAGCCCAGCACCAAACCCAAACCATTCGAATAATAAACGGAGAAGAAGTTTGCAAAGGAGAATGAAAGAAGTTGCATCCAGCAAAGTAGGAGGAAAACCAAAAGTATGTGAAGAGTTGAGGGTTGACCTCATTCTTTCATTTCTCAACAGGTACTGAGCACCCACGAAGTGTCAGACCATGGTGCACACGCTAAATATATAAAGGGAGACACTGAGGCTAGACCGCCGCATGAGGGGCTGTGGTTAAAGAGCAGTAAGTGGTACAGGGTAGCACCCGGTGAGCGGGGCTGGAATTAATCCTCAGAAGAAAACAAAAAAAGTTTCTCCTCAGGGTTTGGAGTCAAGAAAGGCAGGGAGTGACTTCCTCACAGAATGGGCTTTATGGCTTCTGTTACCATCCCAGCCCCCAACCCCTTGTCCTGACTTGTCTTTACTTCTCCTCCACTTGCCAGCTTCCCAGAGGCACTCAGTCGCCCTGACTTGCTAATTCCTGCTCCTGGTGGCTGCTGCTCCGAGTGGTGAACAGGGCACTGTTGGCAGTGCTAAAGCAGGCTAAGCGGGACCCTTAGTACTAGGGTTGGACCCCTTGGTACTGGGCACAACCTCTCAGAACTTGGGGGTGTCCCCATCAAGAAGGTTTGACCAGAACCCTAAATCCCTAGGGCTGGAAGCTGGAAATGCCCGAGAGTGACAATTTAATTATAGAAAAAGATGGTGAGAGAAAAAGATGGAAAACTGAAAGACAGACAGAGAAAGACAAAGATTAAGTGACAGGAAGAGAAGTAGAGACAGTGGGGAAGAGAATAAGGGACAGAAACAGAGCCTGAGGGAGAGAGATATTGAGAAGATAACGAAGGAGAGATGGAAAGTCTGAAGAGAGGGAAATGGAGGCAGAGAGAGAGAGTGAGAGAGAAAGTGACTAAAGGGACACAAGGACCAGAAATGAGAGACAGGAGTAGAGCAGTGGAGATAATTAAGGACCGAGCAAGCAAGAGAGGAGAAGAGTAGAGGAGATACTGACTGAGAGACAGGGACAGAGGCACAGACAGAGAGAAATAAACAGAAACAGACTAAGACACAGAGACAGACAGAAAGGAAGATATCCAGAGAAACAGGAGGAGGTTGAGAGACAATTAGAGACAAGTTAGACAGGAAGAGACTGAGGGAGGAGGGCACAGTGAGACAAGCAGTGAGAAGCAGAGACAGGTCAGGGTCTGAGGTCCAGAGAGAGACATGAAGCAAGGTGCCCAGTCCAGGAGCTGAGCAGAATTTGAGCCAGAAGCTGATTTGCAGGGGGAGGAGATGAGCATAAAGAGCCGTATTTCTTTGACATTTAAAATAACAATACTGGGGCTTCCCTGGTGGCGCAGTGGTTGAGAGTCCGCCTGCCGATGCAGAGGACGCGGGTTCGTGCCCCGGTCCGGGAAGATCCCACATGCCGTGGAGCGGCTGGGCCCGTGAGCCATGGCCGCTGAGCCTGCGCGTCCGGAGCCTGTGCTCCTCAAAGGGAGAGGCCACAGCAGTGAGAGGCCCGCGTACCGCAACAATATTCACGACGAGAAGAATCACTTATATTCGCATAACTCTTTGTCTGTAACAAAGCACTTTTAGTTGGGAGTGAGGACATTTGCAGACACAAGTCAGTTTTATGCAGAACAGGTGTTAAATCCGAATTCCTGGGAATTTCCTCTTTCAAAACAAGCTTTCTCTTGTCCAATAAGTGTATATATCCAGGACTGAGGTGGCCACACAGGGAATGGTGAGGATGTGGGGCTCAGACCCCACCCCTAACCTGGCTCTTCTTTGCCAGACCAAGCCAGGTCTGCAGCTGCTGGAAGATGTTCTGTGGCGAGGTGGAGAGAATTTGGACAGTAAGACTCCAGCACTAGTAGAGAGCAGGAACATGCAAATTAGCATGCAAATGACAATGCAAATCACCCAGAGCTTTTTCTCTCTTACCTGGCGTGCTAGGCGGAGGCTAGGGGAGTCTGAGGGTCTCTCAGGTGCCATGTCCAAGCAATGAGAAGCACTAGGGATGAGAAGGGCTGATTCTGAGGGTCCCAAAGGCTGTGTTATACTTAGCACATGCCAGGGGTCTATATCCCCTGGAAAGAAAGGAGAGAATGGTGTGTTGAGCTGGGGTCAGGTAGACACTAAGGAGTCAGGTTCTGATAGCATGCTCACCATTAACAAACAGCACTTGGGTGGCCCCTGGTTTCTGGCCACCATAGTAGGAGTTCGTCTGGGACACGGCCTGGGCTATGGATGAGGCTGAAAACCCGAACACCTGCTCACATAGCTCTAGTTGGGAGGGCAGAGCTGGGAACTGGGAGAAAGGGCATCCAGGGACCTCACAGGTGACATCTGTGGAGAGAGGTATCCATAAGTGTGGAGTACATAGCCAGCCCCCTACTTCTTTAATAATCGTTTACAGAGCTCTCCCCACTGATGACCAAGAAAGCTCCAGACCCTCCTTTCAACGAGTTCATGGTCCTGTCAGAGACATACTCAGCCCCAGACAGTGATGGCCCAGAATGATCAGGGCTGTTATGGACAAAGGCCTGGGGTAGGGGTGGGTTCATCTCAGAGGGAGCACAGTGGGCTCAGGGACAGCATCCTGCAAGGGATAAGACCTTAAGGAATTAGCCGGAGTGAGGCAAACAAAGAAAGAAAAGAGGAAACCGCATGTGCAAAGGTCTAGAGGTGAGAAGGAGCCTGGAGTGCTGAAAGCACAAATTGGACCCCTGCTTAATATCCATAGCTCCCCTGTGCTTTCAGGGTAAATCTAACTTCTCAGCCTCACATGAATTCATTCCTTCCTTCACCATTTATTTGAGCACCTACCATGTAGTCAGATATACGTTGAACAATCTATTGGGAACATAGTGACAACAAAACAGCCCCAGGCTTTGCTGTCACAGTACTCACAGTCCAGAGGGGAGATAGGCAATAAAGAATGTATGGTAAGACTGTGGAAAGTGCTAAGGAGAAGAACAGGGTGCTAATGGGGTGGGGTGCAGGGAGGCAGACTTATCTTGAGAGATTGTGCCTCCCTTCCTGAGGAGGTGACATCTTGTGTTGAGACTTGAAAATGAGTAAACTGTGTGAAGAGGGGAAGATAAGTAATCCAAGAAAATGCCTGAGGATTAGGAAGATTGGTGTATCGTGTGTGTGTGTGTGTGTGTGTGTGTGTGTGTGTGAGCCCAAATATGCAAAGCCCTGTGAGGAAGTTGCATTGTATGGGTGAAGGGAAGGCCTAGAGACCAGAGAAGAGGCTGGGTCAGGGATCCAGGCAGGAGAGCATGGGGGCCCCTACCAGGACAGCAGAGGTGGGAAGAGAAAGGGGTTGGGTGAGCTGCAGATTTGTCCAGGATAAAGAGTGGGCAAGACTCAGTGATTGACAAGCTCTGGGGATGATGGGAAGGAGGCATGCAAAGCACTGTTAGGGTTTCTAGCCTGGTAACTGGAGAGGGTAGGGCCATTCCTGGGACAGGCACACAGATGAAGAGGAGATTGAAGGGACGATCAATCATGTTGAGGGCTAAGTGTTTGAGTGAGAAGGTACGTGAGGGCCAAGCACACATGCACACTTTAGTACGGCTGTTCACCCCACACCCCACAACTGCAGGTTAAACGAGGCCCAGCAGTCTGGCTAGTTGTCCTATGGAAATGAAAGCGAGTCCAGACTATCTGTTAGATGGCCTGTCTGGACATAGCACAGAATTTATGGTTTGGGGGTGAGGGTTAGGCCAGTCACTCACAGTAGCCAAACTCGGTACAGGTCTGGTACAACCACTGCCGGTCGCCAACGCCGGCCACTTGGGGTTCTGTGACCTTCAGCTGTGCCACTGTCTCTGCTCGAGAAAAGCTTAAACACTTCTGGCCCAGGCTGTGAGTGACCACCTAGGGGACAATGTACATACATACATACATACATACATACATTCCTCCCTTCCCCCCATCAAGCTAGGGCATGGAGCCATAGATCCCTACAAGTCAAAAGTCAGAAGTCAGAAGAGTGAGTCCCTGAGTTCTCCTGGGAGTCAGTCGTCAGAGGTGGTGGGGACCTAGGTCCCTGTGGGTTAGAGATTAAGGTACTAGATGACCAAGAGCATCTTACCTGTGAGATCTTGGGCATGTGAGAATATCTTAGAACTCAGTTTCCTCAGCTGTGCCTACCTGAACTATTGTGAGAATTCAATGAAATAATAAATGTGAAGCACACTGTACAGTACTTTGTGCAGACAGAGCTGGAAAAGTGACAGCTGGATTGTAGCTGTGGATTCCGAGGCTGGGAGCCCGGTCTCTAGGAGAACTGTGTCCCCAGGGCTACCGTTTTTCATTCTATAAATGCTAATTGAGAGCTTGCTGTGTGCTAGACGCTGTTGCAGGCTCCAGGAAGAGGCCAGAACAAGGTAGGCAAGCTAGATAGTAAGCATAGTCGTTAACATTTGCATACGGTGTGCCAGGCTCCCTGTTGAGTGTTTTCCATGCCCCTACTTCATTTCACCTCCGAGGGCCCTATGAGATGCCATACCCATTTTACAGATGAGGAAACTAAGGTGCAGAAGGCTTTACGCTTGCCGAAGATCACACAGCGGAGGTGGAGCAGGAACCCTTGTCTGCCGACGCCTGGCGGTGCTCAGGGCTGCTCACCTGCACTGCCCGACGAAGCCCGCAGTAGGGCGCAGGGCTGCTGCAGTTGTCCTGGTCCCTGAGGAAGAGTCCGCAGAGCTGTCGCACACTCAGCGGCGCTCCCGCTTGCCCGTCGTACTGCACCGCGCCTCCCACGAGTGCCTGCAGCGCCCCCAGCAGCTCTGCCTGGTCTGCAGCGCTCCCCAGGGACCCACATGCGCCCAGCTCCGCTCGCAGCGCTGCGTGAGCCGAGCCGCCCGCGCGCAGCCGTCGCTCCACCTCCGCAAAGGCTGCGGATACAGCAGCCCGGCACTGTTGGGAGCGAGAGGCAGCGTTGGCGAAGACTCGGACCCGGGCCCCGGCCTTTCCTTTTCCCAGACCTGCATCCTCCCTGGGCTCCCCACTTCCCCGTCGCCAGATTCATCCCGGGGGCAGTTGAACACCATTGACCCGAGGCCCCGCCCTCTTCCGGCTTCTCCTCCGGGTCGTCCCCCAGGCCCCTCCCCACAGTGGAACTACCTCCTGATAGGGTCTTCCGTCCCCCCGCCCCGCCTCCGTATCAGCCCCGCCCCTGTTGGGTCTCCTCCCTTCTTCGTACCCGGACCCATCTTCAGCTCCCGCCTTCTTCCCAAATCCACCCGCCTCTCGGGGCTCCCAAGTCCCTCAGACCCCGACACCTTGCAAGCCTCAAACTTTTCTTTTGGCCCCCATTCTCAAGGCCTCTTCTCTCTCCCTACCCCCCTCGGACTGGACCCCACAACCTACCTCCAGGGATCCGCCAATCGCAGTGTTCATTAGGCTTCTAGACACCACCTAAAGTCCGACCGCCGCAGAGTATCAGGTGACTCCGACCACTGAGGCCCTCCTCCCCACCCGGACCCACCGCCCGCCATCCTTACGTCATTATACTCGGAGAAATCCAGTATGGCCCGCACCGGAGCGGAAGAGGCGACGGAGGCGAAAATGAGATGGGGAAACTGAGGGAGGAGAAGTTGTCAGCCTGGGGGCTTACGGACTGGGATCCCATATCTTCCCGCCCCTGTGTCACTCACTCGTTTTGTGATCTTAGGCAAGTCCCTACCTTCTATACATGGGACTCCCGTGAAGGCAGATTGTAGGAAGCTCTTCTGGGCGGAAAGGAGGGGGTGGGAGGAGGGGGTGTGGTGGGCAGGTATTCTATTATCTGAGTTGGGAACCCCGGAGTCCAAGTTCCCTCCCCCCAGTCCTCCCAGAGAAGTCCCGGGACCTTCAGCCTGGCCCAGGCAGCCAGGGAGCCAGCGTAGGAGCCTCCGAAGCAGAGCCAGGGGCTGGAGAAGGAGATGTTGAAGAGGCGGGAGAGTGCGAGGCGGGCAGAGACCACATCGGCCAGCCTAGGGTCAGAGGGGAGGCTGGGTCAGTCCCCAACACCGGGAATCCCTGAAGATTCCCCCAATTGTATAGGCGGGAATGGAGAATGGAGGGAATCTGGCCAGAAGCTAGGACTCTTTTCTCGTGAGGTATTCCTGCGGACTCCCCATGCCCACAAACTCATTTCTACATGAGTGCCTAGGTCAGGGGAGACCCATCTGGAAAGCCTCTACCATTCTCTTCCAGACTAGGTGGGAGAAGAGAAACCTCCAAGGCAGTTTGGGTGAAAATTTAGCCCATAGGAGAGATCAGAGAGTTAACTGAGGAGCCAGAGCCAATCAGACCTTGTGGCCACTGCAAAGCTTTTGTCTTTACTCTGAGTGTGATGAGAGACATGTGAGGGTTTTGAGCCAGGAGAGAGGTGATCTGGTTTATGCCCTAATGATCACTCTGCTTCATCTGGAGAATAGACTGGAGGGATCAAGGGCAGAAACAAGGAGACCAGTGAGGAGGCTGTGTCATCCAGATAAGAGATGCTGGTAGTCTGGACCAACAGGCCATAATAGTGAGACAGCAAAACGTAAGAATACAGTGGAAGGGGGGGGAGGTTGGGGGAAAGGGAAAGAGAGAGACCCAGAGATGGGGAAAGAAAGAACAGGACACTGAAAGACAGAGACAAAAACATGGGACCAGAGACTCAGAGGTCAACTACGGGCAGTGGAGGAGCGAGACACAGATGCAGAGATGCCAAAACACAGACATCCTCAGTCCCATGACCCCAAACACTTTCCCTACCCCTACTCACGCATGGCGGCTGGACAAGAAGCGGAGCTGGGCCACGTTGAGACCCTCAGCGGGTATACTCAGGCCATAAAATCTATGTTCCAGACCTATCACCAGGGCCCCCCAGACTGGGGCCAGGGTTGCAGGGTGCCCTGTGAAGAGTTCAAAGGGGGTGTGTGTGAAGTGGGTGTCAACTCCTGCAACCCTTAGACCTCATAGCACTGCAGTATGCAACTCCCCTTCCTGGCCTCCACCAGCTCCTCAGCTATGTCTTTCCTCACCCTTGCATCTTACCTCTCATCACTGAGCCAGGCCCAAGGCTGCCTTCGCCCCCTAGATGCAGGAATACAGGCCCATCCTGGCCGGTCCAGTGTTGGTCATTTACCCAATACCGCTAAGAGGTAGGATGGGGAAGAAGAAATGGAATTGTGAGAGTTCTGACCTGTTGTTTATTCCCTGTTTGCTCCAGTCTCTCTCCCTAATGGATCTCCGTATAATTATAGTATCTGAAATAGGATTGTTTATTTACATGTTTATTTCTCTCCTGTTTGTCTCCTCATCTAGAATGTAAGATCCACAAGAGCAGATATTTTTGTCAGCTTTTTCACTCTTATATCCCCAGGGTCAAGAAGAGTGGCTAGCACTTGGTAGGCACTTGCAATATATTGAAATAATAATTGTAGAATAAGTCATGAATGCAGATGGATTTAGGGACAGGGCCTATGTGAGATGACCTCTGGAGACTGTGGATAGAGTAGGTGTGAAAAATGGTAAATCTGTTCATTCATTCAGTAGATATCTTCAAGTGCCTATTGTGAGCCAGGCCTGGTTCCAAAGATGGTCCAGATTTTTGCTCCATACTGAGACTTGGTGGTGGGTTTAGTGTTTAATCTGAAGGATGTGGGGACGGTGTTGAGGGGCAGGGAGGGAGTGAGAGTGATTGACAGGGAAAAGACTGAAGGACAGGACCTGAGGGACAAAAAAAGTGGGAGGCTGAAGAAAGGAAGGGGAGACTAGGGGGTAGAGGGCAAATCCAAAAAACAGAGGGGCTAGACTAAAGGGCCATAAGGGATTCTGACAGCAGGCATCGGATAAGACTGAGGGGGGATAGGGATGGGGAAACAGAGGTGTAGAGATAGGAACAGAAAGCAGAGACTGAGGGGCAGGGTATGGAGACTGAGGAGGGGGGCAGGGGACACAGTGGACTCCCCCTCTCCGGGCCTCACCTGCAGGAAGGATCGTCTGTCGGAGGCATTGAAGGGGTCCAGTGGCTGCTCCAGCCACCCCTCTTTTGGGAGGGCCACACCTCCTGGGTCCAGGCTCAGGCCCAGGCCAGAGCTCTCCTGAAACCGCTGAATGTGCTCACCTAGGTGCCTAAGGAGGGAAGCTGTGGGACGTGGAGGGGAAAGAGTCAGGCCAGGCCCCCTTAGGAGCCCCTGCCTGACCCTCAGGATCCTCCTACCTGGAGCTGAGGACCCCCAGAGGGAAACCAGGAGCAGAGGGCCCAGCCACGGGACAGGCCCAATGACCATGGTGTCCAGTCCTCTGTGCAAGGGCTCTAGGTGCTGTGTTCTCCCCGCTCACTCAAGACTTCATCTAACATTCCCAGGGCTGGCCTTTACATTTATAGTCTTTGATCAGGAGCTCAGGTTTCTTTCCAGACTCCTGTCCTGGGACAGGTCAAGCTTCTGTTGGAACCACTAAAGCGAGGCAGGGAAGCCGGAGTCTGTATATAGAGACCTGCTGGTGTGGCCCCTGGATATCCAATTACTTCTCTCTCTGCTCCCGATTTTCTGCTCTCTTGCTCCCTGATCTCCCTCCCCTCTGGCCCTCAGTCTCCCTGCCTGTGTCTCAGTCTCTTCTTTCCTTCAGTCACCACTTCTTTCTACCTCAGGACCCCCCTCTTGCCCTCTTCCTCTCTCTGCCCTCAGCACACATTCAGTCCCCCTCAGTTGCCCCAACACTCAGTCTGTCCCTCTGTTTGTTTCTCGCTTCTCTTTCAGTCTTCTCTCTACTTCAGCCTCTCTCTCGTTTAGTCTCGCCAGGTCTATTTTCCAGTCTCCCCCTTTCTCTGCCCCTCATCAACCCCACCCCCAACCCTCTGACCCACAGTCTCACCACGTTCCTTAGAGTCCTTAGAACACTTTGAGTATCTCAGGCTTGCTCCTGCCTCTGAAGGCTTGCTCCTGCTCTTCTCACTCTGTGGGTTCCTATTTCTCCATCAACCCTCATGTCGTGCTCCCTCACCTCAGTCAGATCTCTATTCAAAGGTCAGATAGGTCTTCCATGGTCAGCTCTTTACAAATTGTCAAACCTGTAGGTCTCCTTTATTCTTTACTCTTCTTCATAGCAACATCACTCGCAGAAGTATACATATTTTATTTATTTATATGGTTCATCATCTGTCTCTCAGACTAGAAAGTAAGCTCCATGGGGTTATGGATTTTCTTCTCTTTTGTCCATTGTTAAATGTTGGGTCCTTACTACAGTGTACATAGTGGGCAATCAATAAATGTTTGTTGAGTGAATGACTAATCCATCAACTAATGTTGCTGGTTCTACTCTAAATATTTATCCAGAATCCAACAACTTCTCCCCACCTCCAGCGCTATCACTTTCTTCTAGCCACCATCATCCCTGACTTGGACTCTCAACAAGCCTCTTAGCTTTATCTCTATCTTCAAAATAGATGTATTTTACTTCTGGACAATGCACCGTTTTCAATGGTTAAAGCAGATCAGATGTACAAGGTATGTTTGATGGGCCACAAGACAGGCTGTTCTAGTTAGCATAAATTTCACGCCAAATCATGCATAAGTCACAATGATTTCCCCATATCGCAATATGTGAGGTGGCAACCTTGTCTGGGTTTGATTTCAGGGTAATCCTTGCCTGGTAAAATGAGTTTGGAAGAGCCTCCTCCTCTTCTACTTTTTGGACGAGTTTGAGAAGGACTGGTCTTAATTCTTCTTTGAATATTTGGTAGAATTTACCAGTGAAGCCGTCTGGTCCTAGACATTTGTTTGTTGGGAGGTTTTTGGTTACTGATTCAATCTCCTTGTTAGTAATAGGACTGTTCAGATTTTCTGTTTCACCACGATTCAGTGTCGGTAGGTTGTAGAAATTTCTGGGAATCTATTTCTTTAGGTCGTCCAATTTGTGGACGTATCTAGTTTTAGGCAGGCATAAGAATGTGAAACTTGTTATTTTATGTGAAAAGCGTATTTTACCGGGTGGCCGGTTAGCTCAGTTGGTTAGAGCGTGGTGCTAATAACGCCAAGGTCGCGGGTTCGATCCCCGTATCGGCCAACACGTGCTTTTGGCTCTTTCTTGCTGCAGGCACCTATAGAATTGGAAATAACCTCGCAGACATAAAATTGGGATTAAATGTTGACTTCATTTGTTTTTCAGCAATGGCACCTACCTTCCTTGTCTCCCACCCCCAACCCCCGCCCCCAGCAAACATAGTCCCAGCAAGAAATGAAATTTAGATGTTTCAGGTTTGACAAAGGTGCATTTTCATCACTCAATACTTGAAATACAAAACCAAAGTTCATTTAAGGAGGGAGCAATGTTGGTAAGGCACAGTCCCTTTGAAAAAGTTGATGGCTGATGTTTTCTGGGAGGGAGCTTAAGATAGGCTTTCAGAGGCTAAGTGGGTTGACATATTCTATGGAAGCATGGTTATTGGGAGGAACTGCTGTTGTTTGATTGGCACTCAAAGGTATGTTTATTGGAGTGGGTGCATCCCTGGCTGGCTCACTTTCAGAAAGCAGGGGTTGACAGTGATTGGTTGCCATGCAAACGTATGTTCACAAAACAACTGTCACGGATAGATTGAATTGGTTTAAATTCAGGTCTGGTGGCTACTTGTCACCACTGCTACAGGACAATCAGTCTTTTCCTAAGTTTGTGATTAGTATGTGTTCTCAATATTTTACTTTGGCATAAAGCAAAATTAGTTGTTTAAATATCCGAGTAATGTATAATAAAACACTGATTTTTATTATTAATGACTGTTCATTAATTTTTTAAGGACCTTGAGGGCATTATGCTAAGTGAAAATAAGTGAGTCAGAAACAGACAAATTCTCCGTGATCTCACTTACATGTGGAATCTAAAAAACAAAAACAAAATCAAAATCGAGCTCACAGACACAGAGAACAGTTTGGTGGTTGCCAGAGGCAGGGGTTGGAGGCTGGGCTAAATGAATGAAAGGGGTCAAAAGGTATAAATTGCCAGTTATAAAATAAGTTATGGGGATGTAAGGTACACCATGGTAGAATAGTTAATAGCACTGTGTTGAATATTTGAAAGTTGCTAAGAGAATAAATCCTAAAAGTTTTCATCACACAAAGAAATATGTAACAATGTATAGTGATGGATGTTAACTAGACTTATTGTGGTGATCATTTTGTAGTATACACAAATATCGAATCATTACATTTTATACTTGAAATTAATATAAGGTTTATGTCAATTATACCTCAATAAAAATACTGACCAAAAAAGAATTACAATAGAACAATAGAAAAACTCTTGTGTATGTCAATGTATGGGGACTCCTTTCTCTGATATGCCCTTTCTTGCACCCACAACTCACCCCTCCCAATTCACCTCTGACCCAGACACTGACAGGCCTGGATTTCCCTCAATATGCAAAGGCAAGAATCTCTCAGGCCATGTCTTTGCTCATTAGCACATAGTATGTACAAGGCCAGAGACAGAACCTGGCACTGGATCGACCAATGAAGTGAGTGACATATTCCTTTCTCCTGGTTTTATAAGGCAATGGAGGACATAAGTTTTTGAGCTCAGTAAGCATTGTGCATTGCCAACAAGGGATGGACTCCTTCTGCATCAATGGTTTTAAGCTTGAGGAGAGTTGTCCTGGGACCTTTTGTGCTTGTATGTTACAGCTGACACAATCCTCTCATATTATCTCATATTATTGTATGGGATGCAGAACCCACAGATAGGGAGGGCCGACTGTAAGGAACTTAATCAGCCACAAATTTTGGTATCTGAGGGGGTTTCAGGAACCAATCCCCGCAGATGCAGATACCAAGGGGTGACTGTATTTATTTATTTTTGTGGCTTGCAATAGGTGTTTTATGATGTATAAATTAATTCTATTCCAAACCCTACTTCAGGATTTAATTTCATCTCTGGTTCCAGAAGTCTTCACAGACTTTCAACACAACTCCCCAAATACCCATCTGAAACCTGTTTTAATGAGTTCTTAAACAACCCAGTACCCGAACCCCGAAGTGTCTGGCAGGGACTTACTGAGTTGGTACATTATGTAAATCTGGCTCAGCACTTAGCACATAGTAAGTACTTAGGAAAGAAATTGCATTAGTGGAGAGTTAGAACTTCTGGTTAAAATACTTCCTTATTAAAACCAATGTCCTGTATTCAAATTCCAAACTCCATATGCTTGCACTAGGGTTTTCCAAATGTACTCCAAGAGGAACTTGTCTCCGTATTAACTGTCCTCTGATTCCAAATCTGAAGCCCTTACCTTGGGCAATTAGATTCAGTGGGTTTGGAATGGGGCAAAACAGTGTTCTGTAGTGAGTAATAAATCATGTACGTTCCACCTTTGTAGAGTCGTGAGACATGGTTCATGAGGCTGCATTCTCACCACCTCTGTTATACCACTTCCTTTCCTCTCTGGTTTTTCTTTCCAGATCCACTAAAAAAGTGTCTTCTCTTGAACATAGTGAGTAGGGTCTGGAAAAGTATGTATTCCTGTAGCATCATATGCTTTTTTTTTTTTATCATAATATTCCTCATCTTAATGTAAGTCCATAGGATCAGGGGTGGTTCGGTGTTTCCCTAACCCTGGTTAAAGCGTGGCACAAACTTGTGATTAGATAAACTAATAAACTAGTGGAAATAAACGTTTTCATTAGTTTTTTCCAAGAAATATTACAAGGATTTGTTTTCTCTCTTTAAAGCTTGGTCCCAGATTTCACGCGTGTAAAATTATTCATAATCTTCCAGGGACTAGGAAGTCTAATTAATTTTAACCCAGTAATACTTGACATGTTGCCACTGTCATGTGTAACCGGGATGGCCGAGTGGTTAAGGCGTTGGACTTAAGATCCAATGGACGTGCGTCCGCGTGGGTTCGAACCCCACTCCCGGTAGACTCCTTTTACCGGTGTACAAAGTGGGAATGCAAAAGACTCCAGCATGTAGATGGCGCTGAACTTCGTTTCTCCAATCAGATAGGATCTATCTATAATTGGGTGATTTACCTATAATGTAAATATGAACATATTTGTATCAAAATCCGCTATCTTATTAGTTGTTTTCTATGTGTTCCTTTTCTCCTTTGTTCCTTTCTTTTATTTCTTTCTTCCTGTCTTTGAAATATATGAGCATTTTACATGATTTGATGACACCTCCATCATTGCCTTATCATTTGTATGTCTTAAAAAAATCATTAGTCGTTTCCCTAGGGTTTTCTATATACAGCTACAATTAATCAAAGTCCACCTTCAAATAATGTTATGCTGCTTCCGGTGCAGTGTCAGAAGCTTGCAATAATATACTCCCTCCTATATTGTGTGTTATTGTTGTCATAGATTTTGCTTTCATGTATGCTGCAACTGTACGTCACTACTACTTTTGCTTAATGCAGTCTATCATTTTTAGAGTGATTAAAATTGGGAAAAAGTATTCCTTATATGTGCCTCCATTATATGTACAGAAATGGATATTCACTCTTTTGTATTCCTTTTTCCTGAAGTTCATCTTATAACATTTCCTATTTTGCAGGCCTGATAGTAATGTACTCTTTAATTTTTGTTGTCTGGAAAGACCTTTATTTCTTCTTCACTTTTGGAAAATATTTTTTGCTTCGGTTAACAGACTTTTTAACAAAAATTTATTTCTTTTAAGCCTCTCATCACTTTAAAATGTCATTCCGTTATCTTCTGGTATACCTAATTTCTGATAAGTCTGCTGTTTAAATAGATAGATAGATAGATAGATAGATAGATAGATAGATAGATAGATAGATAGATAGATAGATAATAGATACATAGATACATAGATAGATAGCTTGGAATTCTCTGACCTTGGACCTGAGGTTTGATGTACAGGTTTCCTCTGCTATCGGAAAGTAGGGCATTCCTATAAAACCTTTCACAGGCTGAATTGCTGTGAAGTGAAGAAGCAGTTACCTTAGGACACTTGTTGCACATGGATGCACAAAATAAATGTAGGTAAAGCGCAGATGCTCACAGACACAGTCGGATGAATGGAGAAAGAAGATGTGGCACATATATACAATGGAATATTACTCAGCCATAAAAAGAAACAAAATTGAGTTATTTGTAGTGAGGTGGATGGACCTAGAGTCTGTCATACAGAGTGAAGTAAGTCAGAAAGAGAAAAACAAATACCATATGCTAACACATATATATGGAATCTAAGAAAAAAAAAGGTCATGAAGAACCTAGGGATAAGACAGGAATGGAGACACAGACCTGCTAGAGAGTGGACTTGAGGATGTGGGGTAGGCTGTGACAAAGTGAGAGAGTGGCATGGACATATATACACTACCAAACATAGAATACATAGCTAGTGGGAAGCGGATGCATAGCACAGGGAGATCAGCTTGGTGCTTTCTGACCACCTAGAGGGGTGGGACAGGGAGGGTGGGAGGGAGGGGGATGCAAGAGAGAAGAGATATGGGAACATGTGTATGTGTGTATATATAACTGATTCAGTTTGTTATAAAGCAGAAACTAACACACCATTGTAAAGCAATTATACGCCCATAAAGATGTTAAAAAAAAAAAAAAAGCTATACTGGCTTGATGCTGAGATGCTGACTGTAGTTCCTGGGGGAGGAGCTTGGCTGTCCCACCCTTGCTGCTACTGATGCACGCTGCCTCTATAATGGCTTTCTACAAAACAGGTACAAACGTAGGTCTTTAGTGGCAGCAAAGTGAACTTTTGAAAAACGAGGGATACCTGTATTTCATTATCTTGGGAAAATACTCAGCCATTAACTATTCAAATATTTTTTCTGCTCTTTTCTCTCTCTCTTCACCTTCTGGGATTCTGATTACGAATATATTAATCAATAATTCTTCAGTGCTCTTTGTTTTCTTGGTGTTTCAGCTTGGGTAGTTTTTAGGCCTACCTTCAAGTTTATCACTTCTTTTCTCAGCTCTATAGAGTCTACTAGTAAGTCTATCAAAGGCATTCGATAGTTAGTCTTACTGTGTGTGTGTGTGTTTAAAATTAACATATTTCTTGGACTTTTAGTTTGCAACAATCTACTGAAATGTGTCATCTGTTTACGTGTTGCGGTAACATGGGGACCTACTACTTTCCATTGGCATCTGAAATGGGTGTGGTCTTGAGGGACTAAGCCTGTAACCTGTGGGATCTGATGCTATCTCCAGATAAATAGTGTCAGAATTGAGTTAAACTGTAGGACACTCAGCTAGTGCTGTAGAATTGCTTGGTGGGGGGAAAACTCCCATGTAGTTGGTGGCCAGAAGTGTCAGAAGCAAAGAGTTCTTGTGTGAGTAGTGAAGGAGACACACAGGAGGAAAAACAGTTTTTTTTTTCTAATGCACTTCTCAGCCACAAATTCACCCTTTTAGACTACTGTTTGAAAAGGGTTCTGGGCCTTTCAAACATTTATTTTCTTGTGCCAGCTGGCACTGAAATTTGTCAGTAGAGGGTGCAGGAGAGACACAGTAGGAGGAAAGAGTTTTGCTTTCTGGTTCCAGGAGCTCCTGCAGCCGTCAGCATCTTCAGCATCCAGCTCCATTCTACTGATTTCCAAAATAGTAGAGAAAAGAAACTGGATATTCACAAATACATTCACAAATATTTATTGACCACATCATGTGGGGTAAATATTCCAGGATACAAAAAAGGATTAAGACTGTTTGTGGAGATCATACAAAATAAAAACAGTGGTTTCCAGTAACTGCTGTACCTCTCATTGCAAACTCTCAGATGGTAAAGTCATTCATTAAAGACAAACTATCCAATGATTTGCAAAACAAATCACTGATAATCTCATTGTATATGAGAGGGACATTGTCATCTGATGAGAATTCTGAACTGTTTGGTGTCCAAATAATAATTTATAGTGCTTCATTCATGCCACATGTGGAATGATTTTTCTACAACTTTTTACATAATCCATCCTGTCTTTCCCTCTCTTCTTTGAAAACTTCCAGTGCCTGCCAACTTCAGAAACCACATCTATAAAGTAAACATCGGGCTCTTAGTTTTCTACATCACACAGCAATTGAACAACATGGGTTTGATCAAGGATCAATTTCCCAAACTGTGTTCAACAAAATGAGGGCTAACACTTTTCAAAATTATAAAACCTATGGAGACAGCCCCACCAAATTGCAATCCAGGATCTTTTGTTTACTTAGCACGCTCTTTAACCAGCCAACCCACAGAGCCCTCTCGAACAGAAAAAGAAAAACAGGTAAAGAAATATAGTGTGAGAAAGTTTTCATTTTCACATACTAAAATTGCATTTGCAGAAGAATACACGTGTTTTTTTTTGAAGTAAAGAACAAACAAATTCTTTGGAATATGACACTGCCATGCCGTCTGCTTCAAAGAACCACATCCTTGGCAAACTGATCACACTTTACTGATGTTGCTACATCAATAACCACAAGAAGATGTGAGAGTTAACAAATAATATCACAAAATAAGTAAGTTTAATTTTTCTAGTAGTCATGTTTTAAGAAGTAGAAATAAACAAGTGGAATTAATTTTAACTCCAAATATTATCATTTCAACATGCAATCAATAAAAACATTAATGAGATATTGTACCTTCTTTTTTTTAAAACTAAATTTTAGAAACATGTGTTAATGGCTATTGTTTTGGACAGGGCACTTCTACAACATTCTGGGAGAAAGGAAAAAATACTCACTTCACAGTATAATCTCTGTAGATTGGCGGGGGGGGGGGCAGGGACGTTCCCAATATGCAGAGTTTTGAAAAAACCTAACTTATCTCCTTTAAGTCCAAGAGTGATTTGATGATTATATCAAAGGCCTTTTTTTTTATTTGAGAGGGAGGTTGAAACGGACTTCTTTCTAAAACAAGCCTCCACCACCAAAAAAAAAAAAAAAAGTATCCAACGAAACTTACACGTTTATAAAAGAGAAAAACAAACCAAAAATCTTGAGTAGAAAAGTCGGTTACCTTGGTTGGTTAAAGCCTAGTGGAATAATACTAAAGTTGTGAGCGTCTCCATATAGATGTTCTATTTTTTTTTCTTCTACTGTGGAAGTCCCCTGTTGATGTTAGCTGGAAAAGTGGGTAATAAAATACAACGCACTAGTGCAGTGCTGCTTGAAGTATGGTCGGCGGAATAGCAGCAGAAGCAGCGTCACCTTGCTAAAAACTCATGGGCTGCATCCTAGTACCAATACAGGATCTCGGGGGGGGGGGGGGGGGCGTGGTGAAGCCTAGGAAACTAGGCTTAATACTTTTTCTTAGCGATTCTTCTCGGCGCTAAGGTTTGAGAAGCATTTACATCCGGAAGTTCCTAATCCTTTGGACCTTTCTTCTCTCCCCACCCCGCTTCTCTTTTAATTCGGTAACAGCCCAACAGATGAGGTATTAAACGAGGTCTAGACGCGTGGCAGGTTCATTCTTTCGGTTGCCGGCACCCCTCACAACGCACATTGTCCAGAGTCAATCAACTTTTGTAAGATAAATACATGAATACCAACAAATGAAAGTCTCCTTTGCATGTTTTTGTTCCTTTCCCAGCTTCACCTTGATTTCCTTCCCAGGCTCCTCCACTCGGCCCCAAGCGTCTGAAGTCCCGCCCCAGGAACACCTAGAAAGGAGATCCAGCTGTTGAAAGAGACACCACCCCCAAACTGCCACTTTCCTCTTCTCCTTTGACACCGTCGCCCTCTTCTTGTCTGTTTAACTTTTGTCTAGGATCGCTTACAACTCGGAACGCTTTCTTAGTCTCAGTCTTCGGCGGTGAGCTGCCGCGCTCTTCTCGTTGAGATCCGAAGCTGGGCGGGGAGATGAGAGTCTGAATAGCTTTCTCGGGTGTCAGGGCAGATCTTTGCCAAGATCGCTGAATTGAGGGCCTAAGGGGGACGCTATGATTTCGTTTATCCACAGAAGCGTCTTTCCTGCTTCAGTTTCTCCAGTTGATGTCCCTTCTTTTTCCTCTAGGACCGATGCTCAGAGACACAAAGTGTGCAGGGGAAGAGCCGGAAGAGTGAGAGCCCTGCCCAATGGGGGGAAAAATTAATGAAGAAAATACTGGTCAGACTTCGTTTATTTTCTTTGACACTTCTTTGATCTTTAAAAACTAAGATATACTTCACATTCTATAATAGTCACATAAAAGTGTACAATTCAGTGTTTTTGAGTATATTCCCGAGTTGTGCAACCATCGCCCTTATCGAGTTTCAAAACATTTCCATCACCCGCAAACCAACTCTGAACCCTTTCCCCAGCTCTTGGCAACTACTACTGCCGCTATGGATTTGCCTATTCCGGACATTTCATATAAGTGGAATCATACAGCATACGACTTTTTGTGTCTGGCTTCTTTCATTTAGCATGAAGTCTTCAAGTTTCATTCATGTTGTAGCATGTATCAGAAATTCATTCCTTTTTATGGTCAAATAATATTCTGTATTTAATTTTTTAAAGTTGTCTTTCTAAAGACCTTACCGTCAACTCCCCTTCTCAGTATCATTAAAAGAAACGAGATTTAAAGGACATTTCAGAAGAGAGATAACTTACGCATCCATTGAGACTTAACGGACAACCAAAACTGCACTGTGTGGCGGGCACCACGCATAGGCGAAGAACCAGATCGAAGGACGTTAAGAATTTGTTGGTTAAAAATGTACACAGAGACGTATTCCCCACCCCCCCCAAAAAAAAAGGCAAGGGGAAGTCGAGCCAGCCAGGAGTCGAACCTAGAATCTTCTGATCCGTAGTCAGATGCGTTGTCCATTGCGCCACTGGCCCCCCTTGTTACAAAGGTCTCTATTACTCATTATTCACTAGAATCATTGAGAAAATAGTTGATTCATGATACAGACGGAAATTAGTTGTACAAGAAAGACCCATGGATTCTAGTAAAACTGATTGGTTAGCTTCGGGGTCAATTTGTATAAGTTACATTCACTTAAAATATTTTTAATTGGGTTTCCCTGGTGGCGCAGTGGTTGAGAGTCCGCCTGCCGATGCAGGGGACACGGGTTCGTGCCCCGGTCCGGGAGGATCCCAGCATGAGCCATGGCCGCAGGGCCTGCGCGTCCGGAGCCTGTGCTTCGCAACGGGAGAGGCCACAACAGTGAGAGGCCCGTGTACCGCAAAAAAAAAATAAAATAAAATATTTTTAATTATGAAAGAATTTTCTGCCTTGGAGCATCATGTATGTGATAGAACGACTGTGGTTAGCATTTTCCACCCCATTTATGTGCGTGATTGTATTGTTTCTACTTATGAACGCTTCTTTAACTTCTGCAGTCGGTTCATCTGTCCATTCATCAAGTCATTTCATTTTCCTTTGGCACTTACTGATGTTGAGTATGGGTCAAAAATTAGTGACCCACTTAATTTTCAATTTTGATATAGTGAAAGAGAAAGTGGAATAAAACACGTTCTTGAGGTATTAATCATATATTTCAGTCTCACTCTCCAAAGAGCCGAAACTCTTTACACAGGAAATAATTTCAGACTCTATGCAGCAGAAAAACATCCCGAAACACCCACCCTCCCAAATTAGGTGAAATGGGGGTAATAATTTAATAAAGGTAAACACTTTAAGAACCAAATTCATATAGGAACTTAGAAGTTCAGAGTTAATATAATTATAAAATTAGAGAATACCGGTATCATTACATAAAATGGCTAGCTATATTTAAGAGCTCAATGTAGGCGAAATAGGCATGTGGAAATACAAAAGTGTTTATAAGTGAGGGCAGTTCTTTGAGCGAGAAGTAGAATAGTTTGGGTTCGAGTGCAGTCACGGTGCCCACAGCCTTTATCCGTACTCTTCCCTCGTTAGATTTATTGCGTTGGCCCAAGTTGTATATCTTCTCTTTGCCTCGGTTTCCTCATTTCTATAGTACAATGTTTTAAAGAGCGAACACAGACACACACAGACACACACACACACACACACACACACACACACACACAGATATTTATGATCCTAGACCTTCATGGTTCTCACTAGCCTGTTTTTGTTTTTGTTTTTTTTTAATACCAGAGAACTCTTTAAGGAAGCTACCTGCATCTCCATTAACAGAGCGGGGAATTTTATTACAGATTTTTAAAAACAGAATTTCTTGTTTCTCTTTGCCATTGGGACCTGCTGCTACTTTTAGATTTAACAGAATGGATACAAAACAAGCAGCTGTTTTGAGCGTTCACTAAGTTTCTGGCTTCCTGGGTCCTGTGGGGTAGCTGCAGATAGTTGGGCTGAAGGAAGCCCCGCCCCCGCGCTCAAGGGATTCACAGGTGCCCGCCCAGTTTGGAGGAGGACTGAAGAGCCAAAATACTGAGAGTGTACTCGAGACGGGACAGAAAGCTACCTCCTTACTCCTCAGTTTGTTTATGCAACAAGACGCATAGTTGAGAACCACACTGAGAAAGTCATTTCGTAATTTGAATAGAAAGGCACTGAGAAACGCTGTGAGCAGGATTTGAACCTGCGCGGGGAAACCCCATTGGATTTCGAGTCCAACGCCTTAACCACTCGGCCATCACAGCTTGAGTTCCAGCTTCTATTTAGATATTAAAAACACCATATAGGTCCCTGATTTATGATCCTGCTTACCAATTCTAGCCATCCTTGCTTATTTGGCGTGTTTACCTTAAGCAGTACGTAAAAGGAGATAACTCAAGTCCCCTCATCAGATCTCTCCGCTCAGCCTCATCCAACTTGTCCCCATCCCGCCAGGCTCCAGGCTGCGAAGTCTCACCTCCTTGAGAGAAGACAATATTCCAGCATCACAAGAATCCTTGATTTTCTAAAATTTTCTACAGTCTTCATGGATTGCCTGGTTTAGCTTCATACTTGGCATGGAATGAAGTAAGAGTTGTATTAAGTGTGTCTACGATCCTGCTCATTTGTGTTCTCCACAAATACACTATGCCTCGCTGCTAGGAGAACAATGTGGCCGAATCTACCAATATTTCAAACGCATATACTCTTTGATACAGCATTTCCACAAATGTAAAACATAGACTTGAACACATGAGAAATTATATTGTGTTCTAACTTATTCTCTGCAGCATTAACTGTAATAGTAAGATTGAGAAAAACTTAGTTAGTCAGAACTATTAATTAGATAAGTTATGGCATAACTACGCAGTGGAATGCTATACATATTTAAAACAAAATGATAAAGATCACTATGTACATACATATACTATAAAATGGAAGCAAGGTTCAGAGCAATCTCTATAGAATGATACTATTGGAGATATATTTGTGTTAGATTGTATATGCATGCATTTTACAAAAACAAAGTAAACCAAACAAACAAAAAAAACCTCTCAAGGATAATCAGTAAACTCACAACAAAGTTCCCAGTTGAGGGGCTGGAGACTAAGGGGGTGGAATTCTTTGGAAGCAGGAGGAAGAAATTTACTGCACGTCACATTAGACTTTAGATGTTACCTATTTAAAAAATCAAATTAAAGCTCAAGAAAACACTATAAATGAGGAAGTGGAGGAGAAAATTTTTTCTTACCAGAGTTCTCCTCTGGAATGGTGAATAGCCCTTCCTTTCTGGAACTCAGCAATAGCCAGCACTCTGAAGGAGGCCTCACTTCGAGCCTCAGAAGGAGCTAATCACACAAATAAGATTTGAAGCCACTCAGGAAGCCTGAGGCAAAAAGGCAAGAAGGTTCTGGAATGCTATCCAAGTCTAGCCCTGGACACACAGGGCATGGGAGACCGACCTGGGAGTCTCTAGGAGAATCCAAGATCAAATGATTCTGGAATGTCCTTCAGACACTGAATTGGATCTTCCATTTGTGAGCAACCAGGACCAGCTCAGTAGGTCAGATCCACCATCTTCACACCCTGACTTCAAAGCCCTTGATTTGCTCTAGGATGTTCTGAAGGAAGTGGAAGAATTAGCAGAATTTAAATAGCTTAAAATTCCTCCTTTGGGTCTAGAAATACAACTTTAAAAGTTGTTTTGGGGTGTGTCTTGTTTTCTTGATTTGTTTTTGCAGAGAAAAGAGCATAGCTCTCTTTTTATTTTTCTGTCTTGGCCAGAGTGTAGTTCTCTTCACAGCGGAGAGTGCCCAGGAGTTGTTTTCACGGGAAATCTTCTCCCGGGGCAAATAGCATTGAGTGAAGTGACTCTGTATAAATCTCCAGTTTCCTGTCCCCAGTTTTGTCATTTAACCAGTGCACAGTTCTGGCGGTTAGCTCTTCCAACAGAACACTTTGGAGAATTAAATAAACTTGGGGTGAAGACTGTGAAATCCACTCGCAAATTAAAAAGTTCTTTTGAAATGTTTTTGTTTTTTTCTCAGCTAGATCTTGATTTTCTTCCTAGTACTTCTACTCTACTAAGGAATTCACCCCCAAGCGGAGGTGGGGACAGAAAAAGGAGGTTGTTTAAAGTAACGTCGTCCAAAAGCAGTCACTGTTCATCCTGTCCTCCCTGTGTCCACCTTGGGAGTTTAACTTTTGTCAGGGATTCTTTTCAGTTCTAAATGGTATCACATTCTTCTACACATCAACATCCCCCCAGGAGATGTTCTTTCTCTTTCCCCCTGGATTGACGCCTGCGGACTGGTATTTTCTTTAAAGCGTCTTTGATTTTAAAATTTGTCCAAGCGTCTTTCTCAGTCAACTTCCTTTCTCAATTTCGGGAAGAAATGGGAGGTAAAAAGATATCTTAGAAAATGCCTCCTTTGATGGCTATGAAGACTCTTTCAGACTCAACTACAGTCAGTACTGTATGGTGGGGCAGCACTTCTGGATGTGAAGGATCAGTTCAGGATAATTTCCTTTCAAAATGTTTTAATAATTGGTTTCAACATCACCCATTGGCCACTGGCCTCCCTGTGCAAAAAGTCAATATCAACTTATACTTGACTAAACATAGTTGAAGTCAGAAAAGGAAATGGATGTTTTGGTGATTGCTATAGACTGAACGTGCCTCTCTCCCCCAAATTACATTGAAACCTAATCCCCAATGAGATGGTATTTGGAGGCGGGGGCTTTAGGTCATGAGGATGGAGTCCTCATGAGTGGGATTATATCCTCATAAAAGAGATGTCAGAGAGCTCTTTCACCCTTTCCTTCATCTGAGGACACAGTGAGAAGACTGCTGTCTATGAGACAGGGAAAAAGGAAGCAAACTTTCACCAGACTGAGAATCGACACTAGCCTCCGGAACTGTGAGAAATAAATGTTTGTCCTTTAAGCCACCTGGTCTATGGTATTTTTGTTACAGCAGCCCATATGGACCAAAACTGGGATAGAGATGCAAATGAGGCGCACAGGACTGAGCCAATTCTGGAGAGGTAGATGCATTCACTTGTAATCAGTTTGCACAATATACATTTGCCTACAGTGTTCACATTTAAAACAACAAAAATCAGCTTTCAACTTTAGAACATATGGTAAGATGGTGAAGGTTTCTGTAGACTAATTTATAACATATGATTGAAAAGCTGATATACCCCTGAAGTAGGGTAGGTAAGGTAAGGCTCACTGCTTCTGACACTCTTTCTGACTGGGTATAGAGAAAATAGCACTAACCATATCAGTAGCTGCATACCAGGTGCCAGGGCATGTGTTAATTTTCTCCATTAATAAAAGAACATCTGGAATAGCAGATGCAATGGAAATAATCACTTGACTAGATCTACAATAACTGTCATTTTCCACAACCCATTTACCTTCTACAGTTGAGTAAGTGAGTTGAATAGCAGTTTGGTGAATCTCTGCCCCTGTATCTTTCAAGTTTTTGATGTTGGCACTGTTCTCTGCAATCGGTCCAGGAATATCAGTATTGCGTTTTGTTTAATTATTTTCAGAGGAATTTCTGGTGGCCTCTAATTGGCCTTTTATGCCATAATAGCCTTCACTCTATTAGTCATGGAATGATATAGAGATTCTGTCTGGAATTGGGAAAGTAACCACAGGGTGGGCTCAGGGATCCACTGTGCCCACAGTGAAATGGACAGGAGGCAAAACTTCATCGGTTGTCTGACCTTCATAAGTACCTACTGCCTGGTGGACAGCAATGATGTTTTTTTTTATCTCTAGCAAGCAATGCCGGTTCCGAGCCATTGTTTAGTAATTCCTGAAAAGTCTGATTTTTTCCTTTTCCCTAATGCACAGTCACTTTCGTACATGAGCGCAGGTCCCTTTAGGAAAGGCTAGGAGGAAGAATAACAGTATAAATTTTGGGCAATGTGCCGGTGGTCTTTCTCAAGGGAAAACAGATTTCTCTTATTCACAAATCAGGAAAAAGAGTGACCTTGTTTCCGCCCGGTATCGAACCGGGGACCTTTCGCGTGTGAGACGAACGTGATAACCACTACACTACGGAAACATCTGCTAACTGCTGCTCTAGCCCTTATAGATAACTGAGTAGACTTTGCCTGTATAGCCTAGGTTTGTTCACTTCATGCCTGTTGAGGCAATGTTCATTGTTGCAGCGCATTTCTCTCCCCTTTCTTCCATTTATGAAAACAGAAACAAAAACCTTTCATAATCCCAATTCTTGAATAAATTCCAGGCTTGGAAAGCTAAGGCAGCATCCTGGAGAATTTTTTTTGTGTGTGAATTAAGGATATGTTTGTTATTGTTTGTTTGTTTTTGTTTGTTTTGTTTCACTTCTTTGTTTTTTAAAGCTCTGAAGCTTGCATTCAGACTTTACAGCTCTCCATAATATACTGGTGTTACGGAATGAGAATTCTGCAGCCTACAGTTTTCAAGACAGAACTTAAGGTACTCTTTGGAGGCCCCACTGGGAGTGATTTTTCATGCAGTCTTTTATATGAACGAATCCCTCCACCTCAGCATTTCTATACAAAATACCCCACTGTCATCTCCTGACCTCAGGATCCTCATTTCCTAGCTGACAACAGGTTCACAATTTTCTCCATCATTTAACTTCTAAAAATATCTGCTTTATCAAGCTGTCTTCAACATTGTTGGTGATATTATACTCCAAAATTACAAAAAGCAAGAGATAGGATTCCAAACAGGATATTCTGTTTAAGCCGATGTACCGATATAGGGAAGATACATGCCTATATATGGAAGTTTACCATGGCGCATAGTATAAGTGCTTTCACTGGATAATGTTGCTAATCTGTCCTGATCATTTGTGTAGAAAATACATCAGTATCAGATGCAAAAACTGGAGAAGATCTTTCTTAAAGTAAAATGAAGATGCCACTTCTGTGGAGAAGACCATCTCCACTGTTAGACAACTAATCAGAAGTCATGGTGGTATTGGATTTTAAGCTCTGGGAGGGTGAGGAAGGGATCATGTGTGGCTTTGGGACCATTATATTGGTAGTTCTCAATAAACATTTGTCAAATCAGGGGACAATATTCGAGGTAACTTTCTGAAATGTATCCAAATTCCATGTGACATTCTTTTGCCCTGCAAATGCCCAGCAGCATCACCTGGAAGTTTAAGTAAAATCTGGCAACATACCTGCAGGTGGTCACTCATTTCACTTCTTGAAGTTTTCATGGTGTCGTATGGATATTATATCTCACTTCTTCTAACTTCAATATAAGAACAAAATGGCTATTTTATAATATCAATTTAATAAATGACATGTGATATAGGGATTACCTGAAACAATATGCAAAGCACCTGGCAACAAGGTTAATTTCCTTATTGAGAGAGATTAGTCTATTGCTATATATTTTAAAGGAAATGGTTTCAAGGAATGACAAAAGTACTTTTGGCACAGAAATTTGGAAATATATATTTTTTTTAATGAGGAGAGAGAGAGATTATGAGAAGAGAGAGAGATTATGAGGAGAGAGATTATGAGGAGAGAGAGAGAGAAAGATTATGAGGAGAGAGAGATTATGAGGAGAGAGAGAGAGATAATGAGGAGAGAGAGAGAGATTATGAGGAGAGAGAGAGATTGTGAGGAGAGAGAGATTATGAGAAGAGAGAGAGAGATTATGAGGAGAGAGAGAGATTATGAGGAGAGAGAGAGAGAGATTATGAGGAGAAAGAGAGAGATTTTGAGGAGAGAGAGAGAGATTATGAGGAGAAAGAGAGAGATTGTGAGGAGAGAGAGAGAGATTATGAGGAGAGCGAGAGAAATTATGAGGAGAGAGAGAGATTATGGGGAGAGAGAGAGAAATTATGAGGAGAGAGAGATTGTGAGGAGAGAGAGATTGTGAGGAGAGAGAGATTATGAGGAGAGAGAGAGAGATTATGAGGAGAGAGAGATTATGAGGAGAGATTATGAGGAGAGAGAGAGATTATGAGAAGAGAGAGAGAGATTATGAGGAGAGAGAGAGAAATTATGAGGAGAGAGAGATTATGAGTAGAGAGAGAGATTATGAGGAGAGAAATTATGAGGAGAAAGAGAGAGATTATGAGGAGAGAGAGAGATTATGAGGAGAAAGAGAGAGATTGTGAGGAGAGAGAGAGAGATTATGAGGAGAGCGAGAGAAATTATGAGGAGAGAGAGAGATTATGAGGAGAGAGAGATTATGAGGAGAGAGAGAGAAATTATAAGGAGAAAGAGAGATTATGAGGAGAGAGAGAGAAATTATGAGGAGAGAGAGATTGTGAGGAGAGAGAGATTGTGCGGAGAGAGAGAGAGATTATGAGGAGAGAGAGAGATTATGAGGAGAGAAAGATTATGAGGAGAGATTATGAGGAGAGAGAGAGATTATGAGGAGAGAGAGAGATTATGAGGAGAGAGAGAGAAATTATGAGGAGAGAGAGAGATTATGAGGAGAGAGAGATTATGAGGAGAGAGAGAGATTATGAGGAGAGAGAGAGAGATTGTGAGGAGAGAGAGAGAGATTATGAGGAGAGAGAGAGAGATTATGAGGAGAAAGAGAGAGATTGTGAGGAGAGAGAGAGAGATTATGAGGAGAGCGAGAGAAATTATGAGGAGAGAGAGAGATTATGAGGAGAGAGAGGGAGATTATGAGGAGAGAGAGAGAGATTATGAGGAGAAAGAGAGAAATTTTGAGGAGAGAGATTATGAGGAGAGAGAAATTATGAGGAGAGAGAGATTGTGAGGAGAGAGAGATTGTGAGGAGAGAGAGAGAGATTATGAGGAGAGAGAGAGATTATGAGGAGAGAAAGATTATGAGGAGAGATTATGAGGAGAGAGAGATTATGAGGAGAGAGAGAGAGATTATGAGGAGAGAGAGAGAAATTATGAGGAGAGAAAGATTATGAGGAGAGATTATGAGGAGAGAGAGAGATTATGAGGAGAGAGAGAGAGATTATGAGGAGAGAGAGAGAAATTATGAGGAGAGAGAGAGATTATGAGGAGAGAGAGAGAGATTATGAGGAGAGAAATTATGAGGAGAAAGAGAGATTATGAGGAGAGAGAGAAATTATGAGGAGAGAGAGAGAAATTATGAGAGAGAGAGAGATTGTGAGGAGAGAGATTATGAGGAGAGAGATTATGAGGAGAGAGAGAGAAATTATGAGGAGAGAGAGAGATTATGAGGAGAGAGAGATTATGAGGAGAGAGAGAGATTATGAGGAGAGAGAGAGAGATTGTGAGGAGAGAGAGAGAGATTATGAGGAGAGAGAGAGAGATTATGAGGAGAAAGAGAGAGATTGTGAGGAGAGAGAGAGAGATTATGAGGAGAGCGAGAGAAATTATGAGGAGAGAGAGAGATTATGAGGAGAGAGAGGGAGATTATGAGGAGAGAGAGAGAGATTATGAGGAGAAAGAGAGAAATTTTGAGGAGAGAGATTATGAGGAGAGAGAAATTATGAGGAGAGAGAGATTGTGAGGAGAGAGAGATTGTGAGGAGAGAGAGAGAGATTATGAGGAGAGAGAGAGATTATGAGGAGAGAAAGATTATGAGGAGAGATTATGAGGAGAGAGAGATTATGAGGAGAGAGAGAGAGATTATGAGGAGAGAGAGAGAAATTATGAGGAGAGAAAGATTATGAGGAGAGATTATGAGGAGAGAGAGAGATTATGAGGAGAGAGAGAGAGATTATGAGGAGAGAGAGAGAAATTATGAGGAGAGAGAGAGATTATGAGGAGAGAGAGAGAGATTATGAGGAGAGAAATTATGAGGAGAAAGAGAGATTATGAGGAGAGAGAGAAATTATGAGGAGAGAGAGAGAAATTATGAGAGAGAGAGAGATTGTGAGGAGAGAGATTATGAGGAGAGAGATTATGAGGAGAGAGAGAGAAATTATGAGGAGAGAGAGAGATTATGAGGAGAGAGAGATTATGAGGAGAGAGAGAGATTATGAGGAGAGAGAGAGAGATTGTGAGGAGAGAGAGAGAGATTATGAGGAGAGGGAGAGAAATTATGAGGAGAGAGAGAGATTATGAGGAGAGAGAGATGATGAGGAGAGAGAGAGAGATTATGAGGAGACAGAAATTATGAGAGAGAGAGATTATGAGGAGAGAGAGATTATGAGGAGAGAGGGAGATTATGAGGAGAGAGAGAGATTATGAGGAGAGAGAGAGAAATTATGAGGAGAGAGAGAGAATTTATGAGGAGAGAGAGAGATTATGAGGAGAGAGAAATTATGAGAGAGAGAGAGATTGTGAGGAGAGAGATTATGAGGAGAGAGAGATGATGAGGAGAGAGAAATTATGAGGAGAGAGAGAGATTATGAGGAGAGAGAGAGAATTTATGAGGAGAGAGTGAGAGATTATGAGGAGAGAGAGAGAGATTATGAGGAGAGAGAGAGAGATTATGAGGAGAGAGAGAGATTATGAGGAGAGAGAGGGAGATTATGAGGAGAGAGAGAGAGATTATGAGGAGAAAGAGAGAGATTTTGAGGAGAGAGATTATGAGGAGAGAGAGATGATGAGGAGAGAGAGAGAGATTATGAGGAGAGAGAGAGATTATGAGGAGAGAGAGAGAAATTATGAGGAGAGAGAGAGAGATTATGAGGAGAGAAAGATTATGAGGAGAGATTATGAGGAGAGAAAGAGATTATGAGGAGAGAGAGAGAGATTATGAGGAGAGAGAGAGAGATTATGAGGAGAGAGAGAGATTATGAGGAGAGAAAGATTATGAGGAGAGATTATGAGGAGAGAGAGAGATTATGAGGAGAGAGAGAGAGATTATGAGGAGAGAGAGAGAAATTATGAGGAGAGAAAGATTATGAGGAGAGATTATGAGGAGAGAGAGAGATTATGAGGAGAGAGAGAGAGATTATGAGGAGAGAAAGATTATGAGGAGAGATTATGAGGAGAGAGAGAGAGATTATGAGGAGAGAAAGATTATGAGGAGAGAGAGAGAGATTATGAGGAGAGAGAGAGAGATTATGAGGAGAAAGAGAGAGATTTTGAGGGGAGAGATTATGAGGAGAGAGAGATGATGAGGAGAGAGAGAGAGATTGTGAGGAGAGAGATTATGAGGAGAGATAGAGAAATTATGAGGAGAGAGAGAGAATTTATGAGGAGAAAGAGAGAGATTTTGAGGAGAGAGAGAGAATTTATGAGGAGAAAGAGAGAGATTATGAGGAGAGAGAGGGAGATTATGAGGAGAGAGAGAGAGATTATGAGTAGAAAGAGAGAGATTTTGAGGAGAGAGAGAGATTATGAGGAGAGAGAGAGAAATTATGAGGAGAGAGAGAGAATTTATGAGGAGAAAGAGAGAGATTTTGAGGAGAGAGAGAGAATTTATGAGGAGAAAGAGAGAGATTTTGAGGAGAGAGAGAGAATTTATGAGGAGAGAGTGAGAGATTATGAGGAGAGAGAGAGATTATGAGTAGAAAGAGAGAGATTTTGAGGAGAGAGAGAGATTATGAGGAGAGAGAGAGAGATTATGAGGAGAGAGAGAGAAATTATGAAGAGAAAGAGAGAGATTATGAGGAGAGACAGAAATTATGAGGAGAGAGAGATTATGAGGAGAGAGAGAGAAATTATGAGGAGAAAGAGAGAGATTTTGAGGAGAGAGAGGGAGATTATGAGGAGAGAGAGAATGATTATGAGGAGAGAGAGAGAAATTATGAAGAGAAAGAGAGAGATTATGAGGAGAGACAGAAATTATGAGGAGAGAGAGATTATGAGGGGAGAGAGAGAAATTATGAGGAGAGAGAGATTGTGAGGAGAGAGAGATTCTGAGGAGAGAGAGAGATTATGAGGAGAGAGAGAGAGATTATGAGGAGAGAAAGATTATGAGGAGAGATTATGAGGAGAGAGAGAGAGATTATGAGGAGAGAAAGATTATGAGGAGAGAGAGAGAGATTATGAGGAGAGAGAGAGAGATTATGAGGAGAAAGAGAGAGATTTTGAGGGGAGAGATTATGAGGAGAGAGAGAGATGATGAGGAGAGAGAGAGAGATTGTGAGGAGAGAGATTATGAGGAGAGATAGAGAAATTATGAGGAGAGAGAGAGAATTTATGAGGAGAGAGAGAGATTATGAGGAGAGATAAATTATGAGAGAGAGATTGTGAGGAGAGAGATTATGAGGAGAGAGAGATTATGAGGAGAGAGAGATTATGAGGAGAAAGAGAAATTATGAGGAGAGAGAGAGATTATGAGGAGAGAGAGATTATGAAGAGAGAGAGATTATGAGGAGAGAGAGATATTGTGAGGAGAGAGAGAGAGATTATGAGGAGAGAGAGAGAAATTATGAGGAGAGAGAGAGAGATTATGAGGAGAGAGAGAGAGTATGAGGAGAGAGAGAGAAATTATGAGGAGAGAGAGAGAGATTATGAGGAGAGAAAGATTATGAGGAGAGATTATGAGGAGAGAAAGAGATTATGAGCAGAGAGAGAGAGATTATGAGGAGAGAGAGAGAGATTATGAGGAGAAAGAGAGAGATTTTGAGGGGAGAGATTATGAGGAGAGAGAGATGATGAGGAGAGAGAGAGAAATTATGAGGAGAGAGAGATTGTGAGGACAGAGAGAGAGATTATGAGGAGAGAGAGAGAGATTATGAGGAGAGAAAGATTATGAGGAGAGATTATGAGGAGAGAGAGAGATTATGAGGAGAGAGAGAGATTATGAGGAGAGAGAGAGATTATGAGGAGAGAGAGAGAGATTATGAGGAGAGAGAGAGAGATTATGAGGAGAAAGAGAGAGATTTTGAGGGGAGAGATTATGAGGAGAGAGAGATGATGAGGAGAGAGAGAGAAATTATGAGGAGAGAGAGATTGTGAGGAGAGAGAGATTGTGAGGAGAGAGAGAGATTATGAGGAGAGAGAGAGAGATTATGAGGAGAGAAAGATTATGAGGAGAGATTATGAGGAGAGAGAGAGAGATTATGAGGAGAGAAAGATTATGAGGAGAGAGAGAGAGATTATGAGGAGAGAGAGAGAGATTGTGAGGAGAGAGAGAGAGATTATGAGGAGAGAGAGAGAGATTATGAGGAGAAAGAGAGAGATTGTGAGGAGAGAGAGAGAGATTATGAGGAGAGCGAGAGAAATTATGAGGAGAGAGAGAGATTATGAGGAGAGAGAGGGAGATTATGAGGAGAGAGAGAGAGATTATGAGGAGAAAGAGAGAAATTTTGAGGAGAGAGATTATGAGGAGAGAGAAATTATGAGGAGAGAGAGATTGTGAGGAGAGAGAGATTGTGAGGAGAGAGAGAGAGATTATGAGGAGAGAGAGAGATTATGAGGAGAGAAAGATTATGAGGAGAGATTATGAGGAGAGAGAGATTATGAGGAGAGAGAGAGAGATTATGAGGAGAGAGAGAGAAATTATGAGGAGAGAGAGAGATTATGAGGAGAGAGAGAGATTATGAGGAGAGAAATTATGAGGAGAAAGAGAGATTATGAGGAGAGAGAGAAATTATGAGGAGAGAGAGAGAAATTTTGAGGAGAGAGATTATGAGGAGAGAGAAATTATGAGGAGAGAGAGATTGTGAGGAGAGAGAGATTGTGAGGAGAGAGAGAGAGATTATGAGGAGAGAGAGAGATTATGAGGAGAGAGAGAGAGATTATGAGGAGAGAGAGAGAAATTATGAGGAGAGAGAGAGATTATGAGGAGAGAGAGAGATTATGAGGAGAGAAATTATGAGGAGAAAGAGAGATTATGAGGAGAGAGAGAAATTATGAGGAGAGAGAGAGAAATTTTGAGGAGAGAGATTATGAGGAGAGAGAAATTATGAGGAGAGAGAGATTGTGAGGAGAGAGAGATTGTGAGGAGAGAGAGAGAGATTATGAGGAGAGAGAGAGATTATGAGGAGAGAAAGATTATGAGGAGAGATTACGAGGAGAGAGAGATTATGAGGAGAGAGAGAGAGATTATGAGGAGAGAGAGAGAAATTATGAGGAGAGAAAGATTATGAGGAGAGATTATGAGGAGAGAGAGAGATTATGAGGAGAGAGAGAGAGATTATGAGGAGAGAGAGAGAAATTATGAGGAGAGAGAGAGATTATGAGGAGAGAGAGAGAGATTATGAGGAGAGAAATTATGAGGAGAAAGAGAGATTATGAGGAGAGAGAGAAATTATGAGGAGAGAGAGAGAAATTATGAGAGAGAGAGAGATTGTGAGGAGAGAGATTATGAGGAGAGAGATTATGAGGAGAGAGAGAGAAATTATGAGGAGAGAGAGAGATTATGAGGAGAGAGAGATTATGAGGAGAGAGAGAGATTATGAGGAGAGAGAGAGAGATTGTGAGGAGAGAGAGAGAGATTATGAGGAGAGAGAGAGAGATTATGAGGAGAAAGAGAGAGATTGTGAGGAGAGAGAGAGAGATTATGAGGAGAGCGAGAGAAATTATGAGGAGAGAGAGAGATTATGAGGAGAGAGAGGGAGATTATGAGGAGAGAGAGAGAGATTATGAGGAGAAAGAGAGAAATTTTGAGGAGAGAGATTATGAGGAGAGAGAAATTATGAGGAGAGAGAGATTGTTAGGAGAGAGAGATTGTGAGGAGAGAGAGAGAGATTATGAGGAGAGAGAGAGATTATGAGGAGAGAAAGATTATGAGGAGAGATTATGAGGAGAGAGAGATTATGAGGAGAGAGAGAGAGATTATGAGGAGAGAGAGAGAAATTATGAGGAGAGAAAGATTATGAGGAGAGATTATGAGGAGAGAGAGAGATTATGAGGAGAGAGAGAGAGATTATGAGGAGAGAGAGAGAAATTATGAGGAGAGAGAGAGATTATGAGGAGAGAGAGAGAGATTATGAGGAGAGAAATTATGAGGAGAAAGAGAGATTATGAGGAGAGAGAGAAATTATGAGGAGAGAGAGAGAAATTTTGAGAGAGAGAGAGATTGTGAGGAGAGAGATTATGAGGAGAGAGATTATGAGGAGAGAGAGAGAAATTATGAGGAGAGAGAGAGATTATGAGGAGAGAGAGATTATGAGGAGAGAGAGAGATTATGAGGAGAGAGAGAGAGATTGTGAGGAGAGAGAGAGAGATTATGAGGAGAGGGAGAGAAATTATGAGGAGAGAGAGAGATTATGAGGAGAGAGAGATGATGAGGAGAGAGAGAGAGATTATGAGGAGACAGAAATTATGAGAGAGAGAGATTATGAGGAGAGAGAGATTATGAGGAGAGAGGGAGATTATGAGGAGAGAGAGAGATTATGAGGAGAGAGAGAGAAATTATGAGGAGAGAGAGAGAATTTATGAGGAGAGAGAGAGATTATGAGGAGAGAGAAATTATGAGAGAGAGAGATTGTGAGGAGAGAGATTATGAGGAGAGAGAGATGATGAGGAGAGAGAAATTATGAGGAGAGAGAGAGATTATGAGGAGAGAGAGAGAATTTATGAGGAGAGAGTGAGAGATTATGAGGAGAGAGAGAGAGATTATGAGGAGAGAGAGAGAGATTATGAGGAGAGAGAGAGATTATGAGGAGAGAGAGGGAGATTATGAGGAGAGAGAGAGAGATTATGAGGAGAAAGAGAGAGATTTTGAGGAGAGAGATTATGAGGAGAGAGAGATGATGAGGAGAGAGAGAGAGATTATGAGGAGAGAGAGAGATTATGAGGAGAGAGAGAGAAATTATGAGGAGAGAGAGAGAGATTATGAGGAGAGAAAGATTATGAGGAGAGATTATGAGGAGAGAAAGAGATTATGAGGAGAGAGAGAGATTATGAGGAGAGAGAGAGAGATTATGAGGAGAGAGAGAGAAATTATGAGGAGAGAGAGAGAGATTATGAGGAGAGAAAGATTATGAGGAGAGATTATGAGGAGAGAGAGAGAGATTATGAGGAGAGAAAGATTATGAGGAGAGAGAGAGAGATTATGAGGAGAGAGAGAGAGATTATGAGGAGAAAGAGAGAGATTTTGAGGGGAGAGATTATGAGGAGAGAGAGAGATGATGAGGAGAGAGAGAGAGATTGTGAGGAGAGAGATTATGAGGAGAGATAGAGAAATTATGAGGAGAGAGAGAGAATTTATGAGGAGAGAGAGAGATTATGAGGAGAGATAAATTATGAGAGAGAGATTGTGAGGAGAGAGATTATGAGGAGAGAGAGATTATGAGGAGAGAGAGATTATGAGGAGAAAGAGAAATTATGAGGAGAGAGAGAGATTATGAGGAGAGAGAGATTATGAAGAGAGAGAGATTATGAGGAGAGAGAGATATTGTGAGGAGAGAGAGAGAGATTATGAGGAGAGAGAGAGAAATTATGAGGAGAGAGAGAGAGATTATGAGGAGAGAGAGAGAGTATGAGGAGAGAGAGAGAAATTATGAGGAGAGAGAGAGAGATTATGAGGAGAGAAAGATTATGAGGAGAGATTATGAGGAGAGAAAGAGATTATGAGCAGAGAGAGAGAGATTATGAGGAGAGAGAGAGAGATTATGAGGAGAAAGAGAGAGATTTTGAGGGGAGAGATTATGAGGAGAGAGAGATGATGAGGAGAGAGAGAGAAATTATGAGGAGAGAGAGATTGTGAGGACAGAGAGAGAGATTATGAGGAGAGAGAGAGAGATTATGAGGAGAGAAAGATTATGAGGAGAGATTATGAGGAGAGAGAGAGATTATGAGGAGAGAGAGAGAGATTATGAGGAGAGAGAGAGATTATGAGGAGAGAGAGAGAGATTATGAGGAGAGAGAGAGAGATTATGAGGAGAAAGAGAGAGATTTTGAGGGGAGAGATTATGAGGAGAGAGAGATGATGAGGAGAGAGAGAGAAATTATGAGGAGAGAGAGATTGTGAGGAGAGAGAGATTGTGAGGAGAGAGAGAGATTATGAGGAGAGAGAGAGAGATTATGAGGAGAGAAAGATTATGAGGAGAGATTATGAGGAGAGAGAGAGAGATTATGAGGAGAGAAAGATTATGAGGAGAGAGAGAGAGATTATGAGGAGAGAGAGAGAGATTATGAGGAGAAAGAGAGAGATTTTGAGGGGAGAGATTATGAGGAGAGAGAGATGATGAGGAGAGAGAGAGAAATTATGAGGAGAGAGAGATTGTGAGGAGAGAGAGATTGTGAGGAGAGAGAGAGAGATTATGAGGAGAGAGAGAGATTATGAGGAGAGAAAGATTATGAGGAGAGAAAGAGATTATGAGGAGAGAGAGAGAGATTATGAGGAGAGAGAGAGAGATTATGAGGAGAAAGAGAGAGATTTTGAGGGGAGAGATTATGAGGAGAGAGAGATGATGAGGAGAGAGAGAGAAATTATGAGGAGAGAGAGATTATGAGGAGAGAGAGATTGTGAGGAGAGAGAGAGATTATGAGGAGAGAAAGATTATGAGGAGAGATTATGAGGAGAGAGAGAGAAATTATGAGGAGAGAGAGAGAGATTATGAGGAGAGAGAGAGAGATTATGAGGAGAGAGAGAGAGATTATGAGGAGAGAGAGAGAGATTATGAGGAGAGAGAGAGAAATTATGAGGAGAGAGAGATTATGAGGAGAGAGAGAGATTATGAGGAGAGAGAGGGAGATTATGAGGAGAGAGAGAGAGATTATGAGGAGAGAGAGAGAAATTATGAGAGAGAGATTGTGAGGAGAGAGATTATGAGGAGAGAGAGATTATGAGGAGAGCGAGAGAAATTATGAGGAGAGAGAGAGATTATGAGGAGAGAGAGAGAGTATGAGGAGAGAGAGAGAGATTATGAGGAGAGAGAGAGAGATTTTGAGGAGAGAGATTATGAGGAGAGAGAGATGATGAGGAGAGAGAGAGAGATTATGAGGAGAGAGAGAGATTATGAGGAGAGAGAGAGAAATTATGAGGAGAGAGAGAGAGATTATGAGGAGAGAAAGATTATGAGGAGAGATTATGAGGAGAGAAAGAGATTATGAGGAGAGAGAGAGAGATTATGAGGAGAGAGAGAGAGATTATGAGGAGAGAGAGAGATTATGAGGAGAGAAAGATTATGAGGAGAGATTATGAGGAGAGAGAGAGATTATGAGGAGAGAGAGAGAGATTATGAGGAGAGAGAGAGATTATGAGGAGACAGAAATTATGAGAGAGAGAGAGATTGTGAGGAGAGAGAGAGACAGATTATGAGGACAGAGAGATTATGAGGAGACAGAGAGAGAAATTATGAGGAGAGAGAGATTATGAGGAGAGAGAGAGAGATTATGAGCTGGAAATATTTTAAAAATACAAAGCACTGAGTTCCAATTTGGTTAAGTTGTAGGAAGTTTCAAGCATGTGTCCCTCTCAACCTACTAACTAAGGCAAAGTCATAAGCTTAAGGGGAGTAGATTTTCTGAACCCATCAGGAGCTGAGGATATAAAATAATCAACATAAACTAAATTCTAGAAAGAGGCCTTCCTAGGAGAAAAGAAGCCTCTCGCTGTCCTTATTCCTGGCAGATGGGCAGCAGCACAGAGAAGGAAAACCCTGTGAAGACCAGATTAGGAGACACCAGAAGAAACTTAGACATTTTAAATGTTTGCTTGTGGGCTTGCTTGACCCAAACAGAATTTCAAGTAGCCAAAACCAGTTCTGGTTGTCTCTGATGAGGAGAGTAGGTCAAAAGGGGGTGAAGGAAAAGGCCAGAAAGTGGAAATAGCCACTGAGGCACTCTCAAGTTCAAAACATTCTGCAGTTGGGAAGCACGGCAAGAAAATGAAGAGCAAACAGTACAAGGCACTTTGTGTTTTAGCTGCCAACAGCCAGGACTGGAGAGCTGAGAGAAATCTCTCCAAGGCTTACTGAATGGAGAGAGATCTCACAGCCAAAGAAACCTGGGGGAGGACAGGAGAGAAAAGAGAATGCCCAGTCACCCAAACAGCTGACATTCTGGCTGTTAAGCAGAGAGAGGTTTCTCAAGGTTTGGAAATCCGGGAGAGTGGCAGTAAAGCACAAAAAGAGGAGAAAAGACTACAGATCAAGTACTGTAGTAAAAAAAAAAAGAAAAATTTTAATAAAAATAAAGAAATACATACAATTAAATTTTAAAAATTGGTTTTTCCACTCACTTTCCACCGAATTTTTACTAGAGGACAAAGAAAATGAAGACAGCTACTAGTTCATATGGTGGATGCTGATACCAAGTTAAAGAAATGTACTAAAGATAAGAAATACCATCTTACAGCTTTTTAAACAATTAAAAACAAAATTTATAAATTGCATAATGTAAAACAAGTAAATGAATAGTTAACTTGCCTCATTAAAAGAAATAGCTCTCTTTAAAATAGTCTTTCAAATGTTACTCGATATACTCTATATATAAAACGAGTCAATTAACTTCAGATGCAAAAAAAAATAAAAATGAAAGAGAGAGACAGGGTTGTAGGGACCAACAGAGAAAAGAAAGCAAGCAGAAATTTGCTGCCCTACTGGTCCCTGCCATCGTTGACACCCGCTTGCAGGTAGGTCAGGCCAGGCTCAAAAGGGCAAAGGTTTCCCAACTCCTTCCTCTGAGTTGCCTGACCTTGGCTTCAGTTCCCCTACTCCTCTCAGATTCCGGTGTTTCTCCCTGGTCCGGAACAAGGCCCTGACTCTGGACTCGCTGTGGTCTCGACTTCCCCCGTCATAGATTTGGAGATATGGGGGGGATGGGGAGGGGTCAGAGGTTCAGGAGGGGGGCGGTCTTCACAGTCCTTTTGACTCAGACCTCAGCCCTGCACTCGGGCGCCACCAAGTGGCCTATGTCTGGCATTGCAGCGTCTGGTCCCTGTCTTACTCCGCACCGGACGAACGGCTACAGATTTAGCTTAAAGGCGACTGCGGAACCACCCTGAAGCCAAGTGGCTAAAGGCCTCTGGGAAGAGATGACCCGCCCAGTATGACCTCCAAGAGCGGAGAATCTGCACCCGTGCGCGGAAGCCGAGTCCACGAAGCCCTGCTCTGCGCTCAGTTCCGTGATCCGCCCGCCACCATCTCAGGCTTGCAGGGGCTTCGCGTTTCCCGAGGCCTTCTGGGAATAGTTTCAAGGAGGTAGTTGCTCCCGGACATTGATATGAGTCTTCCTCGGTCGGTTTGAGAAAGACTGTTTTCCTGGGGAGAAGCACGGTTCATCCGTGCAGGCAACTGGGATTTGTCTTTTCATTTTTGACAGAAAAAAGAACATATTTTTGAGGACCGCCGACTTTAATTAGGTATGACTTCAAAATATGTAAGTAAAGACTGTTTTTCGCCTGTGGCCGGTTAGCTCAGTTGGTTAGAGCGTGGTGCTAATAACGCCAAGGTCGCGGGTTCGATCCCCGTACGGGCCATTACCTGTTTTTCTTGTCCTACCTATGGACCACATCACCGGTGGAAATTGCACCCGTACATCCAATTACAGACAATCCTAAGATCACTACCACTGAACGATTTGATTGTGGTGGTTTTTTAAAAAAGAAATAAACTACCAGGGTCAGGATGGAGAGTTTTTAAAGAAAATTGAATGAGGTAAGGTTGGATGTATTTAGGGGAAGAGGAAACGGGGAGAATTAGAAAATGTCTTGCATCATTCTGGAGAAAACTTCAGGCAATAATAATGCTTTGATATAGTTTATACTTCTGAAATGTAAAATCATCATTCCTCTTCATGGTAAGTTGCTCCTTTCGTTAGGGTATTTATTGTTTTTATAATATCAAGGTCGCTGATTCTATTCCTCTTGAAGTATATGCCTCGTGGTATTTCGGTTTTCTTCTTCTCCATGTGGGAATATCTCAGGCTTGTGGCGTAGCCTCAGACTAGCAACCGCGAATGCTCTGCGGTAAAATGGAGCAATGGTGAGCCTTTGGGTTATATTTGACCGTTACCTAGGTGCTGCCAGTTAAGAAACCATTTACAACTTGTCTAAATTTTTTTCGAACGTTTATCATAAAAGCATTGGATTTAAGATTTGAATCCAAAATGAAAACGGGGTGCGCAGTGGGGGATAGGAGGGCAAGAGCCTCCGGGGCCGCTCTCAGTCTAAGTGCCTCACTCTCCTTGTCTGTCCTTTTCTTGAAGTCGGGCGCCTGGGTCTCCGTGTGCCCAGCACGAGCCTCCTCCTGTTTCTCTCCTCGACCCTTGCACTGTCCCTCAGACTCCCAGCATATTTTTACTCTCTCTCTTGTTTAACAGTATGGGGTCACTTTGAAAATGACATACACGATATTGATTAAATAACGACATACGTAATGTCTCAAGTATAGTGCCAGGGACATAGTGAGTGCTCAATAAATCCAAGAAGGCAAGGCCTTCTGCTTTGGGCAGGGTGGCATCCTTCGTGTTAAGTACTGTGACTGGCTCAAGGCCAGCGCCTGAAAAACTGTTTTTAATTAATAAAGGGCATCCACTATTTCATTGCATATTAAATAATATACTTACAGATTTTAAGTATGAGAAGGCCTCGACAGGTCATTGCTAACTTTGAAGATGAAGGCAGCCACCAGCCATGGAATGTGCACATTCACTAGAAACTGAGAATGACCGCTAGCTGACAGCCTTCAAGGAATGGGAAATTCCTAGAGATTTATCAGTACCCACTGTTCATAACATTTCTATTTGTCAGAGTCCTGGTGTTGTTTTGCCTGATATTAGACAACATCAGTAGAATACAATGAGTCATAATTTCAGTTATCTTTCTAAATGTTAACTTGGTACACCTTGAATCTAACATCTAGGCAACTGGCTTTCAATTGAGGATTTACATTACTTACCTGTGAAACCTTATTAATATATAAACCTTATTTAATATGAAACCTTATTAATATATAAATGTGTAGGACCTACTCCAGACTTACTGAATCTCTCTGCTTGATATTGTTGATATATTGTTTATATATTCTTACTACATGGTTTGGATATTCATGGCATATTGTGTCTCAGAATTATTATATATTATGTATCAAGATTTTTTTCTCTGTAAAGATTATGTTCATTCACATTTATAAATTAGATGCACTGTTTTCTGTCTTCTTTGAAAATATGGTTGATTGTTATGTCTACAGAGATTTTTGTCTAAAATTTATTTTGGAATGGCTCTGTTATTCCTTGCTATTCTTGTTCCAAAATTCCTTGTTAGTGGCATTAGTCTTGTTATAAACTCTCATCAGATCTTTCACTTCAGAAAGGCTAATTAGTAAAATTTGTTATTTACATTCCAGGTTGACAGGGTCTAAAGTTGTCTCTGGGGATTAATCTTTGCCCTTCCTGGTGGTTGGGGGAACTTTTTAAATGTATTATCTCCTTTGTATGTCCCACTTTATAGGCAAATAGGGAAAGTGAAGTGAGCTTTTCTTGTATCTGCTTCTTCTCATTCGTCTTCAGCTCACAGTAGTCCTTGTGCCAAAGTGGTATATTTTGGGGTGGCATAATCTGCTACCCTTCATGACTACCTTTTTTGCTCACATTCCTTGGGAAGTAGATGGGGAAGAACTCTATGGATAAACTGAGGAGAATGAAACCAGTTTTCCAGTGAAGTATAAACAGGATTTCAGGCATAGTGCAGGACTATTTCTACTAAAGTGAAAAGACAGTGACTCTGGTGGAACTCCAGTCATAATCTTTGAAATTTCTCTAGATAAAAGGGAAAAGCCCAATGTATAGGCCAGTGCTACACAGTGTTCATTTTAGCTATAAACTACAATGTCACTTAAGATTCAAGAAAATGATCATCTACTTGTGATTTATTTCCTCAAAATGTCATTGAGCTCCAATTTCCCCCCTGTGCACTCAGTAGGTTCTCCTGATGCACAAACAAATACAGTTCTTAGGGCTGTACAAAACCAAAATGATGAGGGTCTACATTTGACATTGCTCTCTTGTTCTCAAAAATAAAAATGAGTCTGATTCCAAACCAAATGTCGTGGCTTATTAATTCTTTGCCTGACACTGATCACCAAACTCCATCATTTAGCTGACTATGTTGGATGTCACAGTTTAAGAGAGCTGAGACTGAACTTCCAAGACAGAATTTGAAGTCTTACTCTCTATCAGGTACTGCAAGATATTTGTGCTCAATTCATATACCAATCATTAGCAAATCCATCACTTTCTATCAATTACAGGAAATTATTCACTTTTCGCTTCATCACAACTCTTCATATTGTGATGCTATTATCTGGAAGAAGACTGCCCACAATTGGAATAACAATTCAATACAGACTTTACCAGTAATATAAATTCCTCAAAGCACCTCCAACATGTTTAGTGGGAACTACAAAAACCGAAAGGGAAAGGCCCCGCTGGGATTCGAACCCAGGATCTCCTGTTTACTAGACAGGCGCTTTGACCAGCTAAGCCACAGGGCCCTCTCTCAAAGTACTTTTCAGTTATATCATATTTGTAACATTTTCTGTGAAATGTAGCATTTTGCCAGAAACGTACTTGATTTTGTGACAGAGAACGCACCTGTATTTCTGAACTATATTTCTACACTAAAGCAGAAACTTCAACATTAAAAAATAAAAATGCATTCTTCAGCGCGATGTTTTAAAAATTATTTTAAATTGGAGTGAAATTCCTATTTCATGGTGACTATCGCCCTCTAGAGGAAATATTGGATATTGCAACACATTAAAATTTTTTCTCCGTTAATTCATTTTGTCAACAAATGTGGTCACTACTGTATTTCAGTAAATTTTCTAGGTACTGGAGATAGAGCAGCGAACCAAACAAACGAAAACTTCTTCATCTGTAGGATTTGTATTCTAGAAGCAGGGAAATAAAGCAAGTTTTAAAAATTTCTCCCTCCAACCCTCCCCCCCACCCCAAACAACGAGAGATGTAAGCACTAATTCCGCTACCGCAAGGTTACAGAGCCCACAGGGCTACTTTCTGAGCTAATTCACTGCACATGAGCAAGACTATCCTGCTTCGTTCTATTTTATCGAACCTGGCACAAGAAAGCAAGCAAAGATAAGGACACGCGATGCACAGGAGATTCTGCTCATTGCACCGTTCAATTAAAACTGACTTGATTCCTGTCTTCATAGTTTGTAAAAATGAGTGGAGGATGCAGAGAATTAAAGAGAAAATTAGGGTACAATGTGGTAAATAACTCCCGCAGGATGCTGTTGAGGCCTCTAACTTGGGCAAGATGCAGGGCGTGTCTTAGCAGAGTCACATGACCTCTCTTCTCAGTTTCCAGGTCAGGTTGACGATTGCAGAAGGGGTAGTGGCATGTTGGCCGAAAACAGCTTAGCGTGGGGGAAGAACAGATGAGACCATCATTCTGAAATGTTTAAATAACCGTCTTGTGCCTTGTGCTTTATGGGAAAGGACGAGGGCTTATGTATTCACTGAACATCAACAAAATGCAAGACCCTGGAGAAAAGAGAAATCACTTAGGAGATCCTGTGACAGATCTACGCACCCGATTTTCTCTGGACACCTCTCAGCTCTTCCCTGCCTGTCTAGCCTGTACCTAATCTACTTGCCCTTTCTTACAACAAGATTTATTCATTCCCGTTGTCTCTATGTCCTGCTGCCATTCCTCTCCTTACATAAACAACTTTTCTAATTTGTTTATTGTGTATCACTTTGATCATATAATTTTTTTGCAAAATTGACATTTTTGTTTTGTGCACATATATTATAAATTTATATAAATGATATATATTTTTATGCCTTTAAAAGAACATTAGGACTTTAAGATCCATCAAAGTTGCTCCGTGTGCACTTAAATCATTGCTTCTAATTGCTATGTAAGATCCCATAATGGGCACTGTATTTCCTCTCTTCTGTCCCAGTGATGGGCTCACAGGTTGCCTCCATTGTCCCCCCACTCCATATTATACCACTTCCTCATCCATCCCCCTTTATGTACTTGTGCGAGTGTGTATGTGTATATATATATATATATATATATATATATATATATATATATATATATATATACTAATTAATCCCAGTTTATTTTTGTCAGTCTACAGTCCCACCAGCACTGCATATCCCTTTATCCCTGTCCAGGCTTAACATTATTCAGCTTTCTAATCTAATATGTGTAGAGTGATAAATCTCATCATTGTTTTCTTTAAAATTTTATTTATGTTTTCTAAAGATTTTGAGCATCTGTCTATATGTTTGTTACTCATTCGAGTTGTATCATATGTACACTGATACTTTTCTTATCATTTGTCCATATTCATATAGAGGTTGGTGTATTTTTCATGTTGATATACCTGGGGTACATTGTATATTGTAGTCATTAGTCTATTGTGAATTTTAGACCTTGCAGTATTGTCTACTGTTATGTTACCTGTCTGTTGACTTTGACAGAACTTCATGGTAGAGCCTTGATTTTATTAAGGATTTATCTTTTTTTCCCCTACTGGTTTGTACTTTTGAGGTTATGCTTAAAGGGTTAAAATTTATGCTACTAGGTTAAAATTTTTTCTCTCTTTTAAAAAGTACAGATTTTCCTTTTTATATTTGAGACATGATCTGTCTAGATATCTAGAGAAGTGTACTGGGTTTTTATATGATAGTCTTTGGGGGTTGTGTCTTCTAGTGTCCTAAGTTTTGGTTTAGTAAGGGTCTCCAGGATGTGTTGGTGGTCATGTAGCATCCTACACTTCCTTTACTTAGCCTCCTCACATTTTCATGAAATTATGTATTTAGTAAAATTGTGTGCTTTTTCTGTTAAAATATATGTCTGCAAGGTCAGGGAGAGTCTAACAACCCAGCACAAATCATAGCACATAAATAGTAAATTTTATGAAAATAATTGTTTGAATTATGTTTTATGAATTTCCCATCAAAGAACCTTCCAAAGATTTGTTTTTTGTTTATATTCTTGTAAGCCTGGGCCAATGTTTCATGGACCTATGAGGTCAATCCTAGACTCCCCAGATTGTAAACAAATACTTTTTGGTTTCTTATAAGAAAAGATATGAGAACAAGAATCCTATGTTGCTGTGATTGGTGAGTCGGAAGGTTTATTTTTATTTATTTTTATTTTTTAAACATCTTTATTGGATGTTTTACAATACTGTGTTAGTTTTTCCTTTACAACAAAGTGAATCAGTTATACATATACATATGTTCCCATATCTCTTCCCTCTAGTGGGAAGGTTTTGAACTTAAAGTTTATAAATTGCATATCTGTTTGGGTTCAATCCTTGCTTCTGGCACATGAGCTTATTTTCTAATTTGTCCTTTTCGATAAGAACTGGAAACCCCTCACTTTTGTTCCAGAAAACATATGAGTTTCTGTTTTATGCTCAGGCTATATGGTTATTTTTCGCTTTCCTATAATCCTACACCTTACCTCCAGAGCATACAAAAAAAATCCAAGTAGGCAGTGTTTGATAGGTACAGGGTTGAATCTTTCCACTGTGGTCCTTGTCCACCATCAGTTTGGTATAACCACCCCAAGGCCATAAGTTTTTAAGTCTACTGTAAACTGATTCTAAAGAGAAATGAAAACTGAGAAGACCTTGAACAACTAGGATTATGTGACCTGCAAACAACCTCCTCAGTCTGGTGGCCCTCACCAGTGACTCGATTTCCAAAAGGCTCCCAACTCTTCAACAAGGCTCTGGAAATCAGGGCCCAGAGTTTGAAGGAGATGTGTTGGACCAATATTATATAACAAGGAAGGAGGGAGGGAAGAGAGAGAGATTGTGAACGAGAAGTAAAATTTCTCCTCTATTCTTAGGGTTTCTGGCTGGGCCTGAGAAGTAAACTAGCATAAAACAGATTAATAGGAGAAAAACATAGAAATTTTATTAAGTAAGTTTTACATGTACGTGGGAGCCCTCACAAGAAAAATGAAGACTCAAAGAAGCAATCAGAGCCCAACGCTTATGTACTAGGTTGGACAAACGTTGTGAAAACGTGCCAAGACGAAAGGGTGTGGACTAGGGCAATTATGTGGAAAAGTGACTAGGAAGATAAGGGTTAGTTTAAAGAAGATTTTTGGTACAGATTTCTTTCTGCTTGGCCTCCCCAGTCTCTGGTGATAAGAATGCTTCCTTCCTTCCGGTACAGAGAGGGCATATGGATATTTTATTTCCTGCTTTTGGAAAGAAAAAGGAAGGTAAGAGTGCCCTTCTTGCATCTGCTGTTTTTCAAGTGTCTTTAGCTTAAAACAATCAACATACCAGAGAGGCATATTTGGGGGTGGCATGCTCTGAACCCCTACAATTGAAAACATTTTTTTTGCCTCCCATCTTAATGCACAAATATCCCAAGTTTAACTTAGTGAGCAATCCCCAATTGGCCAGCTCTAACCCAGCTGCAAAAGAAGTGAGATCATGTGAGTGCTGCTAACTTCGTTTATAATTCCCTTGAAATAAAGATACGTTTATTCAGCCCCGGTTATTTGCTAGGAACTACAGCAAAAGATGCGTACACACAGGGGTTTTAATTGTTGCAGTTCTCTATCTGCAGCACTTTAACAAGTGCTTGGCACGTAGGCTCAAAATAAATACTCTCTGAGTGACTGGATAAATATAGATTCGTTTAGAAGTGTTCAAAGGGGCACAAATCAAGAATCATGTGTTCACAGATAATGCAACTTGAGGACATATTTCAAGCTTGTGCGTGAGTGAGATGCACTAGAAATGTAATTAAGGTCCAAAATTTCCTGTGTTCCAAGTTATTTATCTTTGAATCGAATAGCTATATTTTCTGATGTATTTTTCTAGAAGCTTTTGTATAGGGCTACAGGAAGCGTGTGGTTCCATAGTGTAGTGGTTAGCACGTCTGCTTTACACGCAGAAGGTCCTGGGTTCGATCCCCAGTGGAACCAACTGGTAGGCTTCCTATTTTTTTTCCTTCTCTCACTCCAAGGCTAACACAGTGGGTTTCTCCAAGGCTAACACAGTGGGTTTTTCGCTTTCGTTTTTGTTTTTGTAGATTAGGCTTCTGAGAGCTATTTATGAAAGAGAATTGCAGATTCTCTCACGACTTTTCTTTGGGAGCTCCACTTTCATACACTACTTAGCTCTCTGAGGCACTGTGGAGCATCGGGTTAACCACCGAAAAATAGTCTTGTTATTTCTGTTATCTCCAGTCATCACAAAAGTCAAGCAGAAATAGATTTCAATGAGGCCTGAGCGCTGGGGACAATAAACATTTTCTCACCTCAAGAGTGAGAGAGCCTAATCAGCAAGAATTTCTAAAATTGTAAAACTGGGCGGAGGGGCGAGGATCCGATTTTAGGTCAAAAGGGTGTAGCCTGGGCCTCAGATTGGGAACAGTGCCAAAGAAATGTGTGGACGGGGCTCAACAGAGGCTGACCCCTCCAGCATTTCTCAATTCTTCAGAGGACTCAGGTTCTCTCTCCTAGAAAGTCAAGCTCTCCTAGCTCCTGCCTGGAAGTCTCAGGAAGAAGGCTCCAGGTTTATGCTCCTAAAAGGATAAAACAGCGATCTCTGTCCTGAGAGGCATTTGATGTGTTTGATGGCTGAAGTTCCAGACTAAAGACAAGAGACACCTGTGAAAACCTTGACCTTACCCAGTGATCTTCCCAACCCTCTTCGACCCCACTTCCACGGTCCAAAGGATCAGAGCTTGCAATAGACTTTCACATATCCTGCTCTAAACCATGAATAGAAAGTCAGAATCACGATATTTCTGAAGAATGTATTAAAGAAATGTAACAAAAACAGAAACAAAAAGCAACTTATGGACAAAGGCTACATAGGTAGAACAATGCTGAGAATAAACCAATATTAATATACTCAGAGAGATGGGAGACAACATTGAATACTGAAATAAAGATAAGTGTATTTACACAAGGAAAGAGGCTTTTGTAAAATAAAAATATATTATCAGAAATGAAAATTTTAATAAATAGATCATAAGTGTGATAATATCCTGGAATATCAAGCAAAAAAGTTAGTGATACAGAGAAAATATTAAGTTTATTAGAGGAAAAGTCTAGGATGTGCATTATCTAAGTAGTATTACTTCCTGATATAAAGAATAGGGAAAATGCAAGGATGATAAACCTCAAAAAATTAGGTACATATCACAACACTAAAAAAAAAAATCTAGATAGGCAGGGATCAGTAAGTAGTCAGTAAAAAGGATTTTTGAAAAGTCACAGAAATGATAAATTAACAAAGTAACTGACTTTTCAAAATTGGCACCAGAAGCTAGATGACAATAAAGCAATGGATTCAAATCTGAAAGAAAATGAAATCCACCCTAGAATCCGATATGAAACCCAAGTATCCATCAAGTATGAGTGTAAAAGAGAGACATTTTCAAATATACACTGCCTTGTATAATTTACCTTCAGTACTTCCTTTCTTGGGATCCATGAGAGGATACATTCTACCAAAATGAAAGTGTGGATTAAGAAGTAGGAAGACTTGGGATATAGAAAGTATGAGATGCAAGTGCAACATAGGGGATAAGTGAAGGGATAGTCCAGGATGACGGGAATATCATACATATGGAGTGTTCAGGGGAGCAAGACCAGACTGTAAGAGTTCAGAAATGTCTGGGGAAGAATTCTTCAAGGAGATGAAGTTGAGAGAAACCTGGATGTGGATAAACATCCTGAAAAGAGATTTAAATAACTGGTGGATGGATTTGGGGTTGAAATAATAGGACCTATTGAAAATTGTGCGGGGCTTCCCTGGTGGCGCAGTGGTTGGGAGTCCGCCTGCTGATGCAGGGGGCGCGGGTTCGTGCCCTGGTCCGGGAGGATCCCGCGTGCCGCGGAGCGGCTGGGTCCGTGAGCCGTGGCCGCTGGGCCTGCGCGTCCGGAGCCTGTGCTCCGCAACGGGAGAGGCCACAACACTGAGAGGCCCGCGTACCACAAAAAAAATTAAAAAATAAATAAATAAATTAAAAAAAAAAATTGTGCGAATAAAAATATGATTACTTATTCCATGTGGGAGGAGTAATAATAGTTCGTTAAGCTGGTTTAAAATTAGAAAATATGTATAAGGAGTGAAAGGAATAAATAAGTAATCAGTTGCAGATGATATCTACAGAGAAAACTGGAGAATCAATAAATGAGTTTAGCACATTTGCTAGATAACTGTTCATAATTTTAATTCAGAAATACATAGAAAATAAGGTTTTAAAAATTATACTTAAGAATAAATCTGACAAATTATGTACAGTACTTTCACAGGGAAAGTTATAAAATATTATGGAAAGATATAAAAAACTACCTAAATAAATGCAGTGATACAACATATTAATGAGTGCAAAAGTTCTATAAAATAAAAATACAAAATTTCTTTAAAATTATATAAAATTATATATATACAATGAGATTTCAATCAAAATTCCAACAGATTCTAATACTTGGAAGAACTAGAGAGCTTTAGCAAACAAAATTATTTTAAAAGAGAAGAAAAGAATGTTAGTGATGCTTTATTTTCTAACGTCAGATGTATTTTAAAGGATAGTAATTAATATGTGTGGTATTTTTGCAGAGACAGATAAATAAACCAATGGAACAGAATAGATAGCACAATATAGACCAAGGCAAATAATGAAACACCAAATACCTATATAGGAGAGTGGAGGTAGAAGGAGGGAATTGGAAAGAGTGGGTGGAATATTCATGACTCATCTGAGAACACCAGTGTGGGTTAGGCCCAGAACTGATGCAATCCTCCTTTTCAGTCCTTGTATGAGCTTGTCCCATTGTTGTCATGGTAACTGTCAACAGTCAAGGTGCTGGTGGGTGTGTCATTTAGCATGCTAATGTATTCTAATAAACATATAATGAGGCTCAAGGTCTACTGGAAGTCAAATCTTCCGCCATCTTGCGTGTAGTTGGTTCTAACCAGTTCTTGTATTTTTTCTCTTTGCAGCTTCCTCCTGAAACTTAGATAAGAGCAGTTGGTTTCTATTCAAGGGAGGGGGCAGGGGTATGATTCTGGGGAAACAGCCTTGGTAACACTATGGCAAACATTTTGGCAGGCATGGGGCTAATAAATAGCCTAGCTGAAATCCTGAAGTGAACCTTAATTCTGAGGACAGACAAAACTCTTCCTGCCATGGCTGGAATTAGCTTATCACCATCAAAATAGCTGAGGACTGTAGTCAATTTAAGTAGATGCTGAGTTCATCATCAGTGTTCACAACATTACTACTACAAAGGCACAGATAGCAATCCTATTTATTTACTTATTTAACAATAACAACAATGGCTTATTTTGTCATGTTTTTGGTTTGTACCTCACTGAGCTAGTGCCCCATGCATATTATGTCCTTAAATCTTTAGAACAATTGTAGGAAGTGGTAACTCTCATTAACTTCCATTGAAAGATGAGGATGATGAGGCACAGAGAAATTAAAAAGCAGACCATGAGTGCCGTAGATAGAGGAGGGCAGTTTTCCCTCTTCAAATGTGATTGGAAGGTTGTGAATCATGCTCCCAACCAATATTCAAGCAATCATAAAAGGACACCTGGAAAATGCAAATTTTTAATCTTCTAATTTCCCTGCTCAGTTTACATCAGATTTGCTAGTGATGTCATGCAAAGCTACACAATATAATTGTGAACCAGAGAAACTGACATGTCTAGTAGAAATGTATTGGCACTAAGTATCATGTGGTGCATGCCAAGCAAGCTCTGTACTTTTTGAGCAAACAACCAAGTGTAGGTCTTCTTTAACCCATCACTAGCCTGGCACTACAAGTTAATTCTGTGCCAGATTTAGGACCCTAACCCTTTTACCAAGAAGTAGCCTCTGGGCCATAGTACATGGATTTCCTCTACTCAGGCCGGTAAGTGCTAGAGAGAGTATGTTCTAGAGAATTGAAAGATCAAGATGTTTGTCTCTGTTCTAAATCTGATTTTCCTCACTCACTGGTGGGAAAAAAAAAATTGATAGGAGCCAGTCTGGGTTAATACATACTTGATCCCTGAACTCACCCCTATAAAACTGAGTAGAAATAACACACACAAAAGAGAAAATTGAAGTAGATGTGATCCAAATGAACATAGATGATCATTGTGAATATTGTTAGACTACTGGGAAGCCGCCTCAAACCTGGGCTGCTGAAGGGGTGACACTGAAAATATAAGACATTTCAGCTTAATTACAATATCTCTGAAGCTTTGTTGGTTCGAGTTTCAGAATCCATGTCAGGTGGGCACTTGGGGAAGAAGTGGGGACTATTTTAGCCCCACGAAGAGAAGGCTGTAGGAAATCGAAGAAGGTATCTTCATGCTGAAACTTCTAATAATTGCTAAAAATATGAGAAAGAAGACAGAAGACAGTATTTTTTTGAGCACTGAAAATTTACAAGGCCCAGGGGAGATGAGGTGCCATATATGTATTCTCAGGGTGCTGTGCTATGAGAAGTGAACTCACCGTTCCTCTGGGGATCTGCTTTTTAGTCGTCTCACTGTGGGTCCCCAGGTAGCGTCTACTGCTTCTGCTTTCCAGCCACTGTCCCACTTCAGATCAGTGCTCTTCCACTCCCACCTTACCCAGTCCACTTGCCTCTTTCTAACTCACTCAAAAAACTGGAGGCTAGAGATAGTGGCTATTCTTCTCAGTCATGATCCCCACCCCCTAAAAGTTCCTCTAATTTTTCCCAGATTATCAAAGTTTACAGTTTCTCAGCACTCACCTAGCCACGATACTTATATACCCTACTATATATAAAATAGATAACTAATAAGGACCTACTGTATATATAGCACAGGGAACTCTACTCAATACTCTGTAATGACCTATATGGGAAAAGAATCTTAAATAGAGTGGATGTATGTATATGTATAACTGATACACTTTGCTGTACAGCAGAAACTAACACAACATTGTAAATCAACTATCCTCCAATAAAAATTTTAAAAAACAATAAAATGCATCCAAAGGAAGAAAAAAAGAAATGTGTGATTCATAATCAGTCCTTTGTGTGCAAGAAAAGATTGCCACAATAAACCGATCTGCATTTAAACAGTCATTTCATCGTGTTTAAAAGGAAAAGTTTTCTATTTTTATTGTTATTACCTCAACTTCTTCATTGGGACTTCCAGCCAATGCCAACAGGAGTGTTGGACATGGGTATGGTTGGGAAGAGAAGAATTGGAGAAAACAAAACAAACATACCCCCCCCCAAAACCATGGATACTTTCTGTTTGGCTGGCCAGTGGGGGCAGGATGCTGAACATTTGTCTTCAATTTTGCAAAGGTTTTAGAGAGGCTGTCTCCATAGCAGTGTTGAAAAAAATCGGTGGTGCGCACATGAGGAATAAAGCTCCTGCTGTGACGCGGGTTCGAGCCGAGGTTCCTGCGGCCACAACGCAAAGTACTAACCACTATACGCTCACAGCGCGCCATCAGGAAGCACCTAGTTTAGAGCTGTACCTCTGCTCTTTTCTCAGAACGTCTATTTCTGTCATCTAAAGCAACATGCACTTTGTTTCCCGTCTTTATTTAGAAATGCCTTCTCACTTTATTGCCCTATTCTGCTCCTCCACTTGCTAATACGCTATGTTGCTCCTGGCAAACAAACCAAAAGGAACAAAAATTAAGTTTCACTACATGGAATTTTCCAAACATGATGGCTCTTCTGGGGTTGCTAACACTTACGGACTGACTACTCTCACTTCCACTTCCAGTCCATGAAGGTCTCTTGCTTAGTTTTAAAAAGCGTGGTCCTCAGACCTCCAGCGATAGAATGGAGAGGGTGTTGCTTCGAATTGAACCTTACTGGGTCCCATTTTTGGCCAAACTGGTCAGAATCTCCAGGTGCTTGGCGTAGAATCTGGCATCATATCAGGGGCCAAAAGTGAGTTCAAAGGAAGGGATATGGCTCCATCCTGACCCATACATCTGTGAATCTGGCACGCCCCTGGACTCAGCCTGCCCAACTGAGAAAACGTTCGGTGTCTCGGGGTGCTTACACCTCACTGAAACTTGTTTCTCCCAGTTTTGCCAGTTGCCCGAGGGGGACAGGGGACAGTGCTTCTTGTATGGCCTGGAAGCTCTACGAGCGGCCCGCACCCCGTCACAGACACCTCTGCCAGCGCACAGTAGAGTCAGGGTCCTGGACATGCTCTTTCCTTGGTACAGAATGATTTCCTTTCTTCTCTTTACCTGGTTAAATTCCATTCATGCTTCAGCTGTCCACTGAATTCACTGGGGAAGCTTTTTCTGAACTCCCCTCTCCATACAACACGTTCCTCTCGGTCTAAGTCAAATTTATTTTCTCTGTTCCATGATCCTTTTTTTATTTTTCTGTCAGTCAGTGTCCCCTTATCAGTTTCTTATGATGTATTAGTTACTGGAGTTATTTTAAATTAATGTCAGTCTCCTCCCTCCCTCCCTTCCCCCCTCCCCAACTGTGCTCCAAGAGGAGATAACTCTTGGGTTCAATAGTCTATCGCCAGGGTTCCACATTTAGTAAGTTCTTTATGAATATTGCTCGGGCGCACAATGAATGAATGAATGCACAGATTCCAATCCAATCCTTTATGGAGGCAACTTCTCCCAACAGTATGTGGCCAGGCAAATGGCTTTATTGTGTGCAGAGGCTGTGGGTAGGAAAGATCGTTAGAAAATGAAGGCAAGGGAGTTCAGAATTACCTCAGCAGCTGACCATATAAAGCTTCTCAGCAGAGCCAAAATTATGTCTTTAATTTTCTGAGATTTTCTTCATCTCCTTTCTTCTAGATCACACAAAGCCACCCTAATTACTGGCAGGTTTGCTGAAGAATTACCTGCTTCCCAGTATTAATCTGATCAGGGAAGACAGCTAGCGATTTTTGGTCTCAAGGAAATGAGCTCAGTTAAGCTGAAGAAAAGGAAATGCTGCCTGTACAGGGAATGCAGGCTGCTTTTGTCTCAGGCCTGTTTGAGTTAGACCTCTCCTTCCTTTCTTTCCCTCTGGGATTTCCTCTCACCCTATTTAGAAAGCACCCTATTTATGGACACAAGTGCTTTTCTGCATTTTCTGCTGGGGTGTTTTTCGCAATTGGACTGATTTGCATGTGCTTCTCTATAAGAAGAGAGGAAAGCCAATCCTGTGTGTTAGTCCTTGGTGTGGCACAGGCCTAGAAAATGGCCTCTCTTCTTGTGCTTTTTATTTTTGAAAGCTTTTCTGAGGATTTTGCCTGACACTTTTACTACAGTGATTCTGAGTAGGATAAGAGACAGGGTGGCCTAATCCAACCTGCTAGCTCTATGTTTATCAATGCCATGGACTTTTCTACTTCTGACTTTCCTGAATTTTCTATTAAAAATAAATTTAAAACTCTCTCTTACTCAGGGGCATAGCTCCAGCAACCCTTCCCTCTCTTTCCTATATTATTTTTAAAAAATCTCTGTAGGGGGAGTTCCCTGATGGTTCAATGGTTAGGACTCCATGCTTTCACTGCCTTGGGCCCAGGTTCAATCCCTGGTTGGGGAACTAAGATGCCATGTGGTGTGGCCAAATAATAATAGCAATAGTAATAATATTAATAACCTCTGTAGGATCTTTCCTATCAGCTTTTATTTCTTTCATCTGAAATGTTTTCTTGCTACCCTTTGAGCTACTAACATTATTATTTCCCCAAAGTGACATGTACCATACCATATCTGGATATGCTACCCTCACCAGCTACCATATAATTTGTAAGCCTGCTGGTTTTCAGTAGGCTCCACTTTGAAGGGCATTTCCTGCCACTTGGGCTTTATGATGCATAAGAGTCATTGGTCTGGAGTTATGCATGGCAGACAGAAATGCTCTAAGGAGACTCTTGCAAAACTCATGAAGAGTATCACACCTGGGGATTTAGAATAAGGCCAAGTCTTACTCTGATGGCAACCATTATTTATTTGAAAAGTAGCTTCTAGCATCTACTGAGCCATTTTAATTACTGAGTGCCTGACAGTGGGACATAAAGCAAATATGTGCCCCAAAATATTCACCAGGAACTGGGTGTCCTATGATCTACCAAATTATAAAGATGGATATCACAGTAGCATTTCATTTTAAAATGAAATTCTATAGACAAGACCAGATCTGTGATGGTCTGAGCAAGATGTGTGATGCTCAGACTCCTGTGCTGTTTCTATTGCTTTGCTACCTCTCCTTCAACTCTTTTTTATAACCTCTTGGTAAACTCCCTATGACCATTTAACAAAGGATTAACAATCATGGCCCTGTTTAGAGTGGCTTTGCAGAGCATTTTAGCACTAGTAGAGTTGGATAGCTGTGCACTACAAGTTATGCCTCCACTTAAGAGATGGGAGGTCTTGAGAGAGAGTTGTGAAAAGAAATCCCCCGTCAGCAGAATATTGTCCATGTACAAGTTTTTCAACATCTCCCTTTAACATTCCTACTCATACCTTAGACCAAAGTGTATAAGACCAGATAGTTAAGAGAAGGCAGTTATGTGTGGGTTCTGTGTTGAGGTAGCTAATATCTTGATTTATAGCTTTATCGCTTACAAATTGAGAATCTGCTTGAATAAATTACATTGTGCTTTCTTGTCTTACTCAGTTTGGGCTGCTATGACAAATATTATAGGATGCGTGGCTTAAACAACCAACATTTATTTCTCATAGTTCTGGAATCTGGGAAGTCCAAGAGCAAGGTGCCAACAGATTCCATGTTTGGTGAAGACCTGCTTCCTGGTTTGTAGGTGCTGCCACCTCTCTGTGTGCTCATGTGATTTCTTTGTGGGCTCCAGGAGTGGGTGGGGAGCTCTGGTTTCCTCTTCTTACAAGAGTGCTAATCCCACCATGAGGATTCTACCTTCAGGACCTCATCTAAACCCATTTACCTCCCAAGCCCCCACCTCCAAATACCATCACATTGGGGGGTTAGGATTTCAATATATGAAAGGGGGGCAGGGGGCTCAAACATCCAGTCCCATAGCATTTCTTTTCTAAATTGTAACTGTGAACGATACCCACCTCAAGTGCATTCATGTTACATATGTAGCCCATAAATGGTCTGTACTGAATATCTCTTCCATCTTTTATATCACCTTCCATTTGCAATGATTGTGGTGTCTAAAACTCTTACAGGAGTATATGAAATTAGTAAAGATTTTTAGAAAGTAAGTTTTCTCATTTCTCTAAAAAGAAAACACATCCCTTTTAAATTCCCCAATGAAGGTAAAAAAAACTATGTATGCTAGTCAGTTTTACAAATACCATCATAGACATTACTCAACACTGATATTTATATTCATGTTAATGTATGTCATAGACATGGAAATTCAGTATCCAGATCCCCCACCCAGGAAAGACTTGCTGCCCAACTGCAGAGTGCACTTAGTAGATAAGCAGCAGCTCTTATCTCCAGGGTTCCCCAGAGTTGCAGATCTCCACCCAACTCAAGTCACGCCCTTCCTCAGGGCAGTCCACATCAGTGGCAGAAGTAAAGACTGATCCAGAGACATTTTCACCCAATGTGGGGCGACTCTTACAGGCAGTATAGGCTCCATTGCTCCCTACATGTTTGTCTGGCCTGTAACACAGTTTGACATTCTCTGTCCAATCCTAGTTCCTTCCTCCCTTCACAGATGTTGGTCCCTAATAAACATCTTGCACCCCAAACTCCAACTCAGCATCTGCTTCCAGAGAATTCAACCTACATCACTATATCACCATAATATTTTTCCTGGGTGTCTTGCATTTTATTATCACTTCATTTGACAGGGTTTCTGCAAGCAAAGACTAGGAGTAGCAAATAAATCCTGTATTGAATTATAAACTATGTTCTCAATCTTTCAGTTTTTGAACCACATAATAAAGTCGATATTATTTTTAAATTAATTTTCATTGGAGTGTAGTTGCTTTATAATGTTGTGTTAGTTTCTACTGTACAGCAAAGTGAATCATCTGTACGTATATGTATATCCCCTCATTTTTGCATTTCCTTCCCATTTAGGTCACCACAGAGCATTGAGTAGAGTTCCCTGAGCTATATTGTAGGTTCTCATTAGTTATCTATTTTATACGTAGTATCAATAGTGTATATATGTCAATCCCAATCTCCCAATTCATCCCCCCCGCCCGCAGTCAATACTATTTTTATGGTGTCTTTTTTAAAAAGTGGGTTGGATTCCACAGCTTTTCCTATCTAGCTAATCTGTATTATCAAATTTATTACCTCAGAGATCAGGGTTACTATTGTTTTTGATTACTTGTACACATTAATTTACACACCCGAAGTCCTATTTTATGGTGTCCTCCCCCCCCACCCCCCTTTAAGTTCATCGCCTAATGGGCCTTCTGGCTGTGCCCAAGAAAAACACATTTTCTGTCCTAAGGCTTTTGCATTTTCAGTTCCCTCTACTTGAAATACTCTTCCTCTAGTATGTGCCTGTCTCGTTCTTTTTTAAATTTATGTAGGTCTCTGAGCAAGTAACACTTTTAAGAGGTAATCTCCATTTACCCCCTATCTAAAATGAGTCCCCATAATGCTCTAAGGCTTATCTCCTCTGTTTTTCACAGGATGTGTATCATCTTACATATTATATATTCACATGTTTATTTATGGCTCCCTCACCTAGAGTAAATTCCAGGGAGGTAGATTTTCTAGGTTTGAATTGACTGTGGTATCCTGAGTTACAAGAGTGCGTTAAATGAACACGAGTCCCAAAGAAATAGGACCAAGGATTTACTAATATGGGATTAAATAACTTCTGCACATTTTTAACCGACAAACTCTAGTTCCCATTAGAATTAAATCCTAAAGAAAATGTAAACGGCGGCTGAGTGGAATTTTAAGAATTTCATCATCTGATTTTTCTAAACAGTACATTCAGAACTGCTAACTTTCCTAAAAGTAATCAGTGCATCCGTATTTTGGCTGCCTAAGGACACTACTTCTAGATAACGTTTTATTAACTGACTTCAGGTACTTGCCTATCGGATTCATCTTCCAACTTCTGAACAAGCCTCTCCTGCATACTAGTCCATGTGAATCTGCAAATAATCCTTTCAGTTCGTACCACGTGCCGAACTACTACTGGAGTTGCGCTCCACCCCAAGATAACAGAAGCGCTTTGTAATCTTATCACTCAAAACACAAGGTCGTGTGTACCAGCTTTCTCTTTGACAGTGTAGGTGGCTCTGAAAAGAGCCTTTGTTTTCCAGCTTTTCTCACCTTGTTACTTATTTGGTCTTGTGGTGGCTCTCGGTCTTCTTAGGAAGCAGCACGGCCTGGATGTTGGGCAGGACGCCACCCTGCGCGATGGTGACTTTGCCGAGCAACTTGTTGAGCTCCTCGTCGTTGCGGATGGCCAACTGCAGGTGGCGCGGGATGATACGCGTCTTCTTGTTGTCGCGGGCCGCGTTGCCTGCCAGCTCCAGGATCTCGGCCGTCAAGTACTCCAGCACCGCCGCCAAGTACACCGGCGCGCCGGCCCCGACCCGCTCGGCGTAGTTGCCCTTGCGGAGCAGGCGGTGCACTCGGCCCACGGGGAACTGAAGCCCGGCCCGCGAAGACCGGGTCTTAGCCTTAGCGCGAGCCTTACCGCCTTGTTTGCCTCGTCCAGACATTACGAGATTAGCCACGTCACCTCAGATAGCTACTAAAAGGAAAGTGCAAGGGCAGCACTTTTTATAACCCTTATTGGGCGCGAAAAAGAAGATATGTCATTGGTTAGTATGTGGCTTCATTTTAACCAATGGAAAGGCGAAATTGGGATTCTTGCGTTCTGATTGGGCAGAACTAATTTCTGACGGCTTCTTGAATAGCCACCAATCAGACATAGGACTTCGACTTACCTTATTTGCATAAGAGGTTCTATATAAATGAGGTACTCTGCGTCCCTACTACTTTTTGTCGCTGTACGTTGCTTGGTATTACACATCATGCCTGAGTTGGCGAAGTCCGCTCTGGCCCCGAAAAAGGGCTCTAAAAAGGCGGTGACCAAAGCGCAGAAGAAGGATGGCAAGAAACGGAAGCGCAGCCGTAAAGAAAGCTACTCCGTGTACGTGTACAAGGTGCTGAAGCAGGTCCACCCGGACACTGGCATTTCGTCTAAGGCCATGGGCATCATGAACTCGTTCGTTAACGACATTTTCGAGCGCATCGCGGGCGAGGCGTCGCGCCTGGCGCATTATAACAAGCGCTCGACCATCACGTCCAGGGAGATTCAGACGGCCGTACGCCTGCTGCTGCCCGGGGAGCTGGCCAAGCACGCTGTGTCCGAGGGTACCAAGGCTGTCACCAAGTACACCAGCGCAAAGTAAAGTTGTAAAGTAACTGTTTTAGATCTAACCCCAAAGGCTCTTTTAAGAGCCACTAAGTTGTCAGTATTAGAGCTGGAAATACGAACTCTGAATTTAGGTTTAAGATCTAGCGATAATGTGAGCGATTGAGAATTACATTGTACTGAGTCATGTGGTCGTAATTTGCCTCTGAATAGGAAACCAGTTATACTACCAAGTGCCTCAGAAACTCGGCCCTTAGACCTGGTAAGTTAACACGTGAACACAAAGCGAGTCATTTTTGTTTCAGGGGTCTTCTGTGTGAAGTACAGTGGCTTCCTGTTTAAGCCTTAACAGCCTCTGTGGCACGTGTCCTCTTTTCTCCACCACCGGTGTTCTAATATGCATTTATGTGTTAGTAAACTTGGTCTCCAACGACCTCCCAAAATGCAGACTTTTAACTCAAGCAGTTATCTCAGGTCCCTGGCCGTACGATGTACTTTAAAAGATACAGAATGGCCGGAAGGGAATTAAATTGTCAAAACAATGCTTTCGCTCGGCTCTTAAATTTTGGCCTTTCCAGCCCATTTGGGTCAGGACAATGCTAGAACTCTGCGCCGCCCTCCCTGCCCCCCACCCCAGCCAGGAGGAACAAAGACTGCAAGGCAAAGAGAAACATGTCTTGAGTAAAGATATGTAAAATGAGGGCTCACAAAAAAGAACTTATGTGGCCAATTTACTAGTTTTTAAAAAACATATACATGGGTAGTAAAATAGGGGAAAACAAGGTCATATCCCTCACCCCTGACATTAGGGACTGGAGGGAGGTTTCAGAGTTGGGCCTGAGTCCAGGCCTCTGGTCTCATAAAACTCAGGCCTCCAGATAAATCCAACCCGCAGCCGAGAAGCTAGTTGGAGACCCCACCCGTGCCCGGGCGCGATCACTAAATGCTGTGCTCTGCCCATTTTCCACACCCTAGAGTTAACTATGTGAACTCCCTTGAGCGATCCATTTTAAACGGTTTAAGACACCAACGTACAGACGGATTGTTACTTTAGCCCTTTCCTTGAAAACTTGGGGGCCCTAAAAAGGGCCTTTTTAATAAACAGAATCAAGTTTTCTGTTAGCCGCCGAAGCCGTAGAGGGTGCGTCCTTGGCGCTTGAGCGCGTAGACTACGTCCATGGCCGTGACCGTCTTGCGCTTGGCGTGCTCGGTGTAGGTGACGGCGTCCCGGATCACGTTCTCCAAGAACACCTTCAGCACCCCGCGGGTCTCCTCGTAGATAAGACCAGAGATGCGCTTGACACCTCCACGCCGGGCCAGGCGGCGGATGGCGGGCTTGGTGATTCCCTGGATATTGTCGCGCAGGACTTTGCGGTGGCGCTTAGCGCCCCCTTTCCCCAAACCTTTCCCCCCTTTACCACGTCCAGACATTCTCAGGAAATGAGCAGAAAAAACTGCATTCAATTTGTCGCAGCTCCTTTAAAAAAAGTAACCTCTGCGGACCAGAGTGAAAACCAAAAGAGCTGTGGCGGGAATCCCTCTGTGTTGGGGGAGGGGACCTGAAGACCTAAAGGAACAAGCCGGCCATAGTACTCCAGTTTGTTCTCTTTCAGTTAATTCTTTTGATTCCTCAAGACCTAGGCTATTTTTCTCCCCTTTTCTCATTTAATGTGTTTCGCTCCTCATCCTCGTTAAACAACAAAACTTTAACATTGTAGATGATACATAAAATAGCACAGAGAATAAAATATTCTGCTTTTATCTCTACCTATATACATGTGTCTTCTTTCTCTACCAGTATTTGCATACGGTTAATACCATTTTGTGAAGTTTTTCTCCTAATATATGGGGGAAATATACTACCTAGAAATAGAGCAAGATGGGCTAATAAAATAGAGAATTTTAAGATCTTCCAGGTATACTAATAAATTCTCTTCCACCAAATGTGTGTCAATTTTCATTTTTAATATAAGTTCCTATTATTATTTTACTGAGAATGGGTAGAATCATTAAAAAAATTTAACTCTATAATAATCCAGACTTGGTTTCTTGTATAGAGAATTAACTTTTAAAGAATTATCCAGCTGGCTAATCAGTATAACATAGTAAATATTTTCTCTACTGATGTGAGGAACTTAATTGATCGCTTATTGAATATTTCACTTAAAATTATTTCTTGAGTTTTTATTCTGCTGTTAAGTCTATGTATAGTGCTCTATCATTTTAATTATTTGTAATGTTGAAAAATAAGTATATGCCAGTGAATTCATACCTCATAATTATTTATTTCAAATTAATTTCTACTATTATAGAAAAATAAATCATTTTATCTAGCTTCAACAAAGTAGTTCTTTTAGTATTCTTAACTGTATTAAATCTATACAATTTATTCGGGTAAATTTGTTATTTTTGAAATACTGTGTCCTCCTAACTTGCAAAATACCGAATCTGGGTCTTTAAATGTCTCGGTAGATTTTTTTTCTAGGTAACATGTAATTTAAAAAAAATTTTAACTTTCATTAATTAGAAGAGCAGTTAATTTGCCATTAGTGAACGCAGAGAAAAGAAAGTCTACCTTTGTCTTTCTAAGAAAGCCATTATTAAAAGAATGATTATATATTTCAAACATTCTTGGTTGTATATACTTAATTTTTAAAATATATACTATTTTACTATTGCTTAAATTCTGAGAAGTTTTAATCCCTTCTTTCAGCATTAGCATATAATCCCATTGTTATTCAATGATTTTCCTTCACTTTCCTTTATTTCAATGAGAGTTCCTTTTAGCAAGGTTGCAATACAGTATTTTCAAAGTACTATAAACTATAAATTTCATAAAATAAATAAAAACCTTTGCAAAAACAAAACTGATTCAACCAACAGGAACAAAATTAAGTATATATTACAGAGATGGATATAGAGCCAGCATAATTCAACAAGTTAATTTAAGGGCAAATACAAGTTGAAAATAAGAGGCTTAATTCTCCCCAAGGGTCCATTTCCTTTACTTTTTCTCTTTCAAAATTTCTTTCTCTGTCCCTTTCAAATGTACGTAAAATGGCTAAAAAAGCCCTTTGCCAGCCTCTTAACTTAGGAAAGTTTCCTCAAGGACCTTAGAGTCCTCTCTTTAATCATCAAGGAAAATAGTACTCTATTTCCCAGTTTTCTGACTCCAGATTGCAAAAGCTACCTAATGTAATGGGTAGTATCTACTTACCTATATAAAAGAGTGAGATTTTTTTTCTCTCTCTTTGCAATCTCTTTAAAAGACTGCTCGTGTAGGGCATAATATTTTGAATAAGCATTAAGCTTATTCAATAATAAACTTTCTCTTCTTTTGTTTTACATTATACTTCCCCAACATTAGTTAACTGGAATATATTTTACAGACCCTTCTCTACTTTTTTTTAAAAATTTATTTATTTGGCCGAGCCAGGTCTTATGCGGCACGTGGGACCTTCGTTGCAGCCTGCGGGGTCTTTAGCTGCAGCATGCAGGGATGGAAACCAGGCCCTTTGCATTGTGAGCACGGGGTCTTAACCAATGGACCAACAAGGGAGGCCCCCTTCTCTACTTTAAAAATGAGTAAAATTTCCACCAACTACTAGCCTCCCTTCCTACCTGATTTCATGAGTTTTTGTATAACAACTAGTGATTATAAGACTAGCAGTGGATGGATATCTGAAAAATTTGTCAGATTATAATTTCTGAAATTGATAAGCAAAGGTTTATTGTTCTATAAACATACAATATATTATTTTATAAAAATACAATGCTCTTCGGGCCGTTTTCTAACATAGTAACTGACTTAATATGTCGAGATGAACAGTTCAAATCAAATATTTTCTTTGTATCTTTATGTTCTTTCACTGTTGAAGGGCAGTTGAATATGCCACCCCAAAGTATGCCTCTTTGTCATAAGCGTTATTTTGAACTAATTATTTTTGAGAAACAGCATAGACAGGTGAATCTCTGAAAACAGAAGTTACCTTTTTGTAAGAGACACATATTTATAGAGGAAAGCTCCATTTATGTCTCCCTCTCTATACTATGAAGAGAAAGATGATTCTAAATCATGAAAAAGATCTTATGGGAGAAGGCACCCACTTTAACCTGCATAACAAACCCTTGTTTATTATGCTTTTTTCTGATAATGTGTCCCCCCTCCCCTACACAACTTTCTTTTGTCTTTAGCTAAAGATGGTGTGTGAGGTGGTGGCTTGGGCCATCTTGAGGAGTTTACTCATTTTTCCTGTGTCTCTCCTATATACATGAGGTTTACATGTTAATAAAATTTTGGTGGTTTTTCTCTTTTTAACTTGTCTTTTATTCTAGGCAGTCTCAGCCAAGAATTCAAAGGGAATTTTTTTTCCTATCCTACACAGTACAAATCAAATCCAGCAGCAAACTTTATTGGTTACACTTGTGAAATATATCCTATACCTAACCATTGTCTATTACCCCAATTTAATCCAAACCACCATTATCTCTCAAAAAGACCACTGCAATAGCTTCCTAATTTATATCATTACTTCTAAACTTTGTATTCACCATACAGTTAGTTGCCTTAGTGAACTTTCAAAGAAATGTAAATCAGGTTATGCCATTCCTCTGTTCAAAACTCTTAAAATGCTTTGCAAAAACTTATAGCATGGTATATAAAACCCTACATGATCATAAAGCCCTACATGATCTGACCTCTGCCTATCTCTGTGAACTCACTTTCTACCCTTGCTTTCTCTGCTCTTGATCTTCCTTAAATATTCTTGATCTTAAACTTTCTATCTCAAAATGCCCAAATACATGGGCAAATGCCCAAATAGTTTGGGCAGAATAGATGCCCAAACTGACTGTAATGGATATACAAATGTCTACAAATATAAGAAAAAAATGTTCAATTACATTATTAACCCACAACATTGGATTTAAATTTTTTTTAAAAAACCCTTAAAAGTATTGCAATGGGAGAGTTTTAATTTGCTTTAAAACTTTTGTTTAGAAATATTCTCTGTGTATCATTTAAAATATAATGCATGAGTTCAGATTTTTTATATTAACACAGACAATAGTATAAATCAACAAAATATTAGTATTTGGTGTTGAAGGGGAGCAGACTAGGCCACCCCCAAAATACACCATTTAGCATAAGGTTTATTTTGCTGAACTGAGGCGTTTGAGATGAAGCAAATCCAAGAAAATCTTCTTGCTTTCCTTCTGTTTCCCTAAAAGTAGGACACAGATTTACAGAGATGTCCTTCCTCCTCTCTTTCCCAGGAAGAACAAAGGTTAATCCTAGTAAACAACTTTAGACCCTTATCAATGGAGAAGTCATCAATTTAAATATGCCTAACAAAGTTTACCCTTCTTTCCCTGGTAACCTCCCCGTACCTGACCTCCCTACATCTCCATCATTAGCGGAAGATAGTATTTAAGCTGGAGTTCTTTTTATTTGCTTTGTTTTGTTTTTTGGCCGCACCTCACAGCTTGTGGGATCTTAATTCCCTGACCAGGGACTGAACTCAAGACCTCGGCAGTGAAAGCCACCAGGGAATTCCCTGGAATCCTAAGGCACCTCTAGAGGTACTCATTTTTCCCTGGGTTTCTCCCATGTATACATGAGGTATAGTTGTTAAGAAACTTGTTTTTCTCTTTCGAATTTGGCTTTTATTACAGGGCTTGTTACCCCAAAACTGGGTTCGCCTCTTAGTGGGTGTCGCACCAGAAGACACAACCAAGCCAAAGATCAGGAGAAGGAAGAAAGAATTTATTACTACTTGCAGCAAGAAAGGAGAACACCGGGGATCTTCCCAAAGCAGTGTCTCCCTGAACAGCAAAACTGAGGAAGTTTTAAGCTAGGAGTACATGCATATTCATGAAGGGGCTCGAGCAGAGAATTCAGCACAGAATTGGGGCAAAGGTTGACAGAGTCCAAGCCTTAGTTGATCTGAAGTCACCAGGGGCAAAATTATCATTCCATTCTCCACCGAGGTGGGGGCCTTAGTTCCTGCAGAGCTCAAAGACTTTATCAGATTTTTATCTATATCCCTTGAGGAGGAGCTAGGACTTTGTTTTATTGTTGAACTGTTGTTTCTTGACTGCTTTTCCTTTGTTCCTGCACTCCCTTACTTTCCTTAAGATCATTGGTTACTGAGACACGTTCAAGGGCAAGCATTGCAGCCACGCTTAGATCACAAAATGGCTTAGGCCAAAATGGCTTCTCTTATGTAAACAAAGCCATTCCTGGGAATTCCCCGGTGGTCCAGTGGTTAGGATTCCACGCTTTTACTGCCAAGGGCCCGGGGTTCAATCCCTGGTCAGGTGCAGGGACCCCCTAACCTATCTGCTTACAGGGTCTCAGCCAAAAACTCATGAAGGGTGGAGGAAAAATTATGTTTTTCCCTACAATTGGAAGACATATTTAAATACAGAACAATTGAATAATGAATGAAATCATTTGGGTTACACAACTTTTAAAAAGCCTATGAAAAGTCAAATATTTTACTTTTTATGGGTCATTTTAGTGTCTAGCATTGTTAAATATTATTGTCGGCATTTCTTTTTTTTTTTTTTTTTGCGGTACGCAAGTCTCTCACTGTTGCGGAGAACAGGCTCCGGACGCACAGCCTCAGCAGCCATGGCTCACGGGCCCAGCCGCTCCGCGGCATGTGGGATCTTCGCGGACCGGGACACGAACTCGCGTTCTCTACATCGGCAGGCGGATTCTGAACCACTGCACCACCAAGGAAGCCCCTGGCCTTTTTTCTTATTTCATGAAGTCTTATTTATACTAGGATTGGAAGTAGTTCTATTTTAAGTACACAAAAAAAGAGACAATAAAAGGGTATGAATAATTATATGGGATATTAGTAGACTTAAGTGCTAAAGAAATTCCAGCTATGAAGAGGCAGTTTCAGTGAAAAATCATAATTAAGTTGCAAAGAATGGGTTAGATTGACCAAATCGTACAGCAAGGGTTTTTCACCTGGGATCCATATATGCCACAATGCCTCTGAGGATAAAAATCAGCGGCAGGATGTGGATGGGGTGGTGGCGGTAGTGGTGAGGGGGGAAGTCCATGAGTTTAGATGGAGAAAAAAATATATTTTAATTAACCTTTAACTGAACTTTGGCATTTCACTTTATTATGAATTTAGGCCTCAAACCTCAGTACCTGTTGCTTTGTTACGCAGTGGAAGTCACAGATGTTTCATTTTTCATAACAATTGCTGAGTTATCTTAAACCATCTTTTATACTTATTACTGATGGCAGTTAGTCTCCCCAAAAGATTGTGTTATGTACTGTGTTAACTATATAAGCACTTATGTCACTCTATCAAATTTACTTTTAAAAATACTTTGGTAAGTGTAATGTAATAATTTTTTTTGCAACTTTTGCATTTTGTACACTTAAAACATTATTCTGAGAAGTTTCCACTTAGTCACCACACTGCCAAAGGTGTTCACGATACTCAAGAAAAAAAAAAAGTTAACGTCTTTTGTTTTGAGATGACATCAATTAAAAGAGTTCAGTGAGTGGAGAGTAAGAAGCTAGATTCTGCGATCTAGGCGGTAAAAACCATTGGCAGGGGTATTCCTTATTTGGTTACAGCAACAGAAGTTACTTGTAATGTCACATCAAATAACTCTTTCAAAGGTAACCCTATCAGCTTTGCTGACTTGGTTTCTGTCAGGAGCCCACAACACAGTACATTTCTCCACTACTTACCAACTACTTTGTCGAACTATATCATAATCCTCTATATTATTTTCCTTACCCCACACTTACTTTAAGTCTACAGGCAGAAGTTTTAGTCTGCGTGATTGGCAACACTTTACATTTCAATAGCAATAGTTATGGAAAACATTTCCTCAAATGTCTTGATTGGTTTAAAGTTTGTTAGAAATAACTAACCTGTCAAGTTCTGAGGCAACAGCACTTGAGATTTAGGCCGCATCCCAAATATGAGAAACCTTTCTCGGGCTCCAGAGTGGTGTCACATCTACAGATGCAATCCCAATATTTTAACGTAGCAACATTGCCTTGTGGCACTTGTACTGTTAGGGAAAACGTATGACAGTATTTGGGTGGGGGAGACTATCGTGCCACGAAGCTCTCTGTTGATATGTAGGGGAACTGGATGTCCTCGGGCATGATGGTGACGCGCTTGGCGCGGATGGCACACAGGTTGGTGTCCTCGAAGAGCCCCACCAGGTAGGCCTCGCACTCCTCCTGCAGCGCCATCACGGCCGAGCTCTGGAAGCGCAGGTCGGTCTTGAAGTCCTGCGCGATCTCGCGCACCAGGCGCTGGAACGGCAGCTTGCGGATCAACAGCTCCGTGGACTTCTGGTAGCGGGGGATCTCGTGCAGGGCCACCGTGCCGGGCCGGTAGCGGTGCGGCTTCTTCACGCCGCCCGTAGCCGGCGCGCTGTCGCAGACCGCCTGGTCAGGTCATCGCTGCACCGTCTGCTAAATTCAAGTCAGGGTAGTGCTTCTTTTGTACAAAAATATTTCAGAAACTGATGCTAATGGCTACCTGTGGACGCACACTTATTAAAGATTAGCGATAAACCTAAGTCCGTAGCTAATCACTGCAGCGAACTTTAAAACGTGATGAAATGTTTTTCTTACTTTGCCTTCAACTAGGCAGAGGATGGGAAAGTGACTCAAGCTTTTATTAAATCTCACTACCGCTTTTCATCGTCCACGTAACAAATGTTAAGCTCTTTTACAGAAAATATGGGTGGCCCTGAAAAGAGCCTTTGGTTTGAATGAGTTGCTACAATCTAGGCAGTTACTTGCCCTTGGCCTTGTGGTGGCTCTCGGTCTTTTTGGGCAGCAGCACGGCCTGGATGTTGGGCAGTACGCCACCCTGAGCGATGGTGACTTTGCCCAGCAGCTTGTTGAGCTCTTCGTCGTTGCGGATGGCTAACTGCAGATGACGCGGAATGATACGCGTCTTCTTGTTGTCGCGAGCCGCGTTGCCCGCCAACTCCAGAATCTCTGCGGTCAGGTACTCCAGCACTGCAGCCAGATACACCGGCGCGCCGGCCCCGACCCGCTCGGCGTAATTGCCCTTGCGGAGTAGGCGGTGCACTCGGCCCACGGGAAACTGGAGTCCCGCCCGTGAAGACCGGGTCTTGGCCTTGGCGCGAGCTTTCCCGCCTTGCTTACCTCGTCCAGACATCATGAAACCAACAACTACACCCCAGAACTCTTTCAAAACGAAAGCGTAGGGGCAGCACTGTTTATAACCCTTATTGGGCGCGAAAAAGGAGGTATGTCATTGGTTAGGATTGTGGCTTCATTTTAGCCAATGGAAAGGCTGCAGTAGGATTCTTGGGTTGTGATTGGGCAGAACTAATTTCTGACGGCCTCTTGAACAGCCACCAATCAGACACAAGACTTTAACTTATCACCTTATTTGCATAAGAGGCTCTATATACAAAGGACACATCGTAACTTTTACTACGCTATTTCTTTTTCTTTTGGATTTTTTTGAGTTGCTTTTCATCATGCCGGAAGCGGCTAAATCTGCCCCTGCTCCGAAAAAGGGCTCCAAGAAGGCGGTAACTAAGGCGCAGAAGAAAGATGGTAAGAAGCGCAGGCGCAGCCGCAAGGAGAGTTATTCCATCTATGTGTACAAGGTGCTGAAGCAGGTCCACCCGGACACCGGTATTTCGTCTAAGGCCATGGGTATCATGAACTCGTTTGTCAACGACATCTTCGAGCGCATCGCGGGCGAGGCGTCGCGCCTGGCGCATTACAACAAGCGTTCGACCATCACGTCCAGGGAGATCCAGACGGCCGTACGCCTACTGCTGCCCGGAGAGCTGGCCAAGCACGCTGTGTCCGAGGGCACCAAGGCTGTCACCAAGTACACCAGCGCCAAGTAAACAGTGAGTTGGCTGCAAACAATTTTAACGGCTCTTTTAAGAGCCACCATATTCTCAGAGAGAGAGCTGGTGCTGGTTTTGTCTCTGCGCTGGGCCTTCTAGTTTATTACAGTATTTAATCTAAGAAGTAGAGCAATTACTGAACAGTCCTTTAGGATTTTCCTGTCACAGTAAGCTTGAGATACACTAACTAAAAAAATGATGTTACCTGACCCTGGCAAACCTCTGGAACTCCCTGTAACCCTGCCCTGGCCTTTTCATTGTCGTTTAGGTACTTCGTATATTTAAAAGGGCTCAGGTACCAATTCTGATACCTATTAGGGTTAAGTAACGAGGGAAGAGTTAATTTTTAAATTCGTAGTAAGTTCAAATACTCATGGCTCTGGGACAAAGAGTTGGATTCCTGCGGGGGTGCAGAGATTGCGCGGGCAGTTTAAATTTGTCTGGGCGCCCGCTCTTTCCCTTCACGGCCTGATTGGTTGCCAGCATCCAGGAAGAGACCGGGGGTTTCGGTGCGCGGGAGGAATCCACTTCCTGCTTCTCAGTCTAGCACACAGAAGCTCCTTAAATAAACGTTTTCGGGTAGTTCCTGCTTTTGTTATTTTTGTCTTTTTCTTAGTGCTTTTTCCCTTTCTAGAATGAGATTTACTTAAAAATAGAAATTTTCTTTGGAGAGAAAGGAACTTGGTGGATGTGATTTTCAGCCTGAGAAATACCAAAGCTTTATTTCTAATTAGAATATTGCTTTCGTTTTGCCCTATATCCATATAATAGGAAACATCACAAGACTAAACATGACTATTTGGGGTCCGATGAAGGCGAGAAGCTTGAGGGCGTTTATCTCAAACGTTTTTCTGAAAAAAAAAAAAATCCGTTTCTATTTTAAAGAAATAACTGTATGGCAGTTATTTCTGTATGGCAGTCTCTAGGTCCATCCACCTCACTACAAATAACTCAGTTTCGTTCCTTTTTATGGCGAGTAATATTCCATTTTATATATGTGCCACATCTCCTTTATCCATTCATCTGTTGATGGACACTTTGGTTGCTTCCATGTCCTGGCTATTGTAAATAGAGCTGCAATAAATATTTTGGTACATGACTCTTTGAATTACGGTTTTCTCAGGGTATATGCCCAGTAGTGGGATTGCTGGGTCATATCGTAGTTCCATTTTAGTGCAAGAGGGTTCCCTTTTCTCCACACCCTCTCCAGCATTTATTGTTGGTAGATTTTTTGATGATGGCCATTCTGACCAATGTGAGATGATATCTCATTGTAGTTTTGATTTGCATTTCTCTAATGATTAATGATGTTGACCATTCTTTTATCTGTCTGTTGGCAATCTGTATATCTTCTTTGGAGAAATGTCTGTTTAGGCCTTCTGCCCATTTTTGGATTGGGTTGTTTGTTTTTTTAATGTTGAGCTGCATGAGCTGCTTGTAAATTTTGGAGATTAATTCTTTGTCAGTTGCTTCATTTGCAAATATTTTCTCCCATTCTGAAGGTTGTCTTTTCGTCTTATTTATGGTTTCCTTTGCTGTGCAAAAGCTTTTCAGTTTCATTAGGTCCCATTTGTTTATTTTTGTTTTTATTTCCATTTCTCTAGGAGGTGGGTCAAAAAGGATCTTGCTGTGATTTATGTCATAGAGTGTTTGGCCTATGTTTTCCTCTAACAGTTTGATGGTGTCTGGCCTTACATTTAGGTCTTTAATCCATTTTGAGTTTATTTTTGTGTATGGTGTTAGAGAATGTTCTAATTTCATTCTATCACATATAGCTGTCCAGTTTTCCCAGCACCACTTATTGAAGAGGCTGTCTTTTCTCCACTGTATATTCTTGCCTCCTTTATCACAGATAAGGTGACCATATGTGTGTGGGTTTATCTCTTGGCTTTCTATCCTGTTCCATTAATCTATATTTCTGTTTCTGTGCCAGTACCATACTGTCTTGATTACTATAGCTTTATAGTCTGGTCTGAAGTCAGGGAGCCTGATTCCTCCAGCTCCCGTTTTTCTTTCTCAAGATTGCTTTGGCTATTCGGGGTCTTTTGTGTTTCCATACAAATTGTGAAATTTTTTGTTCTAGTTCTGTGAAAAATGCCAGTGGTAGTTTGATAGGGATTGCATTGAATCTGTAGATTGCTTTGGGTAGTATAGTCATTTTCACAATGTTGATTCTTCCAATCCAAGAACATGGTATATCTCTCCATCTATTTGTATCATCTTTAATTTCTTTCATCAGTGTCTTATAATTTTCTGCATACAGGTCTTTTGTCTCCTTAGGTAGGTTTATTCCTAGATATTTTTTGTTGCAGTGGTAAGTGGGAATGTTTTCTTAATTTCACTTTCAGATTTTTCATCATTAGTGTATAGGAATGCAAGAGATTTCTGTGCATTAATTTTGTATCCTGCTACTTTACCAAATTCATTGGTTAACTCTAGTAGTTTTCTGGTGGCATCTTTAGGATTCTCTATGTATAGTATCATGTCATCTGCAAACAGTGACAGCTTTACTTCTTTTCCAATTTGGATTCCTTTTATTTCTTTTTCTTCTGTGGTTGCTGTGGCTAAAACTTCCAAAACTATGTTGAATAATAGTGGTGAGAGTGGGCAACCTTGTCTTGTTCCTGATCTTAGTGGAAATGGTTTCAGTTTTTCACCATTGAGGACGATGTTGGCTGTGGGTTTGTCATACATGGTCTTTATTATGTTGAGGTAAGTTCCCTCTATGCCTGCTTTCTGGAGGGTTTTTATCATAAATGGGTGTTGAATTTTGTCGAAAGCTTTCTCTGCATCTATTGAGATGATCATATGGTTTTTCTCCTTCAATTTGTTAATATGATGTATCACGTTGATTGATTTGTACATATTCAAGCATCCTTGCATTCCTGGGATAAACCCCACTTGATCATAATGTATGATCCTTTTAATGTGCTGTTGGATTCTGTTTGCTAGTATTTTGTTGAGGATTTGTACGTCTATGTTCATCAGTGATATTGGCCTGTAGTTTTCTTTCTTTGTGACATCTTTGTCTGATTTTGGTATCAGAGTGATGGTGGCCTCGTAGAATGAGTTTGGGAGTGATCCTCCCTCTGCTATATTTTGGAAGAGTTTGAGAAGGATAGGTGTTAGCTCTTCTCTAAATGTTTGATAGAATTCTCCTGTGAAGCCGTCTGGTCCGGGGCTTTTGTTTTTTGGAAGATTTTAAATCACAGTTTCAATTTCAGTGCTTGTGATTGGTCTGTTCATATTTTCTATTTCTTCCTGGTTCAGTCTCAGAAGGTTATGCATTTCTAAGAATTTGTCCATTTCTTCCAGGTTGTCCTTTTTATTGGCCTACAGTTGCTTATAGTAATCTCTCATGATCCTTTGTATTTCTGCAGTGGCAGTTGTTACTTCTCCCTTTTCATTTCTAATTCTATTGATTTGAGTCTTCTCCCTTTTTTTCTTGATAACTCTGGCTAATGGTTTATCAATTTTGTTTATCTTCTCAAAGAACCATTTTGGTTTTATTGATCTTTGCTATTGTTTCCTTCATTTCTTTTTCATTTATTTCTGATCTGATCTTTATGATTTCTTTCCTTTTGCTAACTTTGGGGTTTTTTTGTTCTTCTTTCTCTAATTACTTTAGGTTTAAGGTTAGGTTGTTTATTTGAGATGTTTTTTGTTTCTTAAGGTAGGATTGTATTGCTATAAACTTCCCACTTCGAAATACTTTTTCTGCATCCCATAGGTTTTGGGTCATCATGTTTTCATTATTATTTGTTTCTAGGTATTTTTTTATTTCCTCTTTGATTTCTTCAGTGATCTCTTGGTTATTAAGTAGTGTGTTGTTTTGCCTCCATGTGTTTGTGTTTCTTGCAGATTTTTTCCTGTAATTGATATCTAGTCTCATAGCGTTGTGGTCAGAAAAGGTACTGATACGATTTCAATTTTCTTAAATTTACCAAGGCTTGATTTGTGACCCAAGGTATGGTCTATCCTGGAGAATGTTCCATGAGCACTTGAGAAGAATATGTATTATGTTGCTTTTGGATGGAATGTCTTATAAATATAAATTAAGTCCACCTTGTTTAATGTATCATTTAAAGCTTGTGTTTCCTTATTTATTTTCGTTTTGGATGATCTGTCCATTGGTGAAAGTGGGGTGTTAAAGTCCCGTACTATGATTGTGTTACTGTCGATTTCCCCTTTCATGGCTGTTAGTATTTGCCTTATGTATTGAGGTGCTCCTATGTTGGGTGCATAAATATTTACAATTGTTATATCTTCTTGGATTGATCCCTTGATCATTATGTAGTGTCCTTCTTTGTTTCTTATAATAGTCTTTGTTTTAAATTCTATTTTGTCTGATATGAGAATTGCTACTCCAGCTTTCTTTTGATTTCCGTTTGCATGGAATATCTTTTTCCATCCCCTCACTTTCAATCTATATGTGTCCCTAGGTCTGAAGTGGGTCTCTTGTAGGCAGCATATATACAGCTCTTGTTTTTGTATCCATTCAGCCAATCTATGTCTTTTGCTTGGAGCATTTAATCCATTTACATTTAAGGTAATTATCAATATGTATGTTCCTATTTTACTGCAGTCTTAATGTGTACCCCATCCTTCGTTGATAAAGAAGCAGCCTTATCAATTATTGGGAGACTCAAAGTGGCACCTAGCAGTTTGGCATATTACTGGAGTTCTGTTCAACTGGATACTGTATGTGTGCTGAATAATGACAAAGAATTGGTGTAATTTCTCCCCTTGTCAAAACACATTTGTTAAAGAACTAAGAGGTAGAAATGGAGTGTTACCACTGCTATTACACTTACTTAATTACCAACTTGAAAAAGTTTCACTTTCCATCCTTGCATCTCTGCTGTGTTTATTTTACTTTATTTTTTTAGAAGTTTTAGTATCCAAAGGAGGACTGACAAAATCAGGTAATTTCAGTCAAAATCCTAGTTTTGGAATTTGGAAGTTAATTCTAACATTTATTTGAGGATCAAAAGGGTAAAAAAAAATTCCAAGAAACTCCTGATGAGGTAGAATATGATTTAGTGATTAAAAAAAAAGAGTCATATAGCTATAAATACTCGGTGGTATTGCAGAGATGGACACATTTACCAGCTGAATTAGATAGAAAGGCAAAGATCATATCTAATTTTTTGTTGAACTTTAGAAATGAAAATGGTGAGGTAAGTGAGGAAAAGAAGCTGTTCAAAAATTTATCAGGACAATTGGTTACCCACAGAGGAAAAAAGACCCTTAAATGTAAAGGAAAACCATTAAGCCTTTTTAGAAGGTAAGCTAAGAAATATCTCACAGTACCAAAGGATTTCTTAAACAAGAAACAAAAGTTCTAACCATGAAGATAAGAGTGTTATATTACACTTCATTAGAGGAGGCATTTTCTTTTTAAACTATTTTGCAGCATCAAGACTTCTATGTTCTTTCTTAATTTGGGAAGGACAGAATATTACTGAATATTAATTTTAAATGAGGAAACAGTTGAAAAGTCTATTTCTACTAAAATCTGACCTTGACCTCACTCGAGGTCAGATTTTAGTAGGTTCAAACCTTTCTTCTCTTTTTCATTCTACTTTCTAATTCAGAATAAAGTGTTAAGATGTCTTTTCTTATTTTGTCTATAGAGAAAACAAGTCTTTTTTTTATCATATAAGAAACTTAAGTTTTTCAGAATAAAAGAATTTCAATTATAACCTTAAAGATGTTAAGTAAAAAAAAAAAAAAATGGTACTGATGAACCTAGTGGCAGGGCAGGAATAAAGACAGACGTAGACAGAGAATGGACTTGAGGACACAGTGGGGAGGGGGAAGTTGGGGCGAAGTGAGAGTAGCATTGACATATATACACTAAAAAATGTAAAATAGTTAGCTAGTGGAAAGTGGCAGCATAGCACAGGGAGATAGATCAGCTAGGTGAAATGCGATGACCTAGAGGGGTGGGATAGGGAGGATGGGAGGGAGGCTCAAGAGGGCGGGGATATGGGGATATATGTATGCATATGGCTGATTCACTTTGTTGTACAACAGAAACTAACACAGTATTGTGAAGCAATTATACTCCAATAAAAATCTATTTTAAAATGTTAAGTAAAAAACGCTTTTGACTTAAATTTGAATGGAAAATATCAATATGATTTTTTTTTTCTTTTATGAAAACCTTATTTTCCCCCATCACTTTTCAGAGAAAAGGTCTGCAAGCAATGACCACCCATGGACAATGAGAATTCCCATCACCCAGATTATAGTTTCTCAACTCCTTTTCCAAAGAGCAAACTCAGATTTGGTTAAACGTCATGAATTAAAATAAATTTAAGAGACACAGTAACCAAATGCCATTTGTAGATCTAATGGAATACCATTCAGACAAAATCGTTGTAAAAAAATATTTGAGGCCATTGAGGATTTTTTTTTTTTTTTTTTTAGTACTAGATATTGGATGATGTTACAAATCATTTAAAATTTTTCTCAGGTGAGAAAATCTTGTATTTTGTTTAACTCTGTATCCATTAGGATGTTTGTGAAAATATTCATGATTGAAAAAAACATGTTTATGATTTCTTTACACTGCTACCCTCCCCTACAATGTTCGCCTGGATAATGAAACAAAGCAGATGTTGGTAATTGTTGAAGCGTGTCTGATGGACACCTGGAGGTACGTTTTCGTGTACTTTTGGGTATGCTTCCAGACGTCCATAATCCTTTCCCCGCCTCCCGCCCCTTTACCCCGCCCCCCGCCAAAAAAAAAAAGGTTTCAAAAAAGCTGGCCCAATTAACGAACATAATTCTCTTTCAGTCAACAAGGGGTGACAATGAGAGGGATCAAGTGCTGGCAAAGAGAAATTCCGGCGACTGAACTAAGAGAACAAGAAGGCCATTTGCACAAGGGAGCTCATGGCACCAGCGGTCCCCTCCTCCCATCTCACAGGCTCTACAATCAAGAAACGCTATCGCCATCTTGTGTCCCTTTAAGAAAATGTAGCTAATATTGTTTTGTGGTTTCTACTAGGCAGTCCATTGCTAGGGTTTAATAATTGCATATATAAATAATACAATAAACAATCCTATTTCAAACACAGTCCTCATCTGCCCAGTTCCCCCATCAATGACAAAGAACCACGTTTATTAGTTTCCTGTGTACCCATCTGGAATTTCTTTTTACAAACACAAATATGTAAGCGTGTATTCTTTTATGTCCCCATTAACATAAATGGCCAATGGCTATATTCCTCTCACGGTTCTGCCCCTTGCTTTTCTCATTATCTAGCTTGGAGCTCTTTCCTATTAGTAAGTAGAGTGGCTGAAACTTCTCAGCAGGTGCACCTGAGCCAGTGACCCTAGGAGGGTAAGCTGAGGCCAAACCTTTTCCTACACTGGCTGCATCTTTCCTGAAAATAAGCCTGATGCTTATTTGAGAGGAAGCCTGGGACTCTTCGATGAGCTGCCCAGGGGCTGAACCTGGTCCAGAAAGCTCTGGGGTGGCTGAATTCCTGTTCCCTTCCTGAGATGGGACTTCCATGCTGTGTAATAAGGGACATTGAGGTCCTAATGCAAGTATTCGTTTTGTCAGTGAGGCCTTCTTTGACTGTCATCTTTAATAATTAAGCTGTCCCATGCAAATTTCCTATTCCTATTACTATATTTTTCTTCATAATATGTATCAAGATCTGGCATGCTATATACTTTACTTATTCTTTTGCTTATAATCTTCACCATACTGCCCTCTTCACCAGAATGTAAGTCCCTTGAGAGATGTATTTTTCTGTTTTGGTCTCCTTTGATCACTACTGTATCCCCAAGCTTCTAGAACGGTGCCTGGCACAAAGTATATCTCGATAAAGTCATATTCCTTGGCTCCACTGCTGTTATGGGAGACCCTCAAAGAATTTTCTTTACTTCCTTGGGTGTAAAGAAAGTAAAGAACTCCTTCCTTGGGATTCAGCAGATCAAAGACAAATTGTCTTCACTTCCTGCCATTCTCTGAGTGCTCCTTCTGGTGACTCCCAGTTTTCTCTCCCCTGCAAAAACCTTTGGTTTTGTTAAAAGTCAGATTGCTGCTTCTTCCTAAATTTTTTTCATTAATGATTATTGGTACATACATTATTTTATTTTATTTTTATATGCCAAATAAGGCAAGTGACACATTGTGTCACATAAAGATAGTCTGCCCTCTCTGAATTTCAAACTTAGCGCCATTCTGTCAGGAAAGACATGCAGCCTGGTTGGTTTCAGGGGTTGCGGTTAACAGGAAATGACAAATCTCCCTCCCCTCAAAGTACTGTTTTCTGAATTAACATTTCTCGCAGTAGAGAAACGCTGGTGTCTAAGGACTTCTCCACATGGCCAAGGCTTCCATTTCACCCCTGCAGTTGGAGGGACCCAGCACTAGAGGGCGGTGCTGTTGATGCCATTCGCTGCTCATCCAGCAGTAGGACCCTGTGGACTTCTGAGTGGAGACAGTTGTGTTCGCATTTGGCTAGTCTTTTTTCTTCACCTGCTCCGATTTTCTCAAACTCCCTTGCCTTCCGAAATTTCAATCACTGTTTCACTGCCCATAGTCTCCTCTCTGGCCATAGTAGATGGAGTATTCTATCTAGTCCAACCAATGAAGGGACGAATTACTGCCAAACTTGTCTCCAGCCTAAACACCTTTAAATCTGCACTTGGAACCACGTGGCCTGAGATCCTCTTCAAAATACCATCAAAAGGACCTCATAGCAATAATTGCCACTATCTATTCAGTGCTGTGTACCACAGAAAGATAAAAATCTAATTACTCACATTGTTTTATTCTAATTTAACTTATTCATGAACATATATCATTTATCCCCATTTAAGACGTGAAGCTGAGGCTCAGGGGAAAATAAATTCTTCAAGTCACATGGCTGATAAGTGGCAAAGCCAGTACTGGAAAGCAAATTTTCTTGATTCTAAAATGTGTGTTCTTTCTTCCATCTCAGCTCATGTTCTCTCCATGTTCCTTCTCCATGTGTCCTTGCAAGTTCTCTTAACACATATTTACAGATTTAAGGATTCCTTCGTCAGTTAAAGAGATATCCCCACCTCCGAGGGCTTGCCAGATCTTGTAGATTATTCCTGCATATTCTTTTTCTTTTCACTCATTCCTTCAGCCATTCTTGGTACATAGTACTGTAGAGGAAATGCTGTGTCACATATAGGACACCTCTTACTTCAGAGACTGATGGAAGGAACATGGCCCAGCATCTGGGGCCCTTCCGTGTTTGAATAGCTTCTGGTTTCTTCACCTCTAGTCACACCATCTTGTAATCTTTCTGACACAGCTAAAGAAGTGTACTTCAAAACTCAGTTTGAAATGTAACTCCTCTGCTCAAAGTCCTTCAAAAGATCTTCCATCCCCTTAATCTGAACTTCAAACCATTACCCAACATTCTGTACAATTTTCGAGCTCACTAAAAATTCATTTCTATCCTGAATGAATGTTTTATACCCAATTAAACAAGTTATTCTTCCCTCAGAGAGAAGTTCCCATTTCCATGCCTGCAGCTGGCCTCTAAACTCTTTTCTTGCTTCAGTTTTATTCTTTAATGTCCATTCTTGATTACTTTGATCTGATATATTGTTTTTCTCTAAACTCCCACAGCTTTTTAGTTATACTTGTTTTGTGTTTTTACTTTCCCACCATATATTTTTGGGGTGTGTGTGTGTGGCTTCTTTTCTGAACATCTCCATCTCCCCAAGAACAGTAACTATCACACTGTAACCTAGCACATTTTTAACACCCAGCTTGTAAACGTCAGTATTTGTTGATTTGTCCTGGAGAGTGGAAAAACCTGTGTTTTGTTGTTGTTGTTGTTTTAGAACAACTTTTTATAGATGTCAAGATAGGAAATGAAAAACAGATAATTTGTGTCTTTCCTTTTCCACAATTGACAGCTTCCTGTGTTCAGGTCTTGACAGTGTTTTGTACCAAGGAGCTTTGTCTTGGTATGTTTCCTGCTCCAAACAATATGTGACTTAATAACAAATTCTAAAATTCTACTGGCATGCTCTTAAAAGTTGTCCATATGATGCATATCAAATAAATTAATTTTAATACAATATAGGGATTGTTTGTTGTGCATTCTACTGGTAAGCAAAAGGTGTCAGATTCGAATCTGTACAGGATTTTGTTTTTGCATTGTCTAGTACTGCCTGATACTCATTTCTTTCCACAAAACTGTTGCCCTGGATTGTCTCATTTGTTTTATTTAGGGGAGAGAGAAAGAGAGAGAGGGAGAGAAAGGGAGGAGAAGAGAGAGAGATTGGGAAAGAGAAAGAAAGAGTCATCTAAATCGGAAAGGAAGTCCACCGCTGAAACTTTCCAGTTTTTCCCCATAGAACGCTTTTCCCTCTAACTGGCGACTTGGAGATGGATTTTTGAGAGGCAAGTCTGCCATCTCCTCAGGTTGCCGGCTTCCTAAATAAAGCATCTTTCTTTTTCCACCAACGCTTGTCTCTTGAACACTGACTTTTGAGGGATGAGCAGCCAAATATGAGTTTTGTTCCGCCTCCAGCCAGTAACATTCTGGCTGGTCCAAAAATTAAATGGACATGAGACAGGTTAACAAGAGAAAATCAAACAAAACTTTAATAACATGTATATGTGGGAGAGACCCAGGAAAACTGAGTAACTTGACAAAGTGGTCAAAATCCTCATCTTAAATACCATTTTCAGCAAAGACAAAAGAGGATGTTGGGGTAGTGGTTTGGCACTTCAACGGGGAGGGAGGCAATTCACGTGAAGGTGGGAAAACATATGCTTGGTAAACAAATGTTCACGGGGCTAGGCAGATACAATGGGAAATGGAGTGAGCTCTGATCTTTATACCCTGCCAAGTTTCCCCTGCCACAACTAGCCCAGATTTTTTTGTAGATGCCTCTGGTGATAGCTCTAGTCTGGAACAGGCCTTTTATCCAAATTCTTTTAGGCAGTTAAGGAGGAGGCAACAAGGAAAACTCCCCGAGTCTTGTTTCTTAAAAATAATCAGCCTGGGCTTCCCTGGTGGCGCAGTGGTTGAGAATCCGCCTGCTGATGCAGGGGACACGGGTTCATGCCCCGGTCCGGGAAGATCCCACATGCTGCGGAGCGGCTAGGCCCGTGAGCCATGGCCGCTGAGCCTGCACGTCCAGAGCCTGTGCTCCGCAACGGCAAAGGCCACAACAGTGAGAGGCCCACATACCACAAAAAAAATAATAATAATAATCAGCCTAAATGAATCCTCATGCCAAAGGGACGCACTTGGGCTGCCAAATTTGGCTCCCCTACAACATGTTTACCTTGTACATACATGGGAGATACCCAGGAAACCTGAGTACAACTCCCTGAAATGCCCCGAGCCACTACAATTAAGTGCCATCTTCAGCTAAAGACAAAAGAAAGATGGTGGTGGTTGGGGACGTCAGTTACGGGAGGTTATCAGGAAAAACACAATGAGCAAGGGTAATGTTCTTATGCACATTTAAGTTGGGTACTTTCTCCATTGATAAGAGTTTCTCTTCCTGGAAGGGATTCACCCGTACAAGTGGAGACTTCCCTTATAAATGTAAAGTTCCCTTATAAAAGGGTAAAGTCTACTGTTTTTTAGTGCATCTCCTGTGTTTGTTTTCTTCTCAAAAATAATCAGCCCAAAATAATCCTTATACCAAAGAGGCATATTTTGGGGTGGCGTATTCTGCTGCCCTTCAATTGGCTAGGGAAGAATCTGCTTCCAAGCCCCCTCAGGTTGTTGGCAGAATTTATTTCCTTGCAGCTTTAGGACTGAAGGCAAAGGCTTCATGCTGGTTGTTAGCTGGAAGTATCTTTCAGTTCTCAGGGGCTACCTGCACTTCCTAGAGGTGCCTGAAGCTCCTTACCAAGTGGGCTTTCCCTTCTTGACCATTTACATCATGAAGCCAGCAAGGATACTCTCTAGAGTGAAAAAAGTGTTCCTCTCCCTCTTTGGTAGAGGCAAAGATTTTCAGCCATTTGGCTTTCTGTTTGTGTTGTTGTTTCTGTTTTTACCAACATGTCTCCAAATATCATGCTATGGCAGAGATGGCTAGTTGCCATCAATATTTGTGCTTTCCTTCCAAGAAATGGAAATTTAGTAGAGTTCATAGCAACCCATGAGAAGATTACAATGCACAACTTTCCTTGATGTATGGTCATGTGGCCAATTTCTAAACTAGGGCATTAGAGAGAAAGTGGATGTAAAACTTCCAGGTTATGTCCAGAAGAGGAAAGAAATACCATTCACTTCTCTCTTCCTACTGTTACTGCTTGCTGGAAAAGGCAACATCATAGGAATGAAGGTGTGATGAAATATAAAGAGATTGGGCCCAGCAACCCATAGAAAGGAGGGATCCATGAGATAGAAGACTGGAACCAACACCCTGCAGCCAAAGTATCACCCTGCTCTTGATTATACCTTCAAACTATTACATGAGAGATCAGTAAACTTCTCCTTCCTTTAAGCTACAGTTCAGTGGGGTTTTGTTACAAAGACAAAACTGTATTCTAATACCAATGCTTTTATTTCTACTTTTTGATTTTTTAAGTTTAGTATTTTCTATTGATTACCCCTTATACAAAAAGAAGATTCACTTCTCTTTCCTCACCTTAAACATCACCATATACAGATACTCTTCCTATCAAAATTTCTTCCAAATATAATTATATCATAATGTGTATTGAATTAGTATCACTGTTCATGTATTATGATTGGCAAATACCATTCACTAATCTCTCATGATATTTTGTTTCCTGAACATTAGATTTTTTTCTCATATTACCACAAATAACCATAAATTTTTGCCAAAAGAAATTGGGTGTTTTCTATACTTGCTATATGGTTTTCACCCTGAGGTCTTCCTTCACCATCATCTGCATACTTTCTTCCCCTGGAGACCCCATTTCCCAAGTAAGTAGCTTCCTGAGAAAGAGTTTATTGGAGATAAGACTTTGGAATATTTGGGTATTGAGAATATCTTTCAAGTTTCTCTAGCACTTGATTGAATACTTGGCTGGGTATGGAATACTAGGCTGGGGAATATTTTCTTTCAGGATTTTGAAAGAGTTCTCCATTTTCTTCTAGTTTCCGCTATTGCTTTTGAGAATTACAAAGTCATTCTAATTACTATGCCTCATTTGTAATTAGTTTTTCTCTCTTTCAGGATGATTTCTTTGTCCTCAATGCTCTGAAATGTCTGAAAGATATGCCTTTGTATGTTTCTATTTTCATTCACTGTTTTGGGACCTTCATTACATCATTAAATTTGGAAAATCATGTATTTCAGTTTGAGAAATTAGCTTGAATTTTTTGTTTCTAATTTTCTCACTTATGTGTTCTCTATTTTCTTGCTTTACCTTTTTTCTGGAATTTCTTATTCTTGGATTTTAAACCTCCAGGATGTCTCCTCTACTTTTTTTTAAAAAAAATATTCTCTCCTAGTAACATTCTGTTTATACTTTTTAAATAGACTCTATGGCCTCTCCCGTCGCGGAGCACAGGCTCCAGACGCGCAGGCCCAGCGGCCATGGCCCACGGGCCCAGCCGCTCCGTGGCATGTGGGATCTTCCCGGACCGGGGCACGAACCCGCGTCCACTGCATCGGCAGGTGGACTCCCAACCACTGCGCCACCGAGGAAGCCCAAGACTATTTTTTTAAGTAGTTTTAGGTTTACAGAAAAATTAATTCAAAAGTACTGAGTTCAGGGTTTCGCTGGTGGCGCAGTAGTTGAGAGTCTGCCCGCGATGCGGGGAACGAGGGTTCGTGCCCAGGTCCAGGAAGATCCCACGTGCCGCGGAGCGGCTGGGCCCCTGAGCCACGGCCGCTGAGTCTGTGCGTCTGGATCCTGTTCTCCACAACGGGAAAGGCCACAGCACTGAGAGGCCCGCGTACAGTTTAAAAAAAAAAAAAATATGTACAGACTTTACACATACCTCCTCCCATCCCCCACAGCTTCTCCTGTTACTTTACATCTTATATTATTTTGGTACATTTGTTACAACCGATGAACCAACATTAATTATTAACATGATTCATGTTAGGGTTTACTCTTCCTTTTAGACAGTCTATGCGTTTTGACAAATGTATAATGACATGTATCCATCTTTACTACATCATACAGAATAGTTACGCTGCGCTGTGCTCCACGTCTTCATCCCTACAGCCCCCATACCCCTGAGAACTCCTGATAATTTGTTTCTATACTTTTACTTTTTCCAGAATATCATATAGTTGGAATCATACAATATGGAGCCTTTTCAAATTGGCTTCTTTCACTTAGTAATATGCTTTTAAGTTTCCTTCATGTCCCTTTGTGGCTTGATAGCTTATTTCTTCTTATTACTGAATAATAGTCCATTGTACGGATGTACCACAGTTTGTTTATCCATTCATTTATTGAAGAACATTTTGGTTGTTTCCAAGTATTGACAGTTATCAATAAAGCTGCTATAAACATTCATGTGCAGGTTTTTTTATGGACATAAGTTTTCAACTCATTTGGGTATATACATGACAAGGAGCATGACTGCTGGAGTTGACTTTATATTTTTACTCCACATTCTGGAGGATGTCTTTAACATTTTATTCAAATTACTCCATTATGTTTTTCGTATCTACTCTCACAATTTCAATTTTAAGAGACATCTGTACTTAAGAGTTACCCAGCATTCTCTTTAAAAGACAAGAATAGATATAATAACTTTCCTGAGATGTTTTCTCCTCTCTGCATTATATTTTCCTCTGTTTTTTTAGTTCACTTTTATCCCTGTCTTTCATATTAGACATTGACTTTAGATGTCTAGTGATCTTTGGTTGCTGATCTATAGATATAATTAGGCCCTACAAATAACTGAAAATGAGATTATGAGTCCAGTTTATTGATTGTGGGCTATATGACAGTGATCTGCCTGTGCCATTTACTATCAGACAATATATTTAACTCATCCTTCTTGGGATAGTAAAATCCCTTGAAGGAGGATCATTCATTCAATCTGCTTAGATGGCATAAAACTGACTTCTTGAATTCTGCGAAAATTCTTAAAGGACAGGAGTTGGAGGAAATTCTTTTTGAATCTCAAGCTTAATGAATGACACCATCTACTCCAAATTATAAAGTTAAATTACAAATAAATTATAAATTTATATTTGTATATACAAAGAGACAATATATTACACACCACTTCTGAATAAAGACCTGTATCTTCATACTTACTGGGTTCCCAAAGCTGATCAAGGAAAGATAAAACAAAACAAGGCAAGGTAAAAAGATCCATACTATTTCAGAACACCAAGATTAGCAGGGCCAGGTGAACCTCTGTGGTGTCATGAAGCAAGGAAGAAACTGCGGTGGTATGTGTGTGTGTGTGTATATGTGTGTGTCCACTTTCAGTTTGGGGCACATAACCACACGGTTATTCCGAGGAAATAACTTAGCTAGCATGAGCAAAGTAACTGGATTAATACCTTCCTCTCCATCTATTTTTAATCTTCCAAATTTCCATACTAATCAATTCACCTGAGCGTTTTCAACAATTCCAAAGTGAGAGCTTTTCCTGGGGCCAAGGATAAAGTCACTGATAAGTTTCCACGTTTGGGGTGGGGAAGACCTTGAACTTCCAGTATTAGGGATTGCTCCTCGTGGTTTTTCTCTCCGGGGGGAAAAACTCTGGCCAGCAATATTCCCCGGAATCTACAGGTAGGCTCTGGTGCCATGTGCTTCTGTGGGAATTCTACACTTCTTCATAGGACGCATGATCATTGTAAACATTTAGTTACTTGTGATATTTAATTCCATTGAAACAAAACCTTCTTTAAAAAAAAATTCCTGGTCCTCCATCGCATTCCTGGCATCCAGCAGAGGCTGACACGCAGTATTCACTGAATATCGATTCGTTGAGTGAAAAAGTGAATGAACTTTGACCAGGGAATGCAGGTCCATGGAGCAACACAGGAAAAGAAAGAGGCAGATTACAGTGGGATTAAATGTAAACGGTCGATTACAGTGGGTGGCGCGGCAGCAGCAGCTGGGGTGACTTTTACTTTGGTCAGTGTGGTAGCCGTAAATGCTGCGAATCCGAAAATGATCACTCAAGTTGGACGTAGCAGTGGAAATGAACATTCACGTCTCTACGAGAGGAAGGAAGGTACAGGTTGACCATAATTCACGCTTCCCCGCCCTACTCAGTCAAGTACGCACACGCACGTACGTATGCACGTACACACGTACGCACAGACTAGATGCTCAAGGCCTTCCTTGACTTTTGGGAAGGGATCCACAGGAGAACTGGAACTGGGCCGGCGCCAGCAAACTCGCATCAACACTCCTGATACCTCCCAGTCAATGAGATCTGGAATTAAGCACCCAGCTTCTCCGAAGGCAATCCTGCTGTCACTGTAATGAAAGCCCATCTTTTTGGCAATAATATTAGAGAAAATACTTTTTCTGATTCCTTATTCCAGTTGGTCGAAAAGGAAGTGGGCTCGTCCGGGATTTGAACCCGGGACCTCTCGCACCCGAAGCGAGAATCATACCCCTAGACCAACGAGCCACCTGTGCAAGAAAAAAAAGCACGCCCAAACTTAATATAAAGAGAATTAGAATCAGATTTCTTTTTCCACACTTTGAGTCAGAAGGATGAGCCCCAATTTTCCTGACTATTTAATCAATATAACTGTATTTAAATTGCAACTAATATACATTTTGGGGCCTTATGATGACCTCTTAGCTTAGGCTCAAGTTACTAAATTTTTCATCCTTCCTCCGGTCACTTGTGTAACAGCCACTCCTAAGTGAGTTCCATCAGTAGACTAATCTGTGATTTAATTGACAAGACTACATAATAAAGGTTACTTTAGGGCAGTACTCTATTTTTCATCCTTATTTTTTAAATTGAAATATAGATGAGTACAATATTACGTTAGTTTCAGGTTTGATCCATATTTTTATCTAAAGAAGTACATATTCCAAATTTCATTATGTATTGATCCTTCGTGGTGTGACAAATAATTTGAGTGACATTCGTGTTAGTTTTCTATACTTTACTTTCATAACGGAAATTGTCTGACATTTTCTTTGACAAGTTCCCTAAAAACTTGCTTTTTCATAAGTAAGCATTTTTGTCAAGATATTATTTCAATATGTGGTCCCCTAAAACAAGATTGTACCCCAAGTACAGGTCATTATTATTGCATCTGTTTTATGATTTTGAAATCTCTATATTCTGCTAGGACTAAGAACAGAATCACTTTAGAAAACAGCTTGCAAAGACCTTCTCTTCAGCGCAAGCAGTTGTCTTCAAATTCTTTATAGATTGGCATCCCTGCTTGCTGAGTTTCTCATAAGACTTCTTTGACAAATGGCGATGCTGGCAGATGAATACTTAGTGTGGCTCCCTCTTGTATATCTCTTTAGCTTTAGAAGAAGGTTTCGGCTTTTCAGTAAGGATTGAGAGAGAGGAATCTGAAGTGCCAGCTCCTTTGAAAGATTGTTCTTTTTCCGTTTATGTCACATCCTTATGACACCTCATAATCATAGCTAAAGCCTCATAGCTAACTCCTGTTCGTTCATCATAAACCAGTCATTATGAATGTTTGTGTCCCCCCAGATTCATATGTTGAAATCCTAACCCCTAATGTGATGGTATTAAGAGGTGCGGCCTCTTAATTAGGTCTAATTAGGTAATTAGGTCTAAATGAAGTCATGAAGGTGGAGCCTTCATGATGGGATTAGTGCCCTTATAAGAAGAGACCATAGCCCCCTCTCTTTCCCACACCCCCAAAGAAATCATGTGAGCAACAGCAATATGATGCCTACAAGCTAGGAAGTGGACTTCAGCAAACACTGAATCAACTGGACCTTGATCTTGGACTTCCCAGCCTCCAAAACTGTGGTAAATACATTCCTATTGTTTAAACCATCCAGCCTCCAGTATTTTGTTATAGCAGCCTGAGCAGACTAAGACACCAGCTTAGACTTCCCTTGCCTAATAAGCCCTCACTAAATTCATTGAACTGTGATGCTGTTGCTTCTCGCTTTTCTTCCTCCACTTCTAAGCTACACGATTAACTTACTCTCCACCTAGTATCTAAATTACCAGGCTCTGTATCTGCAAAATAATATTAAATAAACAGTTTAAAAATAAACAATCAAAATGAGGCATGGAGTTATGGTTGTAAAAGTACATGTTAATGACAGATGAAGTTAGGGGCCAATTAGGAGAGGCATGTGAGGAGATTCTTTTTCGTTATGAATCTAAAAAGTCGATGACCTGGAGAACTCAAGTCAATCTATGTTGGCTGGCACATTTATTGGGGACCTCAGTGTCTCCTCAGATAAATAGGTGGGTTTGAACCTCAAGGCTCCCATTAATGTTATCGGCTCCAATAAGACACACGTGCCATCTTTCAAGAGACAGTAAAATCTGACAAATTTACACTTAGCCTTTCACTGCTTCTGATTAAATAGTTGTTACTTGACAGACACACCACTCTAAGACACCCAGAGCAGTTTTGGAATGAGAATTTTTTCTTTGCTATTCACAAGGGGGTGAAAAATGGACTGGGCAGGTGTTACTTTTATATCTACTCTGGCTGCTGGGAGGGGTGAGAGGTTACATACATTTCTAAAAATCCTTTACAAGGTATTTACAGCCAGCATTTAAGGATCAACTAAAGGCAATCTGCAAACATGGTATACTCCTCCTGGAGTTTTTTGGCAGAGCCTTTCTACCTGAGGACCAGCATAACCCTGAAGAGATATCTGCCCATGAGGCCTAGTGATGTTTAAATCTCTGCCGATGTAGCTTCACTAGTGAGATTATTTTTCAAGCCTATAATTAAGGAACATGGGTCCAGTATCAAGAAGGAGAATTTCCAGAAGTTTTAAACATTTAATCATAGTACATATAAAGCCCAACTTATCTTCTGATTCTGACCTAAAGTCTTCATTTATCATCATCTATATGTCTCTATCTATCTATCCATCTCACTAGTAAGCATTTTTCTGATTTGAGCCTTTCAAAATGGGTTAGACTCAGATACTATCCCGAACTACATAATGAATCAGCTCCCTCATGGACTAAAAAAACCCAGATGTTTCTGGATGGCAGCTGGGAAATGATCAGCTGTTTTTGCCCTGGGTCCTGGCAGCTTCTTCTTCCATAAGTGACAAAAGAGCTCAGAGTCTTCTCTCTTACAGCCTGCCTCTCACCAGCCCTGCCTCCAATGGCCTCTCTCCCAAAGCCAGAGGCTGTCCCAATCCACAGTTGTCAGGTATACTCACCTTGGTGGCTGTGTGCAGCACTGGGTGGTGTTCCGGCAGAGCAGCACCAGCCAGGCCCTGTTTATATTTCCCAAAGTCCCAGTACCCATGCCTAACTCTCACTGTTGTCAAGATGTCAACATCATAAGTTTTGCCTTCACAAGGGGTAAAGAGCTTCTGCCCAATGTTGATCCCCGGGGCACATCTCTCTCCTCTCCCTAATGCTCCATAATTTGCTGAGCCCAGAAACATTCCAAAGCCAGTTATAGTCAGTGGACAGTAATGAGTAGGAGGCACTGTGGGGAGGAGTAGTTACCACTGCACAGCTCCCTGAGAGAGTCAGGTTTCCTAGACTTTATTACAGCCTCCTGCCATGCCCTCCACTCACCACCAAAGCTCAGGCACAATTTGGAAGAAACATCTGAGAATCAGAAGTGGCCATTAAAAAAAAATTATAACTATTCTCTTTGTTGATAATGAAAAATCATTCAGTGTTAGAAGAAGGATACTGGATACCCATGATAGGCAGTATCTAGAAGACAGCAAAAGAAGAAACTTCTGGAATGCTGGTTTCTTGATCTGGGTGCTAGATATATGCCTATGAATCAGTTCACACAACTAATTGAGATGTTCACTTATGATTTATGTACTTCCTTGTATGTTTATTTCTATTAAAAGTTTACTGCCATTATATAGATACCCTCTCTGGTCACAATAATGCTCTTTTATCTTAACTATTTTGCCTTGTATTAATATGGGTTCTCCAACATTCTTATTGTTTGGTATTAGTCAAGATATCTTATTCCATAATTTTATTGTCAACCTAATCTCTCCTTATGTGTTGGATAGGTCTCTTGAAAATGGAAAATAGCAGCACTTAATATCTAGTTTTATATAATATAATATGATATGATATAATATAATATAATATTCACAGGCAGAAAAAAATAATGGTTTGATCTATGGCCTCTAGAATTACTTTTCCTGAGTCTGATGCCACTAATTGCTAGCTCTGAGACCTTGGGAAAATTACTGTGTGCTTTCTCACCAGTAAATTGATGATAGTGAAATTAAAATTTTAATATATAGGAAGCATTGTATAAATGTTTGATGTTTGAAAGAGTAAAGCTTGTCTGGATTGAAAGAGTAAAAAATCAGCTCATACTGAAAAAGGAAAAAAAATACCCAAACACTGCCATTCACCAGGCTGGGAGAACATATACAGATAAAGCAGGCTGCAAAATTAATAGGAAGAATTTTTTCATGTGCCTGTTGGTCATCTGTATGTCTTCTTTGGAGAAATGCTTATTTACATCTTCTGTCCATTTTTTGACTGGGTTGTTTATTTTTTAGATGTTGAGCTGTATGAGCTGTTTGTATATTTTTGGATATTAACCTCTTGTCAGTCACATTGGTTGCAAATATTTTCTCCCATTCCATAGGTTGTCTTTTCATTTTGTTTTGTTTCCTTTGCTGCGCAAAAGCTTTTAAGTTTGATTAGGTCGCATTTGTTTATTTTTGCCTTTATTTTATTTTGCCTTTGGAGACTAATTTAAGAAAATATCGCTATGATTTATGTCCAAGAATATTTTGCCTATGTTCTCTTCTAGGAGTCTTATGGTCTCATGTCTTATATTTAGGTATTTAAATCATTTTGAGTTTATTTTTGTGTATGGTATGAGGGAGTGTTCTAATTTCATTGATTTACATGCAGCTCTCCAGCTTTCCCAGCACCACTTGTTGAAGAGAATGATTGTATCTTGTTTGAAATTGAATTGAAAATAGTGGGGTATTTTTAGACATCATTTGATAGTTCCCTGGTACTCCCTACAATACAGTCAGCCTTTTCTTTATCAAAGAGCTACAAAGTAATCCGGTTCTACCTTATTTACCTGAAGGATTTCTTAAATTGGAACCATTAAATATATGTATTTGGTACAAGGCATAGTTCTGGCAATAAGATATCTGATGAATCCATTTGGAAAAATATTTGATGCTTTTAAATTTGTTACACATGTTTATGGTACAAAATCTTAGAATTGATATAAGCAGGCTTTACTCCATTTTTAAGACTCTCTCTACTGTATTCCGTTATTGTCCTTGTACGCTAAGGTTTTTTATCGCTGTACTAAACAATGGTAAGTGCCTACTTTTTGGTTTCATTATACCATATCCACACAGTTTTTGAATAACTCAGCTATATTATTATGTTATAGTAAATTTGTTTAAGAGCTTATTTTCCTCACATTACTGTGGCTTGCTTGAAGGCAAGGACTATGTTATTTACCTTAGTTTCATAGCTTTCCTATGAAAGTTTCACAACCTTTTCCTAATATCTAGCATGGAGAACAAGAAAAAACACTCTCCAAGTTGGTCATTGGTAATTGTCGGAAAAGCAAGGGATGTAAGAGTCTGGAAGAAATTAAGAGCATCATTTAAAAATTTAATCATGAAGAAAAGATTATTGAGCACTAAGAACAGACAGGAAGTATCTATATAAATAAGGAGATGTTGTGTGATTGCTGGCACAGAATGGTTAATGGTAAATTGAAATTTGAGTTCTCCAAATAAGTGCTTACCTCTTAAAAATTCGTGAATTTAGAAATTTAAATTAACTCTAGAATCTTAAAAGGAAAATAATTTAAAATAGAAGAACATATGACTAAATTGTTACATATCTAAAGGAGTGTCAGGTAGGAGGCAGAAACTGATAATAATTTTAGAACACACAGATATGGCTGGTGGACATGTCAACTGCCTCTTACCTTTCATGTATTTATAATTTTTGTTACCAGTAGGAAAGAAGTAAGACGATGAACTCTGCATCAATTTTTCCTGTGAAATCGCACATGAAATTAAAGGAAATAATGGCTGAAAAATCTCAAATTTGGTGAAAGACATAAAGCTCCAGATTTAAAAAATCTCAGAGAACTCAAAACTGTTTATATTCAGGCCAATCATAATCAAGTTTGTAAAAATTAAAACAGAAAAAATCTTGTAAATGACCCAAGAGAAGCAATAGTTTTAACTATAAGGGAACAAAAATTCTCAAATGACAGTGAATTTCTTACAAGAAAAGATGGACCTGAGACAAAACTCCATTGATCACCTGATCCTATAAAATCCCTTACTCTAACTGGTGGTCCACAATGACATTATGGATCTTCAGGAATTATTGTCAATTCAGAGCCAGTGTCTATTAATCTCTGAAAATACTGATTACATTTCCTTTCCCATTACATAGTGCTCTAGTAAATGACTACAGGTCCTTTTGGGGAAGGCTGAGAGGTAGATTAACAGTATACAATTTTGGCAGTGTAGCAGGGATGGGTTCCAGTCTTCTCCTTCATCCCAGGTGTTCCAGATCTGTGAATTGGCTCAAGTCTGGGAATTGATTGATGATCTGTTTTAGTGATTCATGTCAGATTTCTGTTCACCAGATCTGAGGCTTTTCTCCTTATACAGTTCAAGTAAGACTTCAATAGACCTCTCATATGCTTCAGCTCTACAGACACCATGATCAACCAGTCATTACCAAAGATTTCTGTCAGTCAGCCTATTCTGATTAACATCTGTAATCGTACCCACTTTGTCTTTGATGATTAAGTGCTACCACTGGCCCTTGTCACCTTGAGTTCTGGTCATCACCGTTATGTTTAGGGATTCCAGAACAATAGGGAAGCCCCACAATAGAGCTCTTCTTTTATGCTGGGGCTATCTTCATGAATTTACTAGTCACAGCCATGGTGAAAGGCATTCCTCCGGAACCCCTTGGTTTGGATGAACAGAACCAACACATACATTGTCTCTAGCATCCCTAAGACTTTGGGTACTTCCCTCTACAGTATAGTAAGAAGGTCCTGAGATTTCAACTTTATTTAGTGTAGGCCATATGTGGGTCTATTTTTTAATCAACAAACATAGAAAACTTTTAGAGTCATTCCTAGGCCCTCAAGTTAAAATTTTGAATTCATAATCTCTGCTCAGTAGCCCCATATCAATATATTTTACCTGATCTAACTTTATATTACTTTCAACTTGATCCTGCACCCTTAAGATCTATTCCCACGTGCATATCTCTAGCTGGAATCACAAGCAATCTGGGAACTGTTTCTGAATTAGTTTCTGCATTGCAGATGGCTTTGCTCTGAAACGTGTTCCAGGATTTTCATGTTTCCAAAGAGTATCCTGAACTGCCATAGTCATGTTGATTATAAATAGATCACCTATTTTATAAGCTGCTAATGGAAAATCTGCCTCCTTCATATCTGGACCTGACCAAAACCAAAACATCACACTGAATCCAATCAAGTTTATACATCTAGTTTTGAATTTACAGGAAATATGAGGGATGGCAGCATACTTAATGACACCATGGGAATGAATAATATTCAGATGTCAAAAGTTCTGTTGCACAACAGTCCTGGTTTCAGAAAAAAAGTAAATGATATGAAATTTAAAAAGAGGAGTGAAAATTTCACAGACACTTGTTAAAGAGACTTAAGAGACAATTGAAAAGAACACAGTGTTGGATCTTTCTGGAGTCTTGTTTCAAATAAATCATATGACTACTGCTACTAATAACAACAATATAGTTACAAAGATTACTGAAGGTCTGCTTCGTATTAGGTGTTATTAAAGAATTAGTATAATTGTTGGTGTGATAGTGGCATATTATTATTTTGTAGTATGCATTAGCAATGTATCCTGAAGCATTTATTATGGAATAAAATAATATCCTGAATTTACTTTAAAATATTCTAGTGTGGTAGGGAAAAGAGAGACAGGATACTTGAAAAGGACTGCCATTATGTTACTGATGGATGCTGAGGGATGGGCCTGTGGTCTTCGTAAGTCATTACATTCTTCTGTATTAGAGTGTATGTTTCACATTTTTCCTATTAAATATAAAGGCTCAAAGGCCACATTCTGGAAGGCTGAGGCTTAAAGCGGCTCTACAGCTCTCCCAAGCCTGCTGGGACCTGGCAGGGGAGCTTGGGTCTGACCTGGCAGTGGAGCAGAGTCTCGTGGAGACTGAGGATCTGGAGGACAGAAGCGACAGGAAGCCACAGAGCCACTGCCTCCACCCTCCAGACACATTGGCCATAATCACATTACAACTACAATTGTAAATATTATAATATTATAAATATTATTGTAAATTGTAAATAGAGCCTTTGGGGTCTGCAGCACTATTTAGCCCGGAAGTAACCATCAAGGTCTTCCGTAGCTGGGACCTGTTTGCTCTCTACTCCTCCTTACAATTCAGGATCTTGAAACTAGCGAATCAGAGCTTTCCTGCCACCACCTTCACTTTTCTAAGTGCTGAGCAATGAAGGGTCCCCTTGGCCTTGGCCGAGACTTCTTTTTTAAAGACTTAAAGCCCCCTTAAGTCTAGATGGGTTTGTATGGTACTGAGACTGAACCCACGTCAGGCAAAGGCTTCCAAGGGAGGGAGTTTGCCTGGAAAGTTCTGGTGGGACGTGGCGTCTAACGCTCTGAAATTAAGGGATACAACTGATACTCGGGAGGAATAGTTCAAATGGTAGACGCCAGCGGGCACGAAACAGGAGGATCAATGCCCATGTTCCCCAAAGTTTCTCTTCTTGTGGTAGGTGCCTTGTGGGTTCTTTATAGAACTGTAGCCATAGCATAAGATGCTCTATCTTGAGCAGCACAGATTTTTTTAAACTTACATATGTTTTCCTTTCTTGCTGACCCTGACATGTCTTAGATAATGACTAGTTAACTAGGTGAGAATTAATCTTGCTTGTTTAAGAATTCTAGGGACTGGCCTTAAAGAGGTGGTAGATGGCCGAACTTGCAATAGAAGATTAATTGCACATAAAACCATCAGAGGATGCTGATCAGACCACCCCACGACCAGTTTCGAGATGATTATCAGAGCTGACTGTGCTCTTCTGCACCTAGTTCCCCCACGTGTGCACTCCTGACACTCCCTTTAAAAACCTTTGTCCTCTAACTGGTAACTTGGAGATGGTCTCAGGACATGAGTCCACAATCTCCCCAGGTTGCTGGCCTCCTGAATAAAGCAACTTTTCTTTTCCACCAACACTTGCCTCTACAATATTAGCGTTTCTGGCAGTGACCAGCAGAACCTGAGTTGGACACTGGCCTCCTCCAGTTACAGAACTTAGTGTGTAGGCAGTGTACAAAGCAGGAACCACGTGTGGCTTGTAGAGAGGGGAATATTTTATAAGCTTCTGGTTTTTCTCAGATCAATGTAGAACACAGGAAGATGAGGGTTTTAATCAGTTCTTCAAATTAATGTCTATGAGTCATAAAGGAAGACACTGAGGTAGCAGTAGGTCCATGTTCAGAAAGCCCATATGTGTTGGACATTTTCCTCTCAGGGTTCCAAAGACCTTCAGCAAATCTTACTTCCACCCCTTCCTTCCTTGCTCTCCATACCTTAAAGAAGCCAACTCATTCTCTCCTTGGAGACTTTCCAATACTACACATCCCTCTGCTCTTCCAATGCCTCTGTAAACCCTCCTAACACTCTGTCTTTCTTTTTTTTTTTTTTTTTCCTAACACTTCCAATGACTTGTTTTAGGTTTAGATTTAGAGCCCTTGAGACTGATGAGGGCAGCAGCACTTGGTTCATCCCATCATCACCAGGGCCCAATCCTCCACCTTCAAGAAGTAATTATTGAGTGAATGGGAGAATGAGTGAATGAGTTAAAATATATATCATACAGGGTTGGTGAGTAATGTAAGATAAAGTTCTCTTCCAGTTACTCTTTGGGACAAGCATTAAAAATGTTTGTAGAGAGGAATGACAAGGATAAAGAATCATTTGGGGTATGAAGATGAGGGAGGAAGGAAAGATTAAAAAAAAAAAATGAGAAGTTTGGAAAGGTGCATAGCAGTCGGCCAGAAACCACCATCTTTAAGTATAAAAACACACTGCCTTATTGCACTGCTATAAACCACAACCCGGATATGATTTTCACCAAAAATGACAATATAACACTGGAGTACTTTTATTTGAAAGAAAAATGTTTGCTTCAGATTGGCTTTCCACAGAGCACTTGCCTCTGTGAAGCCAAGTGTTTCATCAAAGAGTCATATGTTCAGATTTCCTTTCCCATTCATGCAATTTCTTTTTCTCTCCTTCATAAATAACCAAAGACTCTAAATAGATTTGCAGGCAAGCCTAATGAAGTTTGTAGGTGATAACTGCTCTAGGGGATGTGGAAGAGGGGCTGCCAAGTTTCAGTTTCCTGATGAGAGGTTAATTTCCCAAAGAGAGGAATTGGGAAAAGCAGACCAGGAGGAGACTCATAGGCGAGTCCAGGCAATAGAGGGGATAACTGAAACTCTGAGATGAGTTTGCAGATACTTTTCACATTATGTCTAATTTTCAATAGGTTTTAAAATTGCTAAAATAAAATGTTTTTACTTTTTTTTCAAAAAGGAAGAGTTTGGAAAAATATTTTTGCTAAATAATCTTTAAGATAATAATTTTAAAAGAGAAGATAATGTAATTGGAAAAACTACGTAAGATAATGGAATTGAAATTTGAGGAGGGAAAAAATCCTCCAGTCGTTCTCCTAATTGGATAGACCTCAAACATTTATACATACATAACCTATACTCGATTGTTATATAAATATAAAATATTAAAATCATTGTGAAACTGGATAGTCCTTTGTACTGAAGAATCTGGCTTACTCAAGTATGAGTGGAGGTGTTGGAAAAAGAAACAAAATAATTGGAAACAAAATTGGTCGATTGTTAAAAAGATCCATAGAGTTCAAAGCCCTTAACCAATTAATTCTCCTAGATACGAGTTGCTTAAAAACAAAAGCTCCTTCAAGAAGTCTATTAAATATCAAGAGAACAATATGTTATGGTAGAGTTGAAGAATAATCTGCAACACCTATTATAAGAAGTCAGCACCTTAAATGCAAGAGCTTGCACACTTACAGATGGGAGGGAAACAGGACAGAGCTCATAGAAAGTGGAGAGGAAGGCAGACCTCATTTAGGCCAAACTCAGAATACTGAACAAATACTTAAAGTGAGCATAACTATAATTGCTAAGGAACTTTCAAAAGAGAGCATAACTGGAATTGCTAAGAAACTTTCGAAAACACCCCCCCCCCAAAAAGCACACAACCGACGAAGGTGGGATTCGAACCCACGCGTGCAGAACACAATGGATTAGCAGTCCATCGCCTTAACCACTCGGCCACCTCGTCCACGTACAGCTGTTCCTTGGCGTGCTTCATTTCAGAGTTTATACTCGGGAACTCGCTGGCTAACCTGGAGAGAAAGACGCTTACGAGACGGCTTATAGACGTCTGGGAGACGTGGAGGTGGCTAGCTTCCACACGAATGGACAAAGAACTGGGATGGAAAAGCTGTGACGGGGGCAAAAAACAGGCTTAGCTTTCACAGGAGTCATAACATTGATTGAGACGTGGTAGAAACACATCTGCCTGGGCTTTCACTCCCCTTTCTCGGGCTGCCTGGTCCCCGGCAGGAGGCGCCTCAGCGTCAAGTCCTGGCAGGCGGTGGGCGTAACGCGGCCAACCTGGGCTGAACCAGTTTGCTGTCACCGTCCCTCGTCAGGGGAGCCTGGGCCCGCGGCCCGAGAGGGCGGCCGGCTGTCCGCAGGGGCAGAGGTTCCCAGAGCCCGTTCCACTGGAGTCGCTGTCAGGGGAGCTGGCGAATGTGGACTCCTAATTCGTGGTTAATGAGACAGTCTGGAAAATTAGACGACGGATCTGAATAGGGCTCAATTTCTATTCCGTGTTATTGCCGCTTCTACAATACTTTCGGGTGAAATCGCATAGAGAAGAATCTTTAACTTCGTGGGGCTCTCCTCCCGGGTCATCCGCATCTGAGAAACCACGAATTCTGATTCCTCCACGGCCCCCGTGCCCCCCCACCACCCCAGATACCTGTGTGTTTTCTAGGGAGAGTCTGTCCAACTTTCGCTAGGTTTTCCAAGCGTTCTGGTACTGAAAACGTCAAGAAACTCAACACTAGCGAGAAAATAATTCGAAGGAAGAAAGAGGGAAAAAAAGAGTGTTCAGCTCCATCTCGTTGTTTCATAAGAATGAACACAACGGACAGATGAACGAACAAGAATAGGAACTAATTCTGACTAATCAGATTGATCATAAATGCCCAGGAAAAGAAGGTAACATTGAAGGTGAGTCTTGCCGAGCAAGTTTTCTAGCGGTGGTGAAGAATGAGGTTGTCCCAGACTGAGGAAAGGGCTTGAGCAAAGGCAAGCAGGAGTACAAAGCAATCATATGATTCATCCTGTTGTCAGTTCTGATAGCAAAGGGTAAAGGAATTATATTCCTTTCACAAGGAAGGACAGTATAATTAACAGGAAAATTGTCAAAAATAGGCCTTTCACAGGAAGGAGTGGTGAATCATTGGGAAAGCAATACACTCTCATGTATTTAAAATTATTAAAGAGGAATTTGAAAATTAAAACACTGAAAACATATACTTAAACAGATTTATTAGATGGCAGATTAGGTAGAGCAGAAGGGAGAATTAGGAAACTGGAAGTTAGATTTGAGGGAACTATGTAAAATACTATCCACTGATACAGGTAGTTGGAAACTAGGAAAGAGGAATAGGAAAAATGAAGGCTAGGAGAGAAGTTCTACCATATATCTAATCATAGTCCCAAAAGGTATTACTGAGAGAATAGGAAAGAGTCAAGTATCTCCAAGTATGCATCACATATGCTTCAACAATTATCAACATTTTGCCAAACTGGTTTTCCATATTATTGTAAGGTTAATCTCAGCCATTATATTATTTTGTGTTTCCTTTCATCTGTTCACTAAGAATCTTTAATAGATAAAGAGGGTGTTCATTCATCTTCAAAATTCTAGAAGTTATCAGTATAATTTGTTGAATAAATAGTTTTCAATCAGCCAATTCTGCCACTATTTTCAGGAACAACTGTGGAGAGAACAGTTTTTGTTTGTTTGTTTATTATGCTATTGTCTATTACTTGTGTTTCCATTTATTTTCTATTGCCATTAAAATTCTACAAAGTAGGAATGCTTCTAGATTTCACTGTTTAAAATGAGATTGTCTATGCGTAAAACAAGAAGCAAAATTATTCTCAGTAGATTTCTACAAAAGTGCCAGGATTGAGTAACATAAGCTTGCAAGTTCAAGACTACTACCTTCCTAATAGTCTGCCCTGCCGCTCTCTTCTACTCCCGCATTTTAAAATCAAGACTAAAGTTGCTCCTCATTGCCTTCATCCACCTCTTCCCTCTTTAGGCATCCAGTCCAACTATTCTCGTGGTGACTTAACTCTCAAATACCTGACTGAGTTATCTCACTCTCTGGCCATGCTCTGTGGATGTCAGAGGTCTCCTGGTTAAGTAATCAGCATGCCAGCTCCAGCCCACTGTCTACCCAGACATCAAGACTGTAAACTGGCACCCTGAGCATACTATAAGCCTGATTAAAATCCTTTAATAACTATCGATGACCTACACCCTGGCGATAGACCTCTGCCCTCTCTCACCAGCCTCCCCTGCACGCTTCCACTCACACTCTGGCTGCATCCCATATTTGGTAGCGATGTATTTGGGGAAAATCAAAATATCTTCTTTGGGGAAAATGTGTGAGAGTAGTTCATATGTTTTCAGAAGCCACATGTGGAAAAGCCTGGACTGTGAGGCTGTGCTGGAGCTTTGCTCTTCTTTACACCTGCAGAAGTCTCTAAACTTCTCTATTCAGTGATAGCCCTCCTTTTATTACAAAAGAGGAGCGCAGAGCATTTGGAGAGAGCTAAGTGATGAGTCGGTGGTCCTGCTCAGGGCTTCCTCTTCCTCTGCGGAGAGGTCCAGGAAGTTAAAATAGGGCGAAGCTAGAGCTTTCCTAGAGCGACCTTCCAGGTCTAGCTGTTTTTCACTCTCCTTTGCTCGGTGGTCGGGGATTCCTGCACGAGGCTGCATAAAATTACCAACGGCTCCTGGAGGGCCTGAAAGACATATGCATATAGGGAGGACACCGATAACGGCGATTTTCAGTCGGAGGGGAATTAGCTCAAGTGGAAAAGCAGTGGCTTTGCGTACGATGGGTAGTGGGATCGATACCCGCATTTCCCAGTTTTTGGGTCAGCGGCTTATGTGGCCGATTCAAAGCCAGGAATAATTGTATGTGTTAAAGGGAGGTAGTTAAAACATTCATGTTTTTTCTATGAAGTTGTTTACCATTCTACAACACCCAAGACAAGGGCACAGTGGTGGGGAACAAATCCAGAGCAAGTGATGACACTTAATGAGGAAAAAAAGAAGGCCTTGGTGCATGTATTTATTTTATTCTCTGTAATTATAGAAGCTTTTAAGGATTAGAATTGAAACCTAAGTGGAGCCTTGACAGAATCATATAAACTTTAAGATATCTCATTTTCATTATTTTCTGACTATATTATGCTCTGACTACATTTTTCTTTTTTTCTCAAAAAAAAGCATTTGAAAATATATATTAGTAGAACTACTTTGTTTTCTATGTGCTACGGTCTGAATATTTGTGCCTCCCTAAAATTTATATTTTGAAAATCTAATGGTCAGGGTGATGGTATTAGGAGGTGGGGCCTTTGGGAGATGATTAGCTAATGAGGGCAGAGCCTTCATGCATGAGATTTGTGCCTTCATTTACAAGGCCCCAGAGTATAACTGATTCACTTCACTGTACAGCAGAAACTAACACAACATTGTAAATCAACTACACCCCAATAAAAAAAAATTTTTAAGGCCCCAGAGAGCTTGCTTGCCCCTTCCACCATGTAGGAAGTCAGCAAAACCAGAAGGCTCTCACCAGACACCTGATGAACTGTTGTATTAATCTTGGTCTTTCCAGCCTCCAGCATTGTGAGAAATAAATGTTGGGTTTTTTTTACAAGCCACCCATTCTGTGTATTTCTGTTATAGCAGCCCAAACCAACTAAGACACCATATTTACTCTTTTCATGTAAGTTTCTAATTTTATAAAGCCCAATTTTATTTTACTAAGTTTACAGTGTATGTTTACTGTATGTTTTTATACTATTCTGTAAAAGGAAAGCACAGTTTGGTAGGACTTTGTTAAAGTAATTAAACAAGGAGACCATTAGACTGAGGTGGCTCTAAATGCCTTGGTAGCTTAGGTAAGCAAACCAAAACTGGAATCTGAGAAAATGAAATTTAAGAACAGTTTATCACAATGAACCAGCTAAGCTTTCCCACATAAAGCAGCCTTAAGCTATAGCCAATCAAATAATTGCTTTGCTTTGCTTCTGACATCTCTACAAAAGTCTTCCCTCTAGCTTCTGCCTGCAGAGCCTCCTAACCACTTTTTGTTTGGCACTCCCTAATTTGAATGGGTGCTTGCTCAAATAAACCCTTATAAATTTTAATGTGCTTCAGTTTACTTTTCAATGGGTGCAATGGTTAAGTTTTTAAATCTAAGGAATTAAAATCATATTAAATAAAACAAAATGTCTAGTATGACACAAAATACTGCATATAACCTAAATATATACTTTGACAGCTTCCAAGATACTCTGGTGGCTTAGCAGGAGCTATGAAGTGATAGTGTCCACTTTATTATCTGGTGCTTTTCTGGATGGGACCTCCCTACCTTTCCCAGGGAGATGACTCTGTGACTGGACAATGTCCTGGTACATGCAGGACATATTTAGGAATCCAGACCTCAAGGGAGAGTTCTCTGGACCCAGCTTTATTACATGCACCTTCCATGACCTGTCCTGGGTGGGACATACATGCTTTCAAGTATGGGATAATATTTACAGCTAGGAAAAGTACTCTAAATTACTTAGTTCAATTCACCCTCTTGGGGTGAAGTAGGGAGGCATGTGATAAGATGTATGACCAGGCAGACCCCTTGTGTCATTGTGGAGGGGGGAGCATATCTTTAAGTCAAAATCACTAACTACTTCCTACCTACACCACTCATAACAATATGCTTTTTCTTGTAATGTTGTTCTGCAGATTTCTGGTTTGTGGGCCTCATTATCACTCATCCTTTTCCAGGCCCAGACAGTTGGATCATTTGAGGATGCCAGGTTTTGTTTCTCAGTTGATAAAAGCTGCATGGTTGTTAGTTCATCAGGGTGAAATTAAATGCAGGAAAAATACTACAGGTGACTCTCTTTTCAGAAAACAGTATTTTATCCCCCCCCCCCCCAAACCAGAGCTTTAATCAAGCAGGAACTCCATGCAAGTTCCCACTTTTGATTCCTTCTAATGGAGTTCAATGCTTATCACCTCTGGGAAGTTACTTAGCGATTTCTAAGTATGCACCAGGGGATCCCTGAGGAATGATGGTCGTAAGAGCAAAGTGAGACGCGGGGTGGGGGGTGGGGGAGTGGGGGTGGTGGTGTCAGGAAATGTCCTTTATTTGAGATCAGCTTTCAAGACAAGGTGGGGATAAAGAATTAGAGAAGCTAACCCACTGCAGCACAAAAGATTCCTTCAGTCGGTAATTGCTTGACGCTAATGGGCGCTAAGGGAGCGGTAAGAATAAATGCTATAGGACAAATTCAAACAAACACATCGAAGACGGTGTAGTAGACAGGAAAGCAAAGGGGAAAGGGTCTCTTCAAGGGATGCTATCCCGATTGCAAAATGATGCTCCAGGTGAGGGTCGAACTCGCAACTTCGGCATCACTCACACACATACTACTATATAAGTACCGCTCGCTGTCCGATTGCGCCACTGGAGTGCCTCTACTTCTCTTCCGGTCACCCATTACATGGCCTATGCAGGAATATTCAGAGTTTTTCTCCGGTCGCAAAGTTCCAAGTACCTCCATCCTTCCCGGAGTCCTGCAACTGCATCTTGCGCACAAAGGTGGACTGTGGTCAGCTGCAGACCCCACCCGGCCACCAATCCTGAAGACGCGGAGGGTGCTCTGCTAGCGGAAACGGGGGCGGATACTTTCAAGACGACAGTGAAAAGTGCAGACACTCGGGAGACTCCGACCTCCTCGAGCATTCCAAGGAGGACTTTCAGTGGGCAGAGTGGGCGGCAGAGACTTCTGCTGCTGCTTGGGTCCCGGAGCCCTTCCATTTGTCTCTCTGCGGGATGCTTCTCCTCGGGGCGTCGGAGGGAGGCTTGCTCTCTGAGCCTGGGGAGGGGATGAATGGGGGAGGACCACGAAGCCGTTGCAGGCTATCTCAGAGTGTGTGAGCATCCAGAATTCCTGTGGGCTGCCAGAGCACATTGGCTTAGAGCTCTTTAGTTTGGTGGTAATCTTTCTCGAGTTAAAAGATAATCTACCCCCAAGGTATAGCTCTCATTGAATGTCTTTGACGTTTTTTAAATGTAATATTTGGATAACTTCAGAAAGCAGTATTTGAACCTAAAACGCATTTGTATCATCGACCTGCTGTGATCCAGTTGACTTTTAAGTATTCCGAATCCAAGCATATAGTTTCAAATATGCGCAATGATAGCTTATTCGGCCGCTGTGCTACTGGATTTTAAATTTGGGCAAGAATACAAACTACCTGGTGTATAAATTTTTATACTGTCCTAGGAGATTCTTTAAAACACTTAGTTTCATTCTAGTCACTTCTTTAAGTTACTTAATTTTCTTAATGAGATAATAAGGATCTCCATGGAGCAATGCTAGTGTCAAATTTTGGTATGATGTTTAAAAATGGAGCAAAGGATTCAAATTTCCAATAATAATTATGATGATGGTTTGAAGTAGAATTTATACAGGGCTTCTTTTTTAAAAAATATTTTTACATTTATTTTCTCAGTCTAGTTCTATAGCAATCCTACAGGGGTAGATTTTTTTATTGAAATAATATATAAACAATATTCTCTGACCACTTACTGTGTTTAATAAAAGATAAGTGTAAATGAACAAAACAGTCAATCTCTTGTGGAGTTTATATCTGAGAGACCCCGAAAAGTCATACAATTTAAAAAAGGTATCAGTGAGCACAACTGAATATAATAGAGAGCAGGCAGCATTTCCAGTCATGTGAGTAGAGTGTTTACAAAAGAAAACGAAATTAGCTTCTAGCCTTTTAGGTGACTGAGATGTCAAATTTATATTTCTAAACGTATTATTATGGAAATTTTCAAACACAATGAAGTTGACGTAATTAGATAATGAACTCCCATGTAATCGGTCTTACGATCATCAACATTTTACCAATCTTGTTTCTTCTGTCTTTCCAGTACTATTTTTGTGTTGGGGGTAGGTGGTTGGAGGTGGGAGTGGAAGTAAAATCTAGACATATCATTTCACCCTAACTTCTTCAGTTTGTATGCCTTAGAGATAAGAACTCTTTTTCTTTTATTTAACTTTCTTTTCTTTATATGAGTGCAATGTTGCTATTACATTCAGCAAATTCAGCAGCAATCTCTTACTATAAGAAGTGACTTAGCCAAAAAGTAAGTGGCAAAACTAGGATTTGAATCGAGGTTCTCTGTCTCTGGCTTCTCCTACTTGATTCCTTTTCCAAGTCATTTTAAACAAAGAACTGTCGTCTTATATTAAGGGAGTGTGTGTCTTCAAGCGAACGTGGAGTAATTAATTAATTAATTTTTTAATGTGTAGGCTGAGAAGTTGTTTATAAGGGAAAGAGTAAGTGACCCACTGTTTACAGTAAACAATTTGCTTGCTAAATATATTTATAGTTTCCCTTTATTCCTTTTTTGACATCAACAGAAATCTATTTGCCTGTACACTTTGTTTTCTGGGGTCAGTTCAAAGCCCAGGAGAAAGTATGGTGCTCTTCTCAATGGGACCCCACCAACCTTGAGACTCAAAGATATTGTCTTGCAATATCTACTCTTCCTAAGTCTCAGGACTGGGTTTCTATGTGCACATGATTGTCAAAAGCAGTCTTTACCTTGTTGAGTTACCTCTGGTTTCATAAATAGTCCATCTCTTCCCAGCCAATAGCATTATCATGCTATCTCCTTTTAATAGTTTAACTGATTGACACATAAACCTATAGTGCTAAGCTGGAAATGTATTACTATTGCACACTCTAACATCCTGGTTTATCCTAGGAATATGTTGGTATACAGTGCACATACAACAAAAATAGTCAGTTGAGGGAAACTGACAGATATGCCAACCCTCTGCCCTAAGGATGATCCTTTTGTTCCTGGATTAGTCATCGATTCCACAAATATTTATTTAGCACCTGCCTTGTGCCAGAAGTCATAAGTGAATAGAAGAGACAAATAGAATCCCTGCCTTCCCAGAGCTTACATTTAAGAAAATTTTAAACAGAGGTTCCTAGTAACGCTCTGCTTTTTTGTCTCATTTCCATTTATTCATTTATTTGTTAATTCCTTCATCAACAAACATGCAGAATGTCCACCATTGCCAAGCAGTGTGTTAGACAATAAGGTTGAGATCAGAAGGCACTACGTGTCTTAATATCATTCTGGTAAAGGAATTGAAGGGTGTAGTATGAACCACTGTACCCTTAACACAAAACTGATTTCCATTTAAATCTTCCCAGTTATTTCCCTGATTATCCCATTTTCTCTCTCAAGTGTCCTTTTGCCTTGTACAATAATACAGTACTCTTGTCTATTCTGTATTAGAAGTTAGAACTAAGGGCACAAGCCATAACTTTTGAGGCACACATGTATCAAAGAAAACAAAGGCCTTGCTGGGTGGAGCCGGTTGGGAGATGACATATTTTTTAAAAACAGGGCCAGCAGGATAGGACCTCACATTTTTGTTGTGATGTAGAGTTCACATACTTATGATGTCACTAAATGTTTCTGCCAGCGAGGAGACAGGAAGGCACCAGAAGCTTCAACTCTTGAAGAGAAGGCTAGGATGGGCCTCTGTGTTAAAAGGTGCTGTAGAAAACAAAGTATAATCAAAAGATGAAAGCTGAAACAGAAATATTAAAAGAAGAAATAAGAGAAAAGGTAAGCTGGGATCATTAACAGTGAGAGAAGGGGGGAGGGGGGCTGTGATTTGAGGGGAGTGATGATGGAGGGGAATGTTGAGGCTGCAGAGCATCAGAAAAGTTTTACTTCTCTTGACATCACTAGGGAATGTATTTGGTATATGCTATGTTTTTTTCCTTTCTGTTAACAGATATTCACTGAGATCCTGCTACATGTAAAGCACTACGCTAAATGTGGTGGGAGATTAACAAGTTGGGCTGTTGTTTTCCAGGGACTTCTAGTGTAGGTGATGAGACAAGATACCCGGACACCCAGGAAAAACATAGTAACAATACAAGGCTGTGGACGGTTGTGTACAAGGGGTTCAGAGAAGACGTATAGATCAAGGAGAAAGATTTCAGTTCTTGCTGGTGAGGGACACAGGGTCAGTCTGTGACCTGGAGAGGATTTGGTTCGGCGATGAGGAGGGAGAGCTCTGCAAGCTGAGTATGAGAAAAGGCAAGGAGGTTGGACTCACATGGGTGTTTAAGAATGGAGGGAAATCCCAAAGGAACTGAGGAAATCTAACTCTTTGCCTCCTCCCCACCCACCCCCCGCCTTTTTTTTTTTTTCAGTCAGCACCCTTTTGTGTGAAATGTGGGATAGTGAAGCCATATCACATTCTTATCCTCATCTGTACTTTTACTGGTTCCGCCCTTCTGTGGTGGGCCTTCAGCCTTTCTCCCTGGGTGAGGATAGAAATCCCAAGCAATTCCCAAGTCCTGTTCAGCGCCCTCTTTGCAATATGAAGTGGTGAGATCAAATGTTGGATTCTACCATCAAAATCAAATAAGTTCTGGGCTTGAAAGGGAGGGCCCTGCTCCAATCCTGTCACTCCCCAGACTTTTCAGCCTCCTTTCCTGCCCCAGTACACCTGAAGGAAGCAGTTATACTCCCATCAGTAAAATTGGCTCATTTCAGAATGAGCCCAGGGATCAGGCCTCTCTAGGGATACCAGCCCAGCTAGAATCACTATTCTGGATCTTTTTGCACCTTACTTCTCCCTCCATCCCTAAGCTTCCCACCAGTTACCATTGGCTCCTACCTTAAAGTCTCTGCACTGCTTCTTTAGTATTCTGGGGATTCAGACCCAGAAAGAAGGGGGCCCTAGAGGGAGCTCCTGGCCTTCCTCCCCTCTCCCTCCCCAATTCAGACTACTACGTATTTGGTTGAATTTTCATGATCAGAGCCCTCCTTCTCTCCTTCTTCCTGAGCTTTATACTCCTGGCCTTCCCTCGTTCCCTTCCTGATACCCGGAAACAGTATTTTGTCTTCACAATCACCTTCTTCATTGTAGGTAAGGGATGAAAGAAAGAGGATTCCTTCAATCAGTCTGGTTCTGGGCTGGGGTGGTTGTCCATTGGGCATAGCTTCTTAGAAACTGTTCAGGGACTGTTAAGGAAAAAGGTAATACAATGACAACAAAAGGAAAGAAATTGTGTATGGGGAGTTAAAAAGACAACTTAAGGTCTTGGGAATTAACCTGAAGGCCATAGACTAAGCTAACTAGATGGGTTGTTGCCCCCTCACTTTTTTTCTGAGTAACAGGTATCTGTGTGTTCCTTGCAGTACTGCTGCACTCTCTGCATGTTTTGAAAGTAACTGACTTTTACAAGGCCGCGAAAATCGCCTTTCTCTACCCCTCTTTCATCCTTTCATTCAGTACCACACTGCTTTTTTTTTTTTTTTGCGGTACACAGGCTCCGGACGCGCAGGCTCAGCAGCCATGGCTCACGGGCCCAGCCGCCCTGCGGCATGTGGGATCTTCCCGGACCGGGGCACGAACCCGTGTCCCCTGCATCGGCAGGGGAATTCTCAACCACTGCGCCACCAGGGAAGCCCCACACTGCTTTTCTTATCTGGTGAGTGTTCTGGGCGCTCTGTGAGTTTGGGGGATAGGTCCTGAATTCAGAACAATTATATATGTGGGTTTCAAATATTTCCCTTGATTACTGTTAAATTTTGGACATGGATTTGGTGCAATGATATCTCGTTTGTTCATCGCAGCTACTCCTACTCTACAATGTTAGAATTTTGACTTTATAGAAAACAGAGAATCCATTGCTCCTGTACATACTGTAAGAACCATGTCTTGGAGAATGAGAGAGAAAGTGTAAGATAGATTGTAGTAGGGCATGGGGTGGGTGGAGTAAAGAATGGGATTGACAGAGTAATCTGCACTTTAGGTTCCTAGACCATACTCTCATTTGTTAAGCCCATTTAAAAACTGTAAATTTCATAATAAATATGAAGTGTTGTAGTCATTTTCATCTTCAACATTGTCATTCTTTCCTCAGGAATTCTCTACTTGTTCAGCTCCCATCATTGTTGGCTTCAGTATGTCTTAGTACAACCAATCCAAGTGAAACCCTTGCAAATATCAGTGGCCAATGGGAACTCAATAACAGTTACAGAAAAGACACCGAGTAGAGATGGCTAGCCTAAACTCAGTGGTGGTGAGAAGGCTAATTTTAGAAGAAAAATCACGTCCAGCTTGTAAGTCAAGACTTCACAGCTATACACACACTCTTGTTTAATTACTGTGTAAGACTGGAAAGTGTTGGCCTGTTACTAATCATTGTTCAGATATGGATTAGGATTCTGGGAACTTAGATTTTCACAAGAGAGAAGACACAGTTGGGGTGTGGGGAGGGTCGAGTGTGTTTGGCCTTGGAGACTTGGAACGGAAAAACTTCTCCTCACCTTGAAGATTCTCTAGGCACCTACCTCCCAACCCTTTCACCAGTACTGGGGGTCTCCTGGTAGTAGTTTTTTTCAACAGTAACAAAAATCTTTCTCCACTTATGAAGCCTGAGTTTTGATTAAAATTTTCTGTTCCCTGGGAATTTTATGAGTAGAATCTATTCACTACTGTATTGTTCAGGACTCTTTTTGTTGCAGGTAACAAAACCTTATCCAAAGTACCTCAAACAACAATGACAAAAAGTGAATTTATTGGAAAGATGAAGGGGGTAGCTCATAGACTCAAAGAAAGTTCTGGTAGAATCGGGGCTACATGAGAGACTTTGGGGACTAGAATTGGAGCTCATTTCCTTCAGGAGACTATGTTTTTTACTATTCATTAAAGGTTAAAGGAATTTCCTGATCCATAAATGAAAGCACTCGCCTAATAACCCCTTGCTCATCACTTTCAATGAATCATCAAAGCCTGTCCTTTCCACTTCAACCAAACCTTTGTTCCCCTCTCTGAGCCCTCCTCATGCTTATTCATCCGGACCAGGCCTTTGTTATCCCTGCCCAGACTGAGGTCTACCTCTACAAATGCTGCTCAACTCCATCTTCCTGAAACACAGAGCTGAGAATGTTCTCCTTAAAAACCTATTTTGCCTTCTTCTTGTCTCCAGGATAAATTCCTTATCTTGATAAATAAAGTTATTTATAAATTGGCACCAACCTATTGATGCATCTCATACATGTCATACATGCAAAAAGTATTAAAATGTATACATACCGTTGCAAGGATAAGAAATGAGCCACCATATCTAGAAAAAAACAGTATTGTCAGTATATTAGAACCCCCTAGTGTGCCCCATCAAGCTGCCTTTCCAGCCACTTTTCCTGCTTCTCCAGTTCCTCCTCTCCATGCCAATTAAAACTGTAGTTCTACTACATGAAACTGCTTTCCTCAAATATACCAGGCAACTTCTGTAACTTTTAGTCACACAAGTACGGAACCCTCTGGCCCTTTATTTCCTCCTTCTTCACAAAGTCAAATTTGTTTCTCCTTCAAGATTAAGTTGAAATACGATGTCATGAAGAGCTTCCCCTGACTTCCCCTCCAGAGTTAATTGCTGTACTTCCATGCTGCTGGAACATTTTCTTCTTTATTTCTGGAGTAGCCTTTCTCCTGTTGTATTGTAATTATGAATTTAGATTTGTCTCTCTGACTTGATGTTAGTTTTTTGAGGAATTCGGATTAAGCTTTACCTGTGAATCCTTAGGTTTTCACATTTTGCTTGGTAAATGAATATTCAATATATGCTTTTTGAGTTATCAAGATTAAGCTTTAGAAGATTGGGAAGCAGTTGGACATTGCTATCAATGACGGCTACTTTTTATTGACAGCCTAATTAGTTGCCAGGACTTTACCTGCTTTGTGTAATTTAATCTCACCACAAACCTGCAAAGTAAGTATCATCCCATTTTGCAGATAAGGTAATGGGGTGACTAAAAAGTAAAGTGATTTGTCTAAATTCACGTATTCCAGTAAAAGGCAGAGCCTCTCTCTCTCAGTCTGCTCTTTTTTTTCCGTATCAAGTTTCTTCTACATGAACAGTGATAAGGATAAAGAGTAAACATTAAGACAGAAAACGTTAAACTATGCTTATTCTGGAAATGAACAGATTGTGATGAAGAAACAAATTTAAACTGCCAACTGTTATTTTAAAAGCTGCAAAAATAAGCCTGGGGACCAGTGAGTGTTATATACTTTACAGACAAGTTTAGGTAGCATAAACCACTGATTTCCAGAGTTAAGAATTTAAGATTCCTGCCCTGTCCTGGAACTATTTAAGGTGAGCTTCAGATCTTTACACCATTATACATGTATTAGCCTCTGACACTCCAAATTCAGAAACTGTAGTGTCACTTTACTATGCAGTCATGAAGATCGGTGATGCATGGCATTATTAATAGCCAAACTTAACACAATTCTGATTTATAAGTCAATATGTCATCATGTACAATTAATGTACTTGCTCTGAATACAAATACTGAATATAAGCTGTATATCAAATGCCTTTTATGATGGTTAGATCTGGAAATTTATCTGTGTCTACTGTGAGTTAATAACGTAAGGAATGGAGCTCTTAAAAATGCTTTTAAAAAGTATTTCATTTTATTCCAAATATGGGGATGGTAGAGTATAGCAAATAATACTGCTTGCCTATTCCACCACCAGTCACCAACACCAGTGCCCCCATTCCTCCTTTCCAACAGAAACATGATTTTATTCACATAACCTTCTCTAAACTGCCTTGGCTTTGCGGGAGGTGGGCCCAATTCTCAGCTCCTGAGGCAGAGTTATGATTGGTCTAATTAATCACAGTGGTCACATTCTTGACAGTACTTGGATTGGGTGAGACTATATGATACAAATTTAGCCAATGTGGGGGAAATCCACTGGGGAGCATATCAGAGTAATTGTTCTCAACAAGAGATACAGTAAAGAAGTCTGAGTTTTTTTTCTGGACTTTACCTTGATATTGTGAGAGTTTGAGGTACTGCAAGGAAACCAGCTGGAGTATGAGATCCATATATTGAGAATGACAGAACACAAAGATTCAAAAAATCTTTGTCCTGATAACATCATGGAGCCACCGAGTTAACGAGGCACGTAGCCCCTCTACCTTCCAGACTTGTTATGTGCGGTAATAAATCCACTTTGTTTAAGCCAATTGAATGCTGTTGTTTGAATTGTTGTAGAGCTATTCCTGAAAGTTTCCTTGATTGGGGAGGGATCTTTGGGCTAGATGTCTTATAGTTTTATAAGCATTGTGTTGGAAGTCCTCCTGATGACTGGCATCAGGAAAAACTCGAAGCCAACCACTAAGCGGTATTAAATATATCAGTCTGGTGCGCACTGGGTTCACTAAGCTTTTCCTTTTATCTCAGCAGCTTTTCCTTTTATCTCCTTTTATCTCATTCTTTTCACTTAGAAAGCCTACTTCTCAGCCACTAGCTCCAGCCCAGCCCTACCGTGTGATTGTCGCTGGCTTTAAACTTAATGGACACATGCCCAGCCTCAGCCCCTGAGCACATAAACAGCCACTGTGAGCCGCAAACCTATATTCGGGGAAACTAGAATTCTGCTGCTGTACACGGCACTCCACTGCTCTTCCAGTTAAACACCGGGTTGAGATAGCATGGAATCACAGACTCGTGATGCCTACGTGTACCATAAATTAAATTGTTTTCCTGTTGCTCACTGGCATTTTTCTCACTCAACTCTTCATTCACGCATGCGGACTTTTAATGTAAGATTAGTCATTGTAGATACCGAGCGTGCTGCCCTTAAGGAATATAAAATTGAGTAGGGAGGACCGCGGAGCAAACAGCTGTTCACAACACTGTGATAAATGCCAAAATGAGGGGTGTGTTCTGCACCCTAGGAGTACAGGAAAGACACCATCCAAACTGGGGAAGAATTAATAACTCGATTGGGTTTGCGAGTATTTCCGCTATTCCGTTTGTTTACTCTGGTCCCTGTTTCCTGGTTTCTTTCCTTCATTATCAAAGCCCTAAAAACTCCATCATTTGCTACTTCCAGGTCCCTCACCACGAGGTCAAGGACCTGGGGCTGGCAGGTTATTGCTATAATGAGGCTTCAAAGTAGACCGCGAATCTTTATATTCTATCATCTGGGAGAGAAGAGGGCAGACAAATCAGAAGAAGGACAGTGCACGTCAAGTCACATCCAGAAATTCGATGGTATGAAAATGCAAAAACCTCATAAAGGCTAATTAATAACGGCTTAAAGAATACCAGCACTAGTAGGGCCAGTGGCGTAATGGATAACGCGTCTGACTACGGATCAGAAGGTTCCAGGTTCGACTTCTGGCTGGCTCGGGGCTCTCGTTTCCTGTTTTCGGGGGACGTATGTCCTGGGTTAGTTACAACCCACTTACGGCTGTTTTATTATGAGGAGGTCCTCATAAAACCTGTGGTGTTGTTCTTCGATCACCACACAACCGCGAAGAATGTAGGGAAGATGGGGCGGGGCGGGACTAGAAAAGATATACAGAAGAATAGGACAAGAATCTGGTACAAATCGACTAATAATATCTTCTGTACTCGCCCTTCTTGCATGAGAAACTCTCTTTTCAGAACACTTGCCTCTTGAGAACACAGTGCTCTCTTGAGAGTTAGTATGAATAGAATCCTCGACGAATCCTGCTAAATTTTCTCCAGTGCTCAGCTGTCCAAGTCCACACCGAAACAAACTACAGAGATGTCATAAACAACAAAGGAGAGAAACGTAAGTGGGGAGGGAATCAGCAGTCACGTGTTAAAGGAACCACGAGTGAGGAGAAGCAGCTCGTAAGCGATGAGACCTACACACAGTAAACGAGAACGATGTGGATCTTGTGTCTATGAAGTGACTGAGATGGGTTTGGGATTTGCTGGAAAGAGCTAACAGCAAGTTTACCTGCCCCGCAGGTATCTGCAGAACATCAATCCAACGCCGCGCATCGCGTGCATCAAGGGCAGCCCAAGCTTCGCGCCTCAAAGGTAAAGGAGTCCCTGTGGTATCTGCCCTCGAGAAGAGCCTTCTCGTGAAGGTCAAGGATGCACAGCATCTGGGTCCGCTGACAGAAGAAGGGCAGTAAATGGACGAGTTTTTTTAGCCTTGTCTACTGATCCACGCTGAAAGAGCGCGGGAGGCGGCTGATGGAATTCGGGCGATAAGCAAAGAAAATAAAGAAGAGAAAAGAAGGAGAGCAGCTCCTTTCATCCCCGCTGCGTTGTGGCCTTTTAGGATAATCCAGCTCAAACCTTTTCTTTAAAAGCTTGGAATAGGAGATACATTTCTGGAGTCAAAAGGCAGACGCCACCAACACCATTGCCCGGGTTGCTGAGCCAATGACAACCACTATTAATAGCAATTGTGTGTGCCGGGTAGGAGACAAGTCTTTACGAATTTGCATTCTCATTCCCTTCCTACTTTCAAACTCATTGGTACTGACACCCCCTGCCACCCACCCACCCCCCACACACACACCTTGTAGTTATGCTTCACTCTGTTTCGGGGATTTCTAACAAGGTAATGGCTATTTCGGTTATCCAGATTACTGACAAGGTAATGGCTGTTAACCGCAGGCTGTAACCAACAGAACCATAAGTAAAAGAACACAGTAATCAGATCTCTCAAGTGTTTCCCAGAAAAGTGAATAATAAACCACGTTCCAGTATTTTCCCCCTTTCAAATTCATTAGGAAGATTGGAAGACTTTATCATCTCCTTTTTATCAGCCTGAAACCTTGGTCATTATGAAACTTTACAGCTGGAAAGTACAGATGTCATCTGCTCAGTGTGATGAGCAGGGATTAGGGTAAAAGAGCCTAAATGATGATAAGGTTTCTACATTCCACTTGAATTATAAAATATTTATTCTAAATACACTGTGAAAATATGTGTTTATATGGAAATCCCTAGAGCAAGTATTTGGACACTTTCTGTAAGCAAAGTTTGCTGGTAAATGAATTTAGGCTGGGCGGTAACTAAATTTGCATTTCAGTACCATTCCAGCAGGGTACCAAATTGGAGGAGGAGGAAAATAGAAGAATAAAAAGAGAGGAAACAAACAGAAAACAAATTATAAAATGGTAGACCTCTATTCAAAACTAGCAATAATTACCTTAAAAGTAAATGGTCTAAATACATCAATTAAAAATCACAAATTGTCAGAATGGATTAAATATGAACAGTGTCCATAAGAAACTCACTTCAAATGTAATGATAGAGGTCGGTTTAAAATGAGAAAATAGGAAAAGATACAACATGAAATCACTAATCAAAAGAAAGCTTAAGTGAATGTATTGGTATCAGCCAAAGTAGACTTCAAAGCAAAGAAATTTACCAGCAGTAATGAAGAATGTTACATGATTATAAAGGGTTAATTGTCCAAGAAGACACAACAATCCTAAAAGTGTAGTCCCTGGCCACAGAGCTTCAAAACCATTCTCTTTCAATAATTGATAGATCTAGTAGACAAAAAAAAAATCATCTAAGAGATTGAAGAACTGAACAATGCCATCAACCAATGGATCTAATTGATCAAGATCACAATGCAAATAGAAACAAGGATCAGTGATTGAGAAACAAGGTCATATTAGTATTAAGGAATCAAGAATGGTTAGAGACTAGAAGAATGGTATCATGAAACTCATATTTTAGAAAGAGTTTCTTAGCTGTAAATACCTGGAGATTCAATTGGAGAATCTGGAAGTTGAGCATCCCACATCCACATTTTTTTTTCTGCTATCTCTTGAGGTCAGGGTAGTATGATCCCTTCAGAACCCCAGAATCTACTGCAGTGTCTGACAAAATGCAGCTCCCCAGTGAATTATGTACCAAATGAACGGAAAGTAAGTGCCAGATTCAAAAGAGCTGCACAAGAATAACGTTTAATATTTGGCAAGTCATTGGATATGGGGTTTGAAGGAGGAGAATGAGTCAAAGTTGACTTGGAAGTCTAAGCCCAAAAAGGCCAGTACAGAGGAGGTTGGGAATTGGATAGCTGGTGTGTGAATGAATGGACTACTGTGGAGAAGAACAGACAGTGAGATCATGAGCTGGAGTAGAGAAAGAGCTCATGTTTTGCAATCTAATAATCTGGTTCTCAATTCAGGCTTTGCCATTTAGCAACTCTAGAACCTTAAGAACATAACTTCTCTGAGCTTCCATTATATCTGGAAAGTGCAAATTATTGAAACTGAGCAGGACCCTTCAGGGCCTTCCCGGGGACAGATCGCCCCCCCATCCCCCGTATCCCCTGCCTGCCTCTTGTTTGTAGAAAAGCTTTAGCATTCTAGGCCTTCCCCCAGTTCAAAGAGCAAATTTAATCAGAGAAGTGAGAAAATGAAGACAAAGGAAAGCAGTCAAACAAGACAAATAATAATGTTGATAGTTTAGCCATAAAACAAACTCAAGAGAATTTAGTTCCTCCTTAAGGGCTATGGATAATATTCTAAGCCATATCTTTCAGTTATTTTGCAGATACTAAAACTCCCACCAGATGGAAAAAGTTGACTGCATGCTGACCAGTAGCGTGTAGATCCCAGACTTGTCAGAGCCAGAAAATTGATAATTGAGTTTTCCAAAATACCACCCTGTTACCTCACCATCAGTTAATCAGGGAATTTCGCATTGGCTGATTATACACCCTGTGAATGTCTACCTCACACTGTGTTTAAAAACCCTTCTCTGAAAGCTTTTGGGGAGTTTGGGTCTTTTGAGCCAGTTCTCCTTGCTTGGCACCTGGCAATAAATGCTGTACTTTGCTTCACCACAACCTGATGTCAGCAGACTGGCTTTGCTGCACTGGGGCCATTGGCCCCAAGTTTGGTTTGGTAACATTATGATAAATAGTTTTGTTTCCAAAATTCAATTAGACTACATGAAATAATCTCCATAAACCTCTTAGCAGGATGAATGGCACATACGGCTGAAAAAAAAAAAAAAAGCAGGGAAACTTTTCATTAAGTTCAGTTTAAGTTTTTGCAGGGAAGAATGTCTCCAGTCATGCAGATGCAAGTGGAGATGTAGACTAAGACAGAGAAGTATGGACTGTAGACAAATTTGAGGGCTATTGATTCATTCAGTCAGTGAACTAGTGTTAACTGGGCACCTCCTACTTTTCTTTCAACAAAGGAGATCATGAAAGATGTAAGATCCACTGAGATCTCTGAGGGCAGGAAATACGACGTCATTCAAACACAAGACCAGCAAAAGACAGGCACAATGAATTGTCCCTAGTGCCGAGGTCCAGATGGTCCTATCTTAGGGTGAATATCGGAAAGACATGGACTCCACCTTTCATAGGTGTGGAATCTTACCTGGGAAACATTGGTTTAAACGGAGTGATTTTCAAGTAACATTGAGTACATACATTCTTTAAAAGCTGGAAACAGATAAAACAGATGTTCTTGGAAAATACTATTTCCTATTTTATTTTCAAAGCCAAGAGTATAAGCTACCTGCCCTCTTAGCGCAGTGGGCAGCGCGTCAGTCTCATAATCTGAAGGTCCTGAGTTCGAGCCTCAGAGAGGGTAGGATTAAACCTTTTCACAGTCGGCCTGGAGAAGTTTGTGTCATCCGTGCTTAAAGAAATCAACCCAAAGGAAAATTACCAAATGCTGCCAGATAAGCATTTGATAAATGTTTCAATATTCTATATGTGCTCAAGAGGATGAAATTAGCGTTCTGGTTTGTTGCACCTCTCAGTGGTTTGACCGAAGTAGACAAGAAATGTAGATTACACTAGAAAACAAATCTATACCATATTTTTGGTCTTCCTCTCCACCCGATGGAAGAAGCAAGGGAATTTTCTTTTCTAAATTCGTGCTCTAAATGTCATCCAACCACAGTTAAGGGATGGGGAAGGGCAAAATCATTTATTCTTTTAATTATGGAACAAATATTTCTTGTTAATGCACTGTTCTGGGTGCAGTTAGAAATTCGGAGCTCTTCCACACATCGTATATTTCTCTATAAAAACAGCTGTGGTTGTTATGAGATTTTGGAAATATGGCACATAGGAGGAGGAAGTGGGGTAGCTTCTATAGACCTCACATCTGCAACACATTCTAGAAACTGTACGAAAAGTTTATTTATTTTATGCACGTCATTTGATTTAGCCTTGCAGCTAACCCAAATATCATTATTCCTATTTGAAAGATGAAATTGAATTTCAGAGGAGTTGAATCATTTTTCTCAGGTCTAATAGCTCTAAGGAGCAAAACCAGACATGAAAACTTGTTTTTTTTCTGTATGAAAAGATGTGAGCTTCACTTTTAATTTAAGGTATAGTCTCATAAGCAGTTTTTCTCCATACCACTTCCTTTCTTCCTTCATACATTCATAGAACAAATATTTTTAAATGAGTGGATTCATTTTTCCATTCATCAGACATGAATTCAAAATCACTTCTGTGTCTGCCACCCAGGTTCAAGACTTCTAATTGTCCTTGACTCCTTCTGCTCCCTCAAAACTCTACATCCAGTGTCTTGAGACATCGTCAAATACTGTAGATCTTTCCTGCACAACCTCTCCAGAGTCTTTCTCTTTCTTCTCATTCATCTATGCCTTCATCCATTCTATAATGTTTATGGAGAATGTATTCTGTGCCAGACAGTGTACTGGGATGGAGATGCAGAAAGACTCATGCTATTGCTAATCTTAGGAGCTAAAAGATAAACCTCACTCAATCCCTGAATATCTTATAACTTCTTTTTCGTTCTCTTTAATTCTGGTGTCCCTATTTCCTACCTATTTGGCATTCAAAATTAAAAACCTTTCATAAAATGTTACCTTGATCATGTAAGCCATCTGCGTGGAATTTTTTCAAGGGTTTTTAAGCCTCCACAGTGTTTTCTCCAATGTATCTTCATGTGTCCAGGCTTTTCGATCACTGTTTCCCTTCATGTCTATTTTACACACACGCACACGCACGTACACCCCCTCCAACTGAACCGGTATATTTCTGAACACAGGATCCCTACCTCCATGCCTGTTCCTTCCATCCTGTGTTCACTCTTCATCTGTACACTTCAATGTCCGTATATTTTTCCTTCGCTCTGATACGTCTCGCCTCTAAATTCCTATGGCTCTTGTATGTAACACAATTTTTGTTCTTGCATATAGTGTAAATATGTAACTTCTCAAGACCCGACTCAGCAAGAATCCAATAACTATCTCAGAAACAATGCAAAGCGGAGGTTTTCGTGGTGTAGTGGTTATCACGCTCGCCTAACACACGAGAGGTCCTTGGTGCAGAAACAAGCGCTGCCTTTTGCTTTCCACCATAGGGAAAATTCAGCCCAACGCCTCCCCTAAAAGGAACCAGTGATCATCCCACTTATGTTCCTTTGCTGCTTTAGTTTCGTGCTTAAAAAACAGGTAAGCAACCTGAGATAGTCCTCCCGCATTAGCCTGGTGTTCTGCGTGAGTCCTCTCAACTGGGACGTGCTCTCTTGCGTCCCGGAAAATCTGAAACCTGTACTTTTGCGGCCAGACTTTTCCCAAGGCGACTTTCTCCCTCCTTTACCAGAGGAATAGGTACCAACCGCGCTCTTGCCGCAGAGTATCTTTGAGAGGATGTGCCCTTACTCCAGCCTAATGGCCTTGACTTTTCCTCACCTTCTGGCCGGCCCCAGAAGGAATGACGTGGATGGAGACGGTCCTCTGAAAAATGAGAGGAAAAGAGAAAAGTTGCAAGTGGGGAATTAGCTCAAGTGGTAGAGCGCTCGCTTAGCATGTGAGAGGTAGTGGAATCGATACCCATGTTCTCCAGCCTTTTACCGGTTTACCGGAGGAGCTCTTGATAACCGCAAATCTTCCAAACTATAGAAAGAAATGAAAAAACTATACACTTTGGACCCTTCTCTGGGCAAGGACGAAACGGGGCAACGTTGACTCTACTGGTCTTTGGTATGTACATGTCTCATTAATGATAAATCAAGTAGGTTAAAAAAATTTAAAAACACATTGAAAATATAACACCATGCACCAATGGGTGGAATTGACCTTATAAAGCAAAATCACAATGAGGTTCTACCAAAGAGTTGAAAGAAAAGCAAGATCATATCAAAACTTATAAACTCAAAAATGGTCAGAGTGAAGCAGAGGGACATTATGAAAACAAATATTTTTAAAAACATTATTTAGCTGCAAATGCCAGGGAGACTGAAAGTAGTGAAACCGGAAGAGGATCATTCCTTGTCCATATTTATCCTTCTAGCTCCGGAGATCTGTATGGTCAGATTCGTTCTGAATCACCTGAGCCTACTGCCCAGCACAGAGCAGCTCCCAATGAATACGTACTGACTGAATTGTAAGGAAGGGATAGATTCAAGAGAGCGTCACAAGAATAATGTTCAGTATTTGGCAGGGCAGTGGATGTGGATTTTGTAGGAGGAGAATGAGCCAAAATTGACGTGGAAGTCTAAGCTCAAAAGGCCAGCATAGAGGAGGTTGGGAATTAGATAGAGTGTGGATGAATGAGCTATTGTGGAGAACACACAGTGAGATCACGAGCTAGAGCAGGAAAAAAGATCACAATTTGGAATCTAAAAGTCTGTTTCTCTATTCATATTTTGCTGCTTAGCAGCTCTGGGACCTTAGAAACATTACTTAACTTCTCTAAGCCTCCATTATATCTGAAAAATGCAAATCATGATACATACTTTTTTGCCAAAATTCAATTTGAATATATGAAATCATCTCCATAAATTTCTTAGTATAATTATAAGGCTGAAACAAATGAGGAGGTTTTTTATTAAGTTCAGTTTGTGTTTTTTGTAAGGATAATGTCCCCAGTCATGTATATCCAAGTGGAGATTTAGAGTGAGACAGAGAAATATGGACTGTAGACAAATGTGAGGAGTATTCATTCACTCAGTCAGTCAGTGAACTAATATTAACTGGGCACTGTTCAAAAGTTTCTTTTGAACATAAGGTACCAAGGAAAGCATAAAACTGACTGAGATCTCTGAAGGTGGGAAGAGGCAGATTACTGGAACACAAGAGGGAAAAAGAGCAGCAAAAGACCTGTACAGTTCTTGGGTACTGCAAGCCAGAGTGTCCAATTTCTGGGTGTATACTGGAAAGGTGTGGATTCCACAATTCCTGGATGTGAAACACTTCAGGGGCAGCATTGGTTTAAATGGAACGATTTACAAGTAAAATTTATTACATTCTTCAAAAGCTGGAAACTGATGGACATACCTGGAAAATAAAATTTCATATTTTATTTTCAAAGCCAATACAAAACATTACCTGCCCTCTTAGCGCAGTAGGCAGCGCGTCAGTCTCATAATCTGAAGGTCCTGAGTTCGAGCCTCAGAGAGGGCAGGGGTTACATTTTTTTTTTTTTTTTTTTTTTTTTCCTTCATCTTTTATCAAGCAACAAATATCTCCTGTTAGTCCCTTCCCCGTGTAGCTTTACCCCAGTCATGAGGAGTGGAAGAAACTGAACAAGAAGCAAGTAAGAAAAAAATGCATCATAAGCACATGAGGAAACGTGTGCTGGGGTGTAATCATTCGGCAGTAAAGCGGCTCGGGAGTGTGGAGGTGGCACGTTCAGCTTTCAGCGGAAGAGTCAGGAAAGATATCGCGTTGAAGGTGCCTTTTAGTCTCTCCTTTCACTCTTGCTGAAATCCTTGTGCCCGAAGTTTTTCTAATTCAGCTCAGTTTCAGTCTTCAAGGAATGAATGCTCCGTGTCGTTGGTCTATAGACAAGGAAGGAAAACCTGAAAAAAGCTATGAGGGAGTGAACATGGTCTGTACTGGACAGTGCTGGCCTTTCCATCTCAACATTCATGGTTTTTGGCTAGCAGGAGGGTGGACCTCCCACCTCTGTTTCCGAAGAGAGAGATCCTGGTGAAAACAAGGCCTTTACACTATTTTGTACTTGAATATTATGGGGCAGTTGGCCTGAGGAAAGAAGGAAGGCTGTTGAGGGACACCTAGAGAGACAAGGCATACGGCAGAATTTGTCCTTCTGAGGTCTGAGTAGCCTGGGTCTGCGAGAGAATCAGTAAGACCCAGATGGTCAAACAACAAAAACAACAACAACAAGAAAAAAAAAAAAATGAAACCAGGGGAATTCTTAGGAAAACTCATGAAGGAAGAATAGGAGTAGGATCTTTGGGTAGTTCTTCCTTAAGAAGGTTTCTTACCGGTCTGTCCCAACCCAGCCATCACAGTCCAAATCAACACCTTCAGAAATGCCTCCAAAAAAATGAAACAATCAGGTGATATTTAATTTCCACACAAACAAACCCGGATAGAATTTTTCCGCTTTGCACAGGCAGCTGAAATATGGTTTAAAATTGGGGGGGGGGGGATCCCAGGAGGTAATGCAGGAAATATATTAATCAGCATTAGTGATCAGATCCTGATGGGGTCCAAAAAAATTGAGAAAAGAGAGCATCATGATTCTGCCATGCTGAGCTGTGAACAGCCCTTGCACTTTGGTTTTCACTGAGAGACTTCCCTTTCCCTCAAATTGAGCTTAAGCTTCTTCAGACACAAAGAATCCTTTGGGTGAAGTTCTTCGAGACTCTGTGAATAGGTGGGCCTTCAGCAAACCCAACATTTGCTTAAGACAGTGGCACACAGTCTTGCAATAAGATAGAAAATGTCTTACATTTTGACTCTGTTGTGGGTATTTGGTAACCGGGCTCTGTCTGGGCTAGTTTCCCAGTTGCCCACAGAGGGCCTTTCTTCACCTCTCAGCTCCTGACTAATACATCTTCTCATTTTGAATCAGACTTAGTAATAAGGTGCCTACTTCTAGGTACTCAGTCCCTGAATCACATGTCACTTTACTACTGACACCACCCCCCACAGCTAATGACTCTTATTGTGATTTCAATCTAATACATCAACTTATGCCACCTTCCTCACAAAGTGTCTTATGAAGTGTTTTAGAAAGTGTCTTATGAAGTTTTAGAAAGTGTCTTATGAAGTTTTTCTTTTTAAATTTCTTGTCTCTCCTCTGGAATATAAGGATCTTTAGGCTCAAATCACTGTGTCCTCAGTGCCTGGAGTTAAGGCATAAATATGGCATCTGTCTTAAAATGGAAGTAATAGGTGAATGGAGTTAATAGGCAGATCATATACAAGTTAATAATTTAATAAATCATTTTATTAACTTCCAAAATGTTAATCTCTGCATCTTTCAATTCAGTTTGCTCTTTCTTTATGACTTATTTGATGTTTTGAATTTTATTGATGAATGGCAGTTTATTTATAATGCATAATTTTAATTTTTCCCAGACAGAATTTTCTACCTTCTAATTAGTGAATAACAAATAAAGGTGTAAGGGACCACAGATGTTTAGGACTCCTGCTATAAAACAGTCACAACTGATAACAGTTTGAAGTTGGGTGAAAACTAGAACCAAATTTAAAGCCTGTTTCCTTTTGCATGTATTTCCTCCAAACATTTTCTTCTACACAGGTTCTTAATTTCCACTTTCTTTCTCTCTTCAACAGTGAAGCCCAAAAATATTCCCTCGTCTCTTCTTCTAGGTGTCAGGATGAAGAGAGCTTGAGGATTTGGAGGCTTGTGAGAATTCTTATACAGGTAGACCACAAATCTTTGACATTGCGCAGCTTAGAGGCTGCAAGGAAGAATGTTCAGAATGTTCAGAATGATGACAATGTAGACAGTGTAGCAGCCTTTTCAAGATAATCAAGTGTCTTGAAAACAGTTTATTTTTTGTGGGACCAATGACAAAATGGTGATATATATGATTATAGTTTGTAGGATCCCAACTATTTCTTCGTGATTTTCTCTTAGGGAGTGGGAACTTGGAATACAGGTGAAGAAAGATTAAAAAGGAATGAAATAAATCCTCTTTCAGAACCATGTGCTAGAAATTGTACTAAAATTTTATTAATTTATGCAACTTGTTTGATTTAGCATTGCAGCCAACCCATGCATCTATGCCTTTATCCATTCTATGTTTATGGAGGATGGATTCTGTGCCAGACAGTGTACTGAGCTGGAGATGCAGAAAGACTCATGCTACTGCTAATCCCAGGAGCTAAAAAATAAACCTCAATCCCTTAATATTTTATAACTTCTTTTTCGTTCTCTTCAATTCTGGTTTCCCCCACTTTTCATAAAATGTTACCCTGATTATGTAAGCCTTGTGCCTGTATTTTTTTCAAAGGTTTTTAAGCCTCCACAGTTTTCTCCCCAGTGTATCTTCATGTGTACAGACTTTTCAATCAATTTCCCTCCAGGTCTATTTTACACACACACACACACACACACACACACACAAGCACTCCAATTGAATAGGTATATTTCTGAACACAGGAATTCTACCTCCATGCCTGTTCCTTCCACCCTGTGCACGCTGTTCCCTCCATCTTCACCCCTAAATGTCCGTATTTTTTCCTTCACTATGATATGCTCTCGCGTCTTATTTCCTATGGCTCTTGTCTGTAATATCTTGTATTTTTCATTGTTCTATCCTGCGGTGTAGATATGTAAATCCTCACGACGTGCCTCAGTAACAACAGAGAAATATCTTAAATAAACGACAAACGTGAGTTTCCGTAGTGTAGTGGTCATCACGTTCGCCTAACACGCGAGAGGTCCTCGGTTCGAAACCGAGCGGAAACAGCTGGTACTCTTTTGCCTTCCACCATGCGGGGAAAATCAGCCCTCCGCCTCCCCTAAAAGGAAACAGTGATCATCCCACTCCTGTTGGTTTGTCGTTTTCATTTCGTTTTTAAGAAACAGATAAACATCCTGAGGTAGTCCTATTGCGTTAGCCGGCTGTTCTGGGTGACTCCTCCCAACTGGGACGTTTTCCCTTCTATCTCGGAAAATCTGAAACGTGAACTTTTGGGACGCCAAGCTTTTCCCATGGCTACTCCCCCCTCGCCTCCTTTTCCTTAGAAGAGGAATGGGTACCAACCGTGCTCTTGCCTCAGGGCATCTTTGAGAAAACTTGCCCTTAGTAGAGTCAGGGTTTCAAGCAAATGATAGGGATGGAACTCTGAAAAGCTCGGGGAAAAGAGAACACGACAGAGGGGGGATTAGCTCAAGTGGTAGAGCGCTCGCTTAGCATGTGAGAGGTAGTGGGATCGATGCCCACATTCTCCAGCTTTTGCTCTCAGTCGAGGAGCTTTGGCTGATAACTGCAAATCTTCCAACCTGTAGAAAGAAATGAGAAAATTAGACCCTTTTGCACCCAGCTTTGGGCAAGGACATAACAGAGCAGCGCTGGCTCACCGGCTTTCGGTATTTACCTTTACTATCAGCCTATAATTTATTCTCTGTTTTTTCAGAATACCTGGTCATCTCAAGGGATATGCCCAACCCCTCTTTTTATTCCTGTTTCTTCCTGCTACTTAGCCGCAAGGTGGTACAGTCCTGAGAAGCACAGGACAGAGCTGGGTCAATAAAGCCTCAGTTTTCTTGTCAGGGACTGAAACCGAGTTCCCCAAGTAACCAGAAAATATCAGGAAAGACACTGTGGAAAGCAGACACGTGAAGTTACTAGTGAACTTCTGGATGCACCAGCGAACTGTGAATAAGTGGCTCTGATCCTAAACAACCTACCATGGACTTTGAGAACTGAAGTGATAGCGCACTGCCCAAGTCCACACTGGTCACTGGATTGCACACACTCCAGAGATCTCCAAATAGCATCAGAAAGGCTTTGGAAATGGATTGGACTATGAAACCACAACACACAGAAGGCTGTTCCGTACTTGGAACTTGAACACAAGGCAGTCAGGTGCCCGCAAAAGCAAGATTGGCAATATTCCCCATAAGCTTTGAACAAAACATAAAGCCTTATAATGTAATACAAAATGGCCAGGTTATAATCCAAAATTATTCAGCATATGAAGAACCAAGAAAAATCTTAATTCACTTAAAAAGAGAATCAACAGATACCAATACTGAGATGACACAGATGTTGGAATCCTCTGACAAATATTTTCAATGCTCTGAGAATTAGGGGTGAGAACTCTTTGAAATGAATGTAATGTTAGGAAGTCTTAGCAAAAAATGGGAAGATATACATCCAAATTGCAACTTCAGAACTGAAAAATATATTAACCAAAATTATAAAGAACATCTCACTGGATTGTCTCAATAGGAGAAGGAGATGACTGGAAAAAGTCAGTGAATGTGTAGATAGAACAATAGTAACTACTCAATCAAAATGACAGAGAAAAGTGTATTTTAAAAGATGGACGGAGCCTTAAGGACAAATAGGAAAATAGCAAAGTTCTTATATTCACATCATGGGAAACCCAACAGAGGAAGAGAAAGAGGTCCTTGAAAAGAGGGTAGGGGGGAACACTGGAAATATTAATGGTTGAAAACTCCCCAAATTTGGCAAAAGATATAAACCAGAATAAAAACATTCAGCAACCCTAAAGCAGCATAAAACCAAATAAATCCACACCCAGATATATGACAATTAAACTGCTGGAAACAAAAGAGGAAAAAAATGCTTGAAAGCACCAGAAGAAAATGAAAGGGAAACTGCAATCTGAATGACTGTGGATTTCTCATCAGAAACCGTAAGAACCGTAAAGAAATGGCATGACTTTTATTAAATGCTGATAGAAAAGACCTGTCACTCCAATAGCTAAATATAACAAAAGTACCCTTCAGACATAAAGGTGAAAGAAACACATTCTCATTTGAGGTAAACTGAGAGAATTCATTGCTAACAGAAGTGCTAGAAAAGAGTAATGTCGTGAGACAAGAAAAAATGATACCAGAAGGAAACAGAATAGCATAAATGAAGGAACAGTTAACCAAAATTTCAGAAATAGAAATCTGTTTGAAATAAAATGATATTTATTGGGACTGCAGCCTGGGAGACACAGATTCAAGAAGCACATGAGCTGTGTTCCCCTGGACTATAAAATGAAGGAAGCTTATTAAAGGGAAAAACTACAAGGCCACACAGTTAGTTACATAAGTTGTTTGTCCATAATTATAATTGGAACTGGCAAGAAGCAAGACTGCTTGTTAAGAAAGAATTGGTTAGGGTCTGCAATGGTTACATAGTTACAAGGGGGAACCTTGAGACTATAAGTTTGCAGCTTGTGGAAGCTGCTCCCAATATGGCTGGTGGTGTCCTTGGGTTTGGTACAGTTCAAAGTTCAAATTCTCAGTGATGTAGGGACTGGTCTAAGACCAGATCCTCAGTGGCCATCCACCCTATTTTTATATGCCTGAATTATGATTACTCCATTATTATTTCAGTTTGTCATCAGAACCATAACAAAGAAGGAAATAACTGGGTAAATATAATAGACTCTTATGTTACTCTTCAGTTCTTTAAAGTATATTTGATGTTTGAAAGTGAAACTTATTACATTATCTGGTGGAGTTTTCATTGTATCTATATGTATTATATACATAACATAAAGGGGTTATGGTAAAGGGACTAAATGGTGGTGAGGTTTCTATACTAAACTTGAATGGTAATTTATTGATTCTAAGTATACTGTGAAATATTAAGGATGTGTATGGTAATCACTAGACCAGCTACTAACAATGTTTAAATAAGTCAAGTGAAGGTAGGAAGGAAGAGGGACAAAGAAATATGAAAAACAAAGGAAACAAACCATTAATAAATTATTAAATAGTAAATGCAAACTTATTAGTGATAATATGAGGTGAGTTTCTTATAGTCAGCATATTTATTTTTAATATATTCTGACAATCCAGATATATCAATTAAAAATCAGAGTTTGTCAGTGTATTAAAAATAAATATGCTGATTATAAGAAACCCATTTCAAATATAGTTAAATGTGAGATTAAAAGCTATATTCAAGAGTAAAGGAGATTAAAAGAAAAGAATGGGAAAAGAGACCCCAAATGAGCATTAATCGAAAAAGGTAAAGTGGATATATTAATATAAGACAAAGTGGATTTGAAAGCAAAGTCAATTGCCAGGTATTAATTGAGAAAGTATACAATTATAAGATGTCAGCTCACTAACAAAATAACTATCCTAAATGTGTATGCCTCTGACCACAGAGCTTCAAAACCCATAAACAATAGCTAATGAAACTGAAAAGAAAAACAGAAAAATCCACAATTATTGTTGCAGATGTCAACAATCCTATCTCTTTCACTGATAGACCTAGTAGATAACAAATCAGGGAATACATCAAGGAACTAAACACTATCCACCACTGGATCTAAATCACCTTATTAAGTAAAATTGCAATGTAGGTAGAAGAAGTTGAGAGAAAAGCAAAATCATATCAAAATTAGGAAATCAAAAATGGTCAGTGTGAAGCAGAAAACTGGTATTTTAGAGTTACTTAGCTACCAATGCCAGGGAGACTGAAAGTGGTGAAACCGGAAGTGGATCATTCTGTGTCCATATTTATCCTCCCTGCTCCTGAGGTATGGGTGGTCAGATTCCTTCTCAGTGGCCTGAGCCTACTGCAGTGCCTGGCACAGAGCAGCTTCCCAACGAATATGCACTGAATGAATGGAAAGGAGGTGATGGATTCAAAAAAGCTGCACAAGAATAATGTTCAGTATTTGGCAAATCATTTGATGTAGGTTTTGAAGGAGGAGAATGAGCCAAAGTTGACTTGGAAGTATAAGCCCAGAAGTTCAGTGCAGAGGTTGGGAATTAGACAGTTGATGTGTGGATGAATGGGCTACTGTGGAGAAGAATAGACAGAGAGATCATGAGCTGGAGCTGAGAAAGAGCTCACAGTTTGGAATCTAATAATTTTTCTCAATTCATACTTTGCTGTTTAGCAGCTCTGGGACCTTAGAAAAACTACCTAACTTCTCTGAGCCTCCATTTTATCTGGAAAGTGCAAAATATGATACATAGTTTTGTTGCCAGAATTCAACTGGACTACATGAAATAATCTCCATAAATCTCTTAGTATGATTTAGCACGTAAGGTTGAAAAAACAAGGTGGCTTTTTGTTAAGTTCAGTTTGTGGTTTTTGTAGGGAGAATGTCTCCAGTCATATAGCTACAAATGGAGATGTAGAGTAAAAGAGAGAAGTACAGACTGTAGACAAATTTGAGGACTATTGATTCACTCAGGGAAATAATATTAACTGGACAGCTCCTATGTTTCTTTCAACAAAGGAGATCATGAAAGGTGTAAGATTGACTGAGATCTCTGAGGGCAGGAAAAAGCGCATCACTGGAACACAAGACTAACAAAAGACAGCCCATTGTCTCCAGTCAAGCAACCCAGATGATCTTATCTGTAGGTGGATACCGGAAAGGCATAGACTGTATCATTTCTGATCTGGAGCATTGACTTATTGGAATGATTTTCAAGTACCATTGATTGTACTTATTAAAAGCTAGAAACTGATAAAATAGTGGTGGCTGGAAAGTACTGTCTCCTATTTTACTTTCAATGAGCAAGATATCTGTTATCTGACCTCTTAGCGCAGTAGGCAGCGCGTTAGTCTCATAATTTGAATATCCTGAGTTCGAGCCTCAGAGAGGGCAAAACTGGTCGTTTATCTTTCCACAGCCTCCTCAAAAATGAGCCCGCGTTCGCTTCAGAGGGTAAAATTAGCTACCAAGTTTGTTGCACTTCCCAGTAACTTTAGTAAAATCATTGATGAAAACACTTAGATTACACCAGAAAACATAAGTTATATCACTTTTCTCATCTTCCTTCCACAATCCGACTAAAATTGTGACTAGAGAACTCAAAATATCTGACAGATATTTAGGATGAGAAGGGATTCAGACCTGTGGAGCATCAGCGTTTTTGTTGAACTTTGCTTGTTTGAGCAGTTTTTTCTTGATTATGTGTTGATATTTCCTGACCGTTCCTTCATTTCTTTAAAATTAAAGACCGAGTAAAAGCCCTGATTTCCAGTTTCCGATGTTCTCTTGAAAATTCTTCCTCTTCCCTCTGCTACTTCATCCTTGTCCAGGATCCTAGTGTCTTACTATGCCAATCCTATCTTTCTCTGGAAGACAGGAGGAGGAATGAAGCCCTACCCAGCAACCTGGGCCACGTTGGGAGGGCTTAATTGTGCAGGTGAGAGGGCTGCAGAAGCCGCCCCTCCTCCTCCTCCTCCTCCTAGGTGGCCATATTTCCAAAATCTCTAACAATCACAACTCTGTTTTATAGAGAAATACATGACATGTGAGACAGCCCGCAATTCCAACTGGGCACCCCACCAAGCTGGGACCTTTACTTGCTTTCTGGCAATTCAAGAGTGAAATGGTTTCAGAGCTAGATCATTCCCATGATGAAATACTATAGATCTCACCCCACACATACACACTCCTTAATAGAAACAGTACTTTTTCATTGTACTTTTGCTGAAGTCATATTTCTGATGTTCTGCTCTCTCAGGTCCTCTTTGGTGGCAATGAAATAACCTTGTGGCACCAGGTTAGACCCATATAACTGGTTAGGGCACATGTCTAGAATGACCCCAGGTCAAAAAGAGGGTTAGAGCATGAGAATTAGGTTGAATGTTACAAAGCCTTCTTGGCACTGGAAGCTAGTGAGAAAGATATCTATTTTCCCCAGTTCTGCTCCTTCATTCCTTCTCCACAGACACCTGAGTCCTCAGAGCTTCTCTCCTGAACCCAACTCCAGGAAATATTGGATTGCCTTTAAAAATGACAATTTATATGTTTATATTTCACACAGAAGACAGCACAGACTCAGTCTTTGACCAATACTCTTTGTCATTGTACTACAACAAGGAAGGAAAACCTGCTGTGGAGGGAGTGAACATGATCTGTACTGGACTGTGCTGGCCTTTCCATTTCAACATTCATGGTTTTGGGCTAGTGCGAGGGTGGATCTCCCACCCCTGTTTTCCAAACAGAGAGATCCTGGTGAAAAGAAGGCCTTTCCACTATTTGTAATTGACATTTATGGGGTCTATGGGGGAAGAGGGAAGACAGTTGAGGGACACTTATAGAGAGACAAGATGTATAACAGAATCTGTGGGTGTGAGGTCTGAGCTTCCTGGGTCTGGAAGGGGACCAAAAAGACCCAGATTGTCAAAAACAAAAACAAAACAAAAAATATATATGAAATTAGGGGAATTCTTAGAGAAAACTCATAAAGAAGAATAGGAGTAGGATCTTTGGGTAGCTCTTCCTTAAGGAGGTTCCTTACCCACCTGTCTCAACCCAAACATCGTAGTACCTGCAATGACAGTTCAAATCAACACCTTCAGAAATATCTCTCAAATTATGAAACAATCAGGCTGTATTTACTTTCCACACATAGAATCCAAAATTGATTTTTCCTCTTGGCACAGGCAGCTGAAATATGATTTAAAATGGGGGTGGGGGGATTCCAGCAGGTAATGCAGGAAATATATTTATCAACATTAGTGATCAGAACCAGATGAGGTCCAAAGACAGGAAAGAAAGATAAAGAGGGTCATGATTCTGCCATGCTGAGCTGTGAACAGCCCTTGCACTTTGGTTTTCACTGAAACACTTCCCTCACCTTCAACTTGATCTTAAACGTCTTCAGGCACAAAGAATCCTATGGATGATGCTCTTGGAGACTGTGAATGGGCGCTCCTTCAGCACACCCAACATTTGATTAGGCCAGAGTCACACAGTCTTCAAATGAGATGGAAAATTTCTCACATTTTGGCTCTGCTGTGGGTATTTGGTAACTGGGCTCTGTCTGGGCTAGTTTCCCAGTTGCCCACAGAGGGCCTTTCTTCACCTCTCAGCTCCTGACTAATACGTCTTCTCATATTGAATCAGACCTGGTAAGGTGCGTACCTCTTGGCATTCAGCAGCTAAATCAAATGTTACTTTGCTACTGAGACCACACCCACCATAGCTAATGCCTCTTATCGTGATTTCAGTCTCCCACATCAATTTATGCCACCTTCCTCACAAACACTCTGTTTCAGAAAGTGCCTTATGAAGTTTTTCTTTTTAAATTTCCTGTATGTCCTCTAGAATATAAGGATCGTTAGGCTCAAATCACTGTTTTGTCCTCACTGTGTCCTCAGTGCCTGAAGTTAAGGCATAAATACGGCTTCTGTCTTGAAATGAAAGTATTAGGTAAGGCTAAGGAATAGGTAAATGAAATATTGAACAGTTAATAATTTAATAAATGGTTTCATTAACTTCCAAAATGTTAATCTCTGCATCGGTCAATTTATTTTACTCTTTCTTTATGCCTTATTTGATGTTTTGAATTTTATTGATGAATGACAACTTATTTATACTGTATAATTCAAAATTTTCCCAGACAGAATCTTCTACTTTCTAATTAGTGAATAACAAATAAAGATGTAAGGGAACACAGATGTTTAGGACTCCTGTTATAAAACAGTCACAACTGATAACAGTTTAAAGTTGGGTGAAAACTAGGACAGAATTAAAACCCTATTTCCTTTTGCATGTATTTTCTTCTAACCATTTTCTTCTACACAGGTTCTTAATTTCCAGTTTCTCTTCAACAGTGAAGTCCAAAAATAGTCCCTCTGTCTCTTCTTATTTTTCCCACGGCCACTCTCTCCTCCCTTCCTTAGCAGAGGAATAGGTACCAATCATGCTCTTGCCTCAGGGCATCTTTGAGTAGATGTGCCCTGAGTCCAGTCCTGGTTTCACATTAAGGACATTGACATTTTCTGAAGTTTGGGCCACCCAGAAGAGTGAACAATGAAGTGGAGATGTTACTCTAAAATACTTGAGGAAAGAAGCTAGAAATGCAATTGGGGAATTAACTCAAGGGGTAGAGTGCTTGCTTAGCATGTGAGAGGTAGTGGGATCGATATCCACATTCTCGAACTTTTACTCTTTCAATCTCATAGCTCCAGCTGACAACTGCAAATCTTCCAACCTGTAGAAAGAAATGAGAAAATTAGACACTTTGGATCCTTCTCTGGGCAAGGACAAGACAGGACAGCACTGGTTCTACTGGCCTTTTTTATGTACCTCTACTATCAACCTATAATTTATTTTCTGTTTCTTCAGAATAGCTAGTCATCTCAAGGGATATGCCCAATTCCTCTTTTATTCCTGTTTCTTCCTACTACTTGGCAGCAAGGCGGCAGAGTCCTGAGAAGTGCAGGGCAGAGCGGGGTCTATAAAGCACCAGCTTTCCTGTCACTGATTGAAACCAGGAACCTCAAGTAACCAGAAAATATCAGGAAAGACACTGTGGAAAGCAAATACATGAAGTTATTAGTGACCTTCTGGATGCACCTGTGAGTTGTGAATAAATGGCGCTGATCCTAAACAACATACCATAAAGTTTGAGAACTGGCTAAGCAAGGTTTGGTTGGGGTCTGCAATGGTTACATAGTTACAAGGGGGAACCTTGAGACCATAAAGTTGCAGCTGGTTATGTTGTTCTCAACAGGGCAAATGGCACCCTTGGGTTTGGCAAAGTTCAAAGAAAATTCAAGTTCTCACTGACGTAAGGAGGTGTCTGAGACCAGATTCTCAATGGCAGACGTCTCCATTTTTATATGCCTGAACTATGATGACTCCATTCTCATCAGAACAATAACAGAGAAGGAAATATCTGGGTGAATAGGATAGACTATTATGTTTCTCTTGAGTTCTTTGAAGTATGTTTAATGTTTGAAAGTGAAAACCACAGCATTGTCCCATGGAGTTTTCATTGTATCTACATGTACTATACACACGACATAAACTGATTATGGTAAAGGGACTAAATAGCTGTGAGTTTTCTAAATTCAACTTGAATAGTAATTTATTGATTTTAAATATACTGTGAAGTATTAAGGATGTATAGAGTAATCACTAGAGCAGCTACAGACAATGTTTAAATAAGCTGAAAGATGGTAGGAAAAGAAACAAAGAATAAAAAATAAGGGAACAAACCATTAATAAACTATTAAATATTAAATCTATATGCAAAGTTATCAATAATAACATTAAATATACATTACCTAGACACATCCATAAAAATCAGATTGTCATAATATACTAAAAATAAATATGCTGACCTTAAGAAACTCTTTTCAAAGGTGTTAATATGCAAGAATAAATGTTATAAACAAGATTAAAGTTACACAGGAGATTGATAGTAAAGAATGGGAAAAGAGATACCACACAAGCATTAATCAAAAAGAGCCGAAACGGATATATTAATATCAGACAAAGTGGATTTCAAATTTCCAGTTATTAAGTGAGAAGTTACATAATGATAAGGTGTCAGCTCACCAATGAAATAAACTATCCTAAGTGCATATGCCCCTGACCACCAAGCTTCAAAATTCATAAACCAAAGCTGATAAACTTGAAAAGAAAAATAGAGAAATCCACAGTTATCATTGTAGATGTCAACACTTCTCTCTCATTAATGTCAGATCTAGTAGTTAACAAAACAATACCATCCACCAATGGATCGAATTGACCTTATAGAGCAAAATCGCAATGTAGGTAGAAAGAAGGGCCAAAGAGTTGAGAGAAAAGCAAGATCATATCAAAACTAAGAAATCAAGAATGGTCAGAGTGAAGTCGAGGGACGTTATGAAAATAAATATTTTTAAAAGCGTTATCTAGCTGCAAATGCCAGGGAGACTGAAAGTGTGAAACCGGAAGTGGATTGTCCCTTGTCTCTTTATATCTCTCTAGCTCCAGAGGTCTGGGTGGTCAGATTCCTTCTGAATCACCTGAGCCTACTGCCCTGCACAGAGCAGCTCTCCAGTAAATATGTACTGACTGAATGGAAAGGAAGGGATAGATTCAAGAGAGCATCACGAAATAATGTTCAGATTTGTTAATAACGTTCAAGAGATGTGGGTTTTGAAGGAAGAAAATGGGCCAAAGTTGACTAGGAAGGCTAAGCCCGAAAGGCCAGCACAGTTGAGGCTGGGAATTAGATAGTTAGGGAATACCTGAATGGGCTACTGTGGAGAAGAGCAGGCAGAGAGATCATGAGCTGGAGCAGAAAAAAAAAGTCACAATTTGGAATCTAATAATCTGTTTCTCAATTCAGGCTTCACTGCTTAGGAGAAATATTACTTAACTTCTCTGAGCTGCCAACATATCTGGAAAATGCAAATTATGATACATAGTTATTGTCAAAATTCAATTGGAATATACAAAATAATCTCCATAAATCTCTTAGTCTAATTAATGGTACAAAGGCTGAATAAAAAAGCAAACCAGGGAGGTTTTTTGTTAAGTTCAGTTTGGGGTTTTTGTAAAGAGAGTGTCTCCAGTTGTGTCAATGCAAGTGGAGATGTAGAATGAGGCAGAAGTATGAACTGTAGACAAATTTGAGGAGTATTCATTCACTCAGTCAGTGAACTAATATTAACTGGGTACCTCCTAAGTTTCTTTTTAACATAAGGTACCAAGGAAAGTGTAAGAGGGGCTGGGATCTATGAGGGAGGGAAGAGGCAGATCTCTGGAACACAAGAGGGGAAAAGAGCAGCAAAAGACAGGTATGATTGTTCCTGGTCTTGCTGTCCAGAGTGTCCAAGACCTCTGGGTCTATGCTGGAAAGGTGTGGACTCCTCCGTTTCAGAATGTAGAATCCATCAGGTGCTTAGGGGCTTAAAAGGAATGATTTTCAAAGAACATTGATTACATTATTTAAAAGCTGGAAACTGATAGACAGGCCTGGAAAATATTATTTCATATTTTAAGTAGAATGTGGGAGTTTAAGCCCTTGTTCCTTCTCAGCACAGTTGACACTTTGTCAGTCTCATAATATGAAGGTCCTGAGTTCGAGCCTCAGAGTGGGCAGGGCAGTTTACCTGTCTTATGTTGCTAAAAAGAAAAGGTATGTAGACTGCACTAAAACAAACAAAAAAAACAAAGTAAAATGATCAAATGCTGCCAGATAAGCTTTGATGAATGATCCAATTTTTGCTCAGGAGGGTGAAACCAGATTTCAAGTTTGTTGCACTTCCCCGTAATTTCTGTAAACTCATTGGTGAAGTAATTTAGATCACACCAGAAAATACAAGCTATATCATATTTTTGTGTCTCTTCTCCCTCTGATGGAAGAAGCCAGGGAAATTTATCTTCCAAATTGGTGCTGTGAAGGTCACCTAACAGCAGTTAAGCAATAAGGATGTGTAAAATCATTTATTCTTTTAATCATGCAACAAATAATTCTTGTTAGTGGACTCTCCTGGGTGCAGTGATTCAAGAGTGAATAAAACCCACAAATTCCCTTCCTCATGGAGCTTTATCCCTCCATCTTCTGCTTCTTCTAGAGTGGCAGGGTCCAAGGAGCTTGAGGATTTGACTACTGAGGTTTGTGACGGTTCTTACACTAGGTAAACTATAACTCTTTGACATTCTGTGAGCTTGGAAGCTGGAGGGAGAAAGTGGAGACAGTGGTCACATCTGGAATGCTGACAGTGTAGACAGTGTAGTAGCCTTTAGAGGATGATAAAATATCTTGAAACCACTTTATTCTTTGGGGAACCAGTGACAGTATGGTGACATATATGATTATGGGTTGTAGGATTCCAACTTTGCCCAGTTGATTTTCTTTTAAAATGTGAAAGAGAAGTGATGTTCTGTTTTACTTCTTATACACGTTACCAAAACGACACCCAGAGATGGATTTCTGAAGGTTAGCTTGTCTAGAAATTGCTTCCTGAAGATCAGACCGTGCTGTTTCTTCCCCTTAAGGGTTCAAGGAAGGGAGCCATCTTCAGGCTGGAGGAAGCACCACCGTGGTTACGAGGGGATTACCTCCTTCCATTTGCTGCATCTCTGAGCCTTTGAGAGAAGGATGACCACCACTGGGGACTTGGAATACAGGCTACGAAAGAATGAAAAATAAATCCCTTTTCAGCACCATATGCTAAAAATTGTACTAAATGTTTATTAATTTTATGCAAGTTGTTTGATTTAGGCTTTGCAGTTCATCCAAATATCATTATTCCCACTTTACAGATAAAATTGAAGCTCAGAGTAGTTGAACCATGTTTTTCTCAGTTCGAATGGCTGTATGGAGCAAAACCGGAAGTGGAAAACTGATTTATTTTTCCTATATTAAAATGTAGGCTTTTCCTTTAGCCCTGTGCATAGTCTTATCACTTTTTCTCCATACTAATTCATTCATTAATTCATTATTAAAACAAACACTTATAAATGAGTGGATTTAATCTTCCATGCATCAGATATTAATTCAAAATCACTTGTGTCTACCACCCAGGTTCAAGTATTCTATACATGGCTTTGACACTTTCTTCTCCCTCAAAATCTCTACATCCAGTGTCTTCACACATACTCAAATACTGTAGATCCTTCCTGGACAACCTCTCCAGAATCTTTCTCTTTCCTCTCATGCATCTATGCCTTTATCCATTCTATGTTTATGGAGAATGTATTCTGTACCAGAAAGTGTACTGGGCTGGAGATGCAGAAAGACTCATGCTACTGCTAATCTCAGGAGCTAAAAGAATAAACCTCGATTCTTTAATATTTTATAACTTCTTTTTCTCTCTCTCTAATTCTAGTTTCTCCGTTTCCTACCTATTTGGCATTCAAAGTAAAAGCATTTCATAAAATGTTTTGATTTTAAAGCCATGTGCCTGGATTTTTTTTCAAAGGTTCTTAAGCCTCCACAATTTTCTCCCCAATGTATCTTCATGTGTCCAGGCTTTTCAATCACTGTTTCCCTCCATGTCTATTTTACACACACACACGCACGCACACACTCCACTCCACTCCACCTAAACAGGTAATTGCTGAACTCAGGAATTCCTACCTCCATGCCTGTTCCTCCACCCTGTTCACTCTTCATCTTCACCCCTCAGTGTCCATATTTTATTTCTTCTCTCTGATATGATCTCGCTTCTTATTTTCGATTGGTCTTGCTTGTAATAGTTTGTAGTTTTTGGTTATTCTCTCACACGGTGTAGATATGAAACCTTTCATGACCCACCTCAGCAAGAATTGAATAAATATGCTGGGAAAGGGGTTTCCGTAGTGTAGTGGTTATCACGCTCGCCTAACACGCGAGAGGTCCTCGGTTCGAAACCGAGCGGAAACAACTGGTGTTTCTTTTGCCTTCCACCATCTGGGAAAAATCAGTGTACCACTTGCCCTAAAAGGAATAAATGATCATCCAACTTCTTTTGGTTTGTTGTTTCGGTCTCCTTTTCAAGACACAGATAATCATCCTGAGATAGTCTTGTCGCATTAGCCAACTGTTCTGGGTGACTCCTCCCAAGTGACACGTGTTCTCTTCTGTCCCAGAAAATCTGAAACCTGAAATTTTGGGGTACCAAACTTTTCCCATGGCTACTTTCTTTTCTTAGCGGAGGAATAGGTACCAATTGCTCTCTTCCTTTGGGGCATCTTTGAGAAGATGTGCCCTTAGTCTAAATTCTGGTTTCGCATTAATGGCCTTGACATTTCCTGAAGTTTGGGCCTCCCAAAAGAGCGAATAATGAAGTATTCTGAAAAACTGAAGGAGGAAGAAAAAAGGAGAGAGAGGGCACGTTGGATGTAGGGGAATTAGCTCAAGTGGTAGAGCGCTCGCTTAGCATGCGAGAGGAAGTGGGATCGATGCCCACATTCTCCAAAGTTTTACTCTCTCTACCGAGGAGCGCCAATCTGAAATGAGAAAATTAGACGCTTTGCACCCTTCTTTGCGCAAGGACAAGACAGGGCAGCGCTGGCTCTACTGGCCTTCGGTATGTACAGATACTTTCAACCTATAATTTGTTTTCTGTTTCTTCAGAATTGCTGGTCATCTATCTAAAAGGTTATGCCCAATTCGTCTTTTTATTCCTGTTTCTTCCTGCAACTTGGCCACAAGGCGGCACAGTCTTGGGAAGCTCAGGACAGAGCGGGGTTCAATAAAGCCGCAGATTTCTCATCAGGGACTGAAACCGAGTGCCCCCAAGTAACCAGAAAATATCGAGAAAGACACTGTGTAAAGCAAACACGTGAAGTTATTAGTGAACTTCTGGATGAACCCATGATCTATGTATAAGTGACTCAGGTCCTAAACAACATAAGCTTTGAGAACTGAAGTGATAGCGCACTGCCCAAGTCCACACTGGTCACTGGATTGCACACACTCCAGAGATCTCCAAATAGCATCAGAAAGGCTTTGGAAATGGATTGGACTATGAAGCCACAACACACAGAAGGCTGGTCGGTACTTGGAACTTGAACACAAGGCAGTCAATTGACTGCAAAAACAAAAGTAGCAATATTCTCCATAAAATTTGAACAAGACACAAAGTCTGATGCAAAAATGGCCAGGTTATAATCCAACATTATTCAGCAAATGAAGAGCCAAGAAAATTGGTTAACTGACTTGAAAAAGAGAATCAACAGATATCAATACTGAGATGACACAGATGTTGAAATCTTCTAATAAATAATTTGAAGTAGTGATTATTCAGTGCTCTGAGAATTAGGGGTGAGAACTGTTTGAAATGAATTGAATGTTAGAAAGTCTTAGTAAAAAAATGGGACATATAAGTCCAAATTGAAACTTCAGAACTGAAAATGTATTAACCAAAATTATAAACAACAGTGCCTCAATGGATTGTCCTAATAGCAGACAATGACTGAGAAAAAGTCAGTGAATGTGAAGATAGACAATAGTAACTATCCAGTCTAAATGACAGAGTGAAAAGTATATTTTAAAAGATGGCTGGTGATTCAGGGACAAATTGGAAATAACAAAGATCTTATATTCACATCATTGGAGACACAAAACAAGAAGACAGAGAGGACCTTGAAAAAGGGGAAAATGGTTTTTGAATTTCCAAATTTGAAAACTTTTGAAATTTGGCAAAAGACCCAAACCAGATTCAAAACGTTCAGTAAACTTGAAGCAGGATATACTTCTATAAATCCACACCCAGACATATTACTATTAAACTGCTGAAAACCAAAGGAAAAAAATAAAAGCTTCTTGAAAGCAACCTGAGGAAAACTAAAGGAAAACTTCGATCTGAATGTTTTTGGAGTTCTCATCAGAAACCACAGAGGCCATAAAGAAATGACATGACTTTTTTAAATGTTGAAAGAATAGACCAGAATGCTGATATACCAAAAATATCGTTCAGACAAAGAGGTGAAAAATACATTTTGATCTGAAGGTAAACTGAGATAATCCATTGCCAGCAGAAGTGCTAGAAAAAAGTAAAGTGTGAGACAAGAAAAATGATACCCGAAGGACACTGGAATAGCATGATTGAATAATAGCAAAGCTAGGAAAGATCTGGGTAAAAATGACAGACTGTTATTCTCTGAGTTCTTTAAAGTATGTTTGATGATTGAAAGTGAAAATTACAACATTGTCTCATAGAGTTTCATTATATCTACATGTACTATATACATAACATACAGGGCTTATGGCAAAGGTGCATAATGGTGATATAGGTTACTATACTCATCTTGAATGGTAATTTATTGATTCTAAGTATGCTGTGAGATGTTAAGGATGTATAGGGTAATCACTAGACCACCTACTAACAATGTTTAAATAAGTCAAATGAAGGTAGGAAGGAAGAGGGACAAAGAAATATGAAAAACAAAGGGAACAAACCATTAATAAATTATTAAATAGTAAATCTGTATGTAAACTTATTAGTAACTATATTATGTGAGTTTCTTATAGTCAGTATATTTATTTATTTTTATTAGTTATCCATTTTATACGTATTAGTGTATATGTCAGTCCCAATCTCTCTCTAAAGCAAAAGAGGAAAAGCTATCCAGGTTTTGTGAGAATGGCCTCTGTTTCCTTTTATGATTTTGAAGGGTTTCTAAAGTTATTGCTCAGGACCGGCGTTACAATTGAAATACAGAGGCAGGGACGGTAATCATGGGGTCCTAGTCAGATGGGTTAGCATCTCGTTAAGGACAGACCTCCCAACACTCTTTCTTCCCCCTCTTCCTGCGTGAATTCATTTTCTATAAATTCCACTGGGCCTCAGAACCTTCCTTTGCCCGACTCTCCGGCTCTTTGCCATCCCCTCCCCAACCGGCATCTACTAGGAGACCTTAGACGCGCAAGTCCCCTCGTAATCTAGCTTCTCTAGGTCCCCGTCATTGGCAATTTCATTAACTTTTCACTATTAAAATTAACTTCTCTCGGCTTCTATAACACGGGGTTGAGGACCCACCCGACATACAGCACCGCGCATTGCTGTGATGGAAAATGACCAGCCCAGCCTCAGCACAGACCTTCTTCCTCTTTGAGCATCTATCTCTGCCTGCTCCGAGATCCCCCATCTCTCTTCCACTGTTTTCCTCCACCGGCTACAAAGTTGGAGTGTCAGTTAAGACATCGCCAGCCCTGTCATGTGTGGAACCATACGAGGAAAAAAATCAGAAAGATCCGATTTATTACACTTCCAATATTTCAATGTCCAATATTTCCGTGTCTTCTACGGGCTCATAAAAAATTTTTTAAGACACCCCCACACACACACAAAAAAAGTCAATGTTTTCTATATCTGTATTGAGCTGTAGTCATCTGGGAAGTTGCTGTTACCGACCAAGAGGGCAAGGAGATGCACAGCGAAAGACCGCGGGCGTAGACCCTGCAGGCACCAGCCAGTGTAGTTAGCGAAGTACAATTTCTGCGCTATTGGCTATTTTGAGCTCGTGGTTATTTCGGCACTAGAAGTTTTATGCCCCGCGTGGTTTTTCAGGACTAGTCTGGAGTCCCAAGCTTCACCGTCCTCAAGGCAGAGCGTCTCCAGAACCCCTCGGGAAACAGCCGTTGCGCGGAGCGGCGAGCGCATGTCTGCTGGGGACCCGAACGATTACTGTAGGAAAACTCTGGCTCTGATACAATCTCACTTCTTGATACTTCAGAGCAGAAGAAAGTACGTCCCAAAGAAAACGAACACGCCAAAGGAAAGAAATGAAATACAATGCCTTCTCTGAGACTCGAACTCAGGACCTTCAGATTATGAGACTGACGCGCTGCCCACTGCGCTAAGAAGGCGCCGACGCGACCTATTTAGGCAAACTGTAAAGGAATTATCTAATTTCTTTCCCTCGAAACGGACTGCTTTCTGGATTTTCAGTTTTCTTGGTCCAGAGTTACTGGTTATCCAAGACATTTCCAAATATCTAGATTCCTTTCTAGTCCCGCGCTCAAAAAACTTCATACCTGGAAACTAGTGTATCCACTGAACAATTGTGCCTGACCTCTGGTTGGTGCTGTCCTTATTTCTAATCATCTGGATTGTCGTTCCCTCAGTTATCAGTCGATTTTTTACCATCCATAGTCTCCTCTGTTGGAATAGTAGACTCTCACCAAATAGTAGTTGGATGAATGCATAGCTCCCAAACATATCAGCAGTCTACACTTACGTGTCTTAATTTAAATCTACATTTCCACCTATGTTGCCTGAGATGTTCCCCTCAGTATATCACAAACTGATTTTGTAAGTCTGCATGTTTTCTTCACTTCTATGTACCAAAAATCCTATTAAAGATTCTATTTATTCAATTTAATTTAGTCCAATTTAATTTTTTGCCATAAATCTATATATCATTATCCACATTTTACTGATGAAACTGAGGCTCAGTAGACTCAGATTCACAGGTGCTAAATGGCAAAGCCAGATGTTGAAAGCAGATTTTGTGGATTCCAAAAAGTGTGCTTTCTTCACTCTAGATTATGTTCTTTCCACCATTCTTCCCCATATCACCACATTCACTCGTTACACAAATATTTATAGAATTGTGAATTCTTCAGTCCATTCAACAGACATTAATTCACAACCTGCCATGTGCCTGGCACCTGAGTTCAAAAGTTCCGAGACAGCCTTGACCTTTTGTCCCTCAAATCCTGACAAATACCTTAGACTATCAGTTCTCAAAGTGTGGTGTCCAGATCCATGGGGGTTCTGAGACACTTTCAGGGTATCTGTGAGGCCAACAAATTTTTCATAATTATCAAGGCTTTATTTGCTATGAAAAACAATCCGATGGTGCAAAAACAGCAGCTCATAAAGTTTCTGGTGCCTACTATGGATCAAGGCAGTGACATCAAGCTGTGCTAGCAGCCACTGTGTCTATCTGCCACACACTCAGAAAAAAAAAGTATTTTACTTAAGAATATCCTCGATGGAGCAGTAAAAAATATTTACTAACTCTCACCCTTAAGTACATGTCTTTTTAATAATTTGTGTGAATAAATGAGAAGTGCAGAAAAAGCCCTTCAGCTGTGCCCCACAGTAGAATGATTATCTCTAAGAAAAGCACTTGGGTGACTTTTGAGTTGTGAACTGTTCTAGTTATGGGTTTTGTTTTGTTTTTCTTTCAGGGAACACCACTTTATTTGAAAGAAGTAACAGACAAAACTATGACATATTCAGGCATTTTCTCAAGAATAAAAATATTCAGCCTGTCACTTCAAAGAAAATAACTGACAGAATTTGTTTGCAATGATAAAATATTAGCCTTCAAGTGAAAATTAGCATTTAGGAAACTTCATGAATTTGCAGCTTCCCAATATTTAGAGATGTTTCTGATGAGATTGGTGATGGTATCAATGAATGTTCTTTTCTGTCTGTTTGATATTGTATACTGAAACGTTTCAACATTTGGAAGAACTATATATCTCAGTGGACCAATATAACCAAGTTGTTACCAAATCACACGTGGGTAAAAGATCCATTCAAAGTTAGCAATAAGGCGTCAGATTCTACTTTACAACCAACCCTAAAGAAGGTACTGCCTGTCAAGTATTGGTGTAAAATCAAAGAAAGATGTCCACAATTACCTGAAAAGGCTATTGAAATACTCTTTCCTCTTCTAACAGCATATCTGTATGAAGCCAAACTTTCTTCATATGCTTGAAACAAAACATTATATCTCAAGATTTTGAATGTGGAAGCAGATATAAAAATCTGTCTTCTATTAAGCCAGTCATTAGAGTTTAAAATTATATAGTTATTCTCCATAAAATTATATTACTTATGATAACATCTAATAGGTTGATCATGTTATTTTAAAAATCAAATAAACATTTAAAATCTTAACATAATAAATATTGACAGATAAAATTCACAAAGATCTTTGGGTTTCACTATAAAGTTTTTAAGAGTGTGATGAGTCCTGACACCAGAAAGCCTGAGAACTACTACACTAGATTATTTTTTACAGAACCTCTCTTGAATATCTCTCTTCCTTTTCATTCCATCATTCATTCTACTCATAACTATTGAGGACGTGTTCTGTGCCAGGCTTGGGGAGTCAGAGGCAATTGGGCAACCCCGACCTCAGGAGCTGACAGGATAAACAAAGGCCCCGTTCCCATACTCTCAAACTTCCTCATTCTCTCAGCTAAAAACAGCCTCTTAAATAATTCATTTTGCTAATGTAACCCTTCTGTTCTGTATTAATTTTCTAGAGATGCCATAACAAAATACCACAGACTGGGTGGCTTAAACAACAGAAATTTTTCTCACAGTTCGGGAGCCTACGAGTTCAAAATCAAGGCGTCAGCAGGTCTGGTTTCTTCTCAGCTCCCTTGACTTGCAGATGGTCACCTTCTTGCTGTGTCCTCACATGGTCTTTCCTCTGGGCACATGTCCGGTATCTCTCTCTTTGTGTCCTAATTGTCCCTTCTTATAAGGACACCAGTCAGTTTGGATTAGGGCCCACTCTAATGACCTCATTGTAACCTAACCACCTCCTTAAAGGCCCTGTCTCCAAATACAGTCATGTTCTGAGATACCGCGTGCTAGGCTTTAAACATATGAATTTGGAGGGACAAAATTCAACCCATAACACGCTCAGATTTTATATATTTTCTTTTTCTTTTTCTTTTTTTTTTTTTTTTTTTTTGCGATACGCGGGCCTCTCACTGTTGTGGCCTCTCCCGTTGCGGAGCACAGGCTCCCGGACGCGCAGGCTCAGCGGCCATGGCTCACGGGCCCAGCCGCTCTGCGGCATGTGGGATCTTCCCGGACCGGGGCACGAACCCGTGTCCCCTGCATCGGCAGGCGGATTCTCAACCACTGCGCCACCAGGGAAGCCCAGATTTTATATATTTTCAACTCCAACTTTTCAGCCTTTGCTGTCACTACTTCCCTTCATGGGTATTTTAAAGCCCCTCAATTAGAAAGGCCATACACTTTTTCTCATAGAGGAATTCCCACTTCCATGCCTGGTTCACACATCCGTGATTTCTCCTCATCTTCATTCTCTAAGGCCCATTCTTGATACTTCCATTCTTATATGATCTTGACTTTTTTTTCTGGAATCCATGACTCCTTTTCAGTTACCACCTTATGGTTTTTGCTGTTCCAGTATTCAGTATGGATGTGCCCCATCTTTCATTAATATCTTCCATCTAGCAGTCACTGTATCCATAAGGGAGTGCAGCCAGTGGAGGTACGCTCCAAAACCTGACTTATGCATAGACTAATTATTGGGTTGGCCAAAAGTCTCCTTTGGTCTTTAAGTAAAAATAAAAGACACATTTTTCATTTTCACCAAGAAGTTTATTGAACAATGTATTCGCCGTTTTGTTCCACTACCTTCTGCCATTTTCCAGGCAACTTCATAATTCCATCTTCCCAAAATTTTTTTATCTTTTTGAGCAAAGAACTGTTCCAGGTGCCTTTTACAGTCTTCCAGGGAACTGAAATTATTTCCCTTAAGAAAATTTTGTAAAGGAATAAATGGAAATCCAAAGGTGCAATGTCTGGTGAATATGGTGGATGAATCAGAACTTCCCAGCCAAGCTGTAACAGTTTTTGCCTGGTCATCAAAGAAACATGCAGTCTTGTGTTATCCTGATGGAAGATTATGCATTTTCTGTTGACTAATACTGGATGCTTTTCATCGAATGCCTCTTTCAGTTGGTCTAACTGGGAGCAGTACTTGTTGGAATTAATCATTTGGTTTCCAGGAAGGAGCTCATAATAGAAGACTCCCTTCCAATCCCACCATATACACAACATCACCTTCTTTGGATGAAGACCGGCCTTTGGTGTGGTTGGTGGTGGTTCATTTCACTTGCCCCATGATCTCTTCCGTTCCACATTATTGTACAGTATCCACTTTTCATCACCCGTGACAATTTGTTTTAAAAACAGAACGTTTTTGTTACGTTTAAGTAGAGACTTGCATGCAGAAATATGGTCAAGAAGGTTTTTTTCGCTTAACTTATGTGGAACCCAAACATCAAAGTGATGGACATAACCAAGCTGGTGCAAATGATTTTCAACACTTGATTTGGATATTTTGAGTATGTCGGCTAGCTCCTGTGTGGTGTAAAGTTGATTGTTCTCAATTATTGTCTCAATTTGACTGCTATCAACTTCAACTGGTCTACCCGACCGTGGAGCATCCTCCAGTGAGAAATCTCCAGCACGAAACTTCGCAAACCACTTTTGACACGCTCGATCAGTCACAGCACCTTCTCCATACACTGCACAAATCTTTTTTGTGTGTTTCAGTTGCGATTTTACCTTTCTTGAAATAATAAAGCATAATATGCCAAAAATGTTGCTTTTTTTCTTCCATCTTCAATATTAAAATGGCTACACAAAAATTCACCAGTTTTGATAAGTTTTTCTTTAAATGCACACAGATAGGACAGCTGTCACAATACAATCTAACAAAATTGTTTCGAACGAAGTTAAAGACAACTAAGCACAACTAGAGACATCTTACAGAAAACCAAATGAACTTTTTGGCCAACCCAATATTTATATTGCCTAAAGAAATTCCTGACTCTGAGTCCTGATTATGAAGGTAGCCATTTGTTATCTTCTTATTCACTCAGGTTCTTGCCAAGCTTACAGGATCTAATGGAAGTCCCAGGAAAAGAGGGAGGAAGGTAATGCTATCCCTGCTTCTGTTTCTACCTACCTGGTTCCTTTAGCTGGAAGCTCTGTAGCATCCATGTCATGGGATGATTTATGCCATAGTCTCAGGAGTTTTTCTAATGTTAAGAGTATCTTTTCTAATGAACTCTTTCGTTGGTGAACTCTTGTCATTTGTCTTGGTCAATGCCAGTAACGGGTCTGCATGTCAAAATCCTTGTAGGTACTTGGGATGTTCTTCTCTTCCTCCATATTTGGGTGAATCATTTTCTCTTAATTAGGGAAGTTCTTTCACTCTTGTTTCAAAGTCTAGTCCAATACACTTCTTTTACAAAACCTCTTCCTCCACGCTACATTTCTCTTCAGATCCTTTTCAGAGCCTCTTAGATCTTTGGGGTGATGGTTGGGGGGATCCTGGCTATAACGACTTTCTACATTGCTACACATCTCTATTTAAATTTGAATAGGGACATAAAATGAGAAAAAAATACACATTCGTGTCTCAAAACATATAGCACAAATGCAAATAGGGAACAGCTGACAATAGACCAGGAGTTATCTACTTTCTGCTCTGGTTTTAAACAGTCTTTATGTTGTGGCATGTTAAACACAAATAAGTGGGAGTTATTGGCTAGAACAAGATATTATTCCACAAGTGCAAGTAATTGGGACACAGGAAATTCATGGCTTTTTATTTTATTTGCCATCTCTAAACAGAAATTATATTTACACCAATACTCAGAAACTGAAAATGTCAAGTAGCTTTACATTATAAACATTGTTGTATCTGCCATGTGTTTGGAATAACCCAAATGGAACACTGCCTCTTAGATATCTGAGATGTCATTTTTTGGTATGATAGAGATAATAACAAAAATGATTAACGGATAGCCATATAACTTCATCAGTTGGACCTCTCCAAATCCTGTGACATGAAAATAACCAATCTGGGATAGAATAATACAGAAGATACATTTAGGTCTTCCATTATCATTTTATTTTTATTCACTGGATGCATTCTTTTCCTACGTCCATATGAAGTTTTATGACTTATCCTGACTAATACCATCTCAGTCCCAAAATTAAAATGCTAAGCTCCATGTAACACTCTAAAATGCAAACTTGACATAAGAGAAAACTTCTCCCTTCACCCGCTGGGGATGTTGAGTCATGGCTACTTGAATAACTGCTAGGGAAAATATTTCATCTCTCTTTGCTTCCCTGAACTCCTACCCTTCCCCTGCCATCTTGTTAACTCAGGCTTTGACCCTTCCAAGTTTGAGTGTAGTGGGGGGATGAGTTAAGGCAGAGCGAGGTGAGATTAAGGGGACGGGGGTACAATAAAATTCTTACTTAAATGGTGACGTCATTACTGTGAACCTCTCTGCTTGTTCAGATTTTAAATATGAATAATTCTTCTTTGAACAACACGCAAGATTGTGGGTTCTCTTCTGCATTTGCCCTGATGAGGACGTATTCTCCTCCAGTTCCTTCCTTGTGACTTCTTTTTCAGCAGCTGTGATACTCAGTTTCCTCCTGCTTCTTTTTTCCTTAGCTGCTTTCTTTTCTCCACTCAGCCCACTTGAACTGGCTTTAAGTTGATCCCCTGCCATGGCTCCCTCTCTCCTGCTTCCCACCCATGTTTTGGGGGAAATGCCATGCCTGGTTGTCCCTGATAAGCTCTGGAACTACAGGCCAATCCCAAGAAAAGAGCAACTTCAGGCAGTCAAGCTCCCCATCTCTTGCCTTTATATTACCCATGCCCCTCTCCACCGTGTCTCCCATACTTTGATGCCATTGACTGGCCTTGCTGACACGTCTCTTGTGCAGATTTAGTAAAAGGGCAGAGACACCACAATCTGCATCATGTGTAGGGAACGAGCAGAAATAATAGCATACCAACAGCTCACTCTAAAATCCTTTTCATAAATTCTATTTCCATTGCCATCACTTTGTACTATACGGATGCTCTCCTCACCCTGCTCAGGCTCTGATGCCACTGGCTGGGCTCCTACTTCCCACAGACACATCCCTCCTGCTGATTAGGCTTCAATACCTCTTGCTGAGCTGCCCTCTTCATCTCACTGGGGCTCCGACTCTGTGCTTGCAGCCCCCTTCTTAATTAAGTGGATGCCTTCTGCACTACCCTTGGGTTGAACAACCAGCAATAGACAGTTCTCCCTGATACTTGTCTATGCGTTTTCTCACCATGATTTGCATTGCAAGTCTAATAGAACGTAAATTCTTTGTCATTTTTGTTTACTGATTGGTCCAAAAAGTCTAGAACAGTGTCTCTGAAAATATTTGCTGAAGAATATATCTGTGAAAATTTCCTTCTTTCTATAGTATATTCTTGAGATTTCCTTTATTGAGGATCACTTGTGGGATAAACTCTCAAATTTTCTTTTGTCTTCTGGTATCTTTATGTCACTAATGTTCTTCAAAAATAGATTCACTAAATAAAATTTTAGTTGAAGAGTAATTTTATTTCTTCAATTTGAAAATTCTAATAAGCTATTTTGTAGTTAACAGTGTCACATTTGCAGGCAATCTCTTTTCTATTTTTTGAGGATTGCCATTAGTCTCTAGTGCCATTGTGATCCTTTCTTTTTTCCTCCTCCCCCTCCCCCCCTCCTCCCCCTCCCCTCTCCTCCTCCTTCTTCTTGCTCTCCTCTTTTTCTTTTATAGTTTCACTATGATGTAACTGGCTATGGATTTCTTTTTATATTTCCAGCTTTTGATGAATTGGACTTCTTGAATCTTTTCTTTCCTATAAATCTTGAAGGAATAGGTAAAAAAGCTCATGTGTTATGTGTTCAGTTTTTCACTGTGGATCTCACACCCAACTTCCTCTCCTGTAGATAGAAGTTATCACAATTGTCAATGAACATGACAGTGTTCAGTCAGATGACCATCCCTGATAGCAGAAAGGAACTGATGGAGGCATAGCCAAGAGTTAGAAATGTTTGAATACTAAAGAGCATTAACTTATTGCTTAAAATGAAATCCATAGAGAAGAAAGTAACAAAACCTCCCCAGATTATATTAACATCAGAAGCAGCCTCCTCAAATGAATAGCAAATTTAAATTCTAGAGCTTTAAATTATAATGCTGGCAAGGGGTGACATCAGCAAGATGGCAAAATAGAAAGCCTTGTTCCCTGACAGAGACACCAACTTAACATCAATATTTGGTCCAAAAACCTTTTATGAGAGCTCCAGAAACCAGCTGAGAAGTTGCAGTACTCCAAGTACTGCAAAGCCAAGGATGGCTACATTGAAACGAATAAATAAAACCATTGCATTCTACCCACTGTATACTTTCCTCCAAGCTGACAGAGCCCAGCAAGATCAGGAGAAAATACCCAATTTATTGTTTCCCTCTTGGGAAGGAAAGGAAAGAATGGAACATATGCCCAACATTTTGGTTTTCGGGGGTTGCAGGGGAGGCTGCCCAAGGGACTAGTTTCTGTCTCACGTGATTACGAGCAATGACACGGAACCATCATACTTCGGGGGCCTGGGACCACAGAGAACACCGGAGAGTTTGGCAGCTTGTTGCAGCTCCACAGAACCTGCAGCACCACAGATAAACACCAGAGGGAGCAAGAGACTATGAGCTCCAGAAAAAGAATCTGCGGTGGAATGCCTCTAGCGTATTTTTCGGTTCCGTTATTGTATTCTTCAGCTCTATGACTTCTGTTTGGTACTTTCTTATATTTTCTATGTCTTTGTTGAGGTTTTCATTGTGTTCATCCATTCTTCTCCCAAGTTTGCTGATCATCTTTATAACTATTAAACTCTTTATCAGGTAAACTACTTATCTCCTTTTTACTGGGTCTGCCCCCCATGCCCCTAGGTTTTATCTTGTTTTCTCCTTTAGAACATATTCCTCTGTTTCCTCATTTTGCTACTCTGTGTTTTTTCTATATATTACATAAAACAGCCCTTTCCTAGTCTTGAAGGAGCAGCCTCACGTAGGAGATGAACCTTATCTTCAACCTTGCCCTAGCTCTTTTTTTCACACATAAAGACATTTATTTCTTGGAATTATTCTTGTGGCTGTGGACTGGCAGGTTCGAATTCTGTAGGGTTTACTTTTGCTTTTTTTTTTTTTTTTTTTGCTCGTGTTTTAGGTGTCATACCTAGACTCATTCTTTGACCTCTTCAGCTGGCTCAGCCCTGGCATTTAGGGTTCCTAGTTGAGGACCAGGCTCCAGGGAGGACTGGTCATACTCCTGGGTGTAGTTCTCTTAGTGAACCTAGTAAAGTGCTCTCTCAAAAGGACAGAAAGTCTCTGCCAGTGAACTGCATCTGCACAGGTTGTTCAGGGAACCCACTGGACCCAGTTATGCTTCCAAATTTGAGGTAGACTAGGGTCCTACCAGATTTGACATGTTCTATCTATTGTTTCAGTAGATTTGGGGTGGATTCTTGAGAAAGGCAGTCTCGTGTGCACAGTCTTTCAGCCCCTGCTTGGTCAGATAAGAATGGGCCTTGTGGGCTTCCCTGGTGGCGCAGTGGTTGAGAGTCCGCTTGCCGATGCAGCAGGGGACACGGGTTCGTGCCCCGCTCCGGGAGGATCCCACATGTCATGAAGCGGCTGGGCCCGTGAGCCATGGCCACTGGGCCTGCACGTCCGGAGCCTGTGCTCCGCAACGGGAGAGGCCACAGCAGTGAGAGGCCGGCGTACCGCAAAAAAAAAGAAAAAAGAAAAAAAAAAAAGAATGGGCCTTGTGCCTGGAACACATCCTTACCAAGAGATAAAGAGCCCACACAGTCTGTGCCAGGCTTATTGCCTTATGTGGGAATCTATTTCCCTGTTTCATAATGTGTATTCCTTTGTTCTGCTTAAGCACATGCATCAGTGACCCTCAGGCATGCTCCCAGCTTCCAGTATTTCAGACCCCATGGGAAAGGGGTTGTGGTCCTCCTACTGCGGCATGAGAGGTGTGTGCATAGCTGCCGTGGGGACCTGCTAGACGTGGGGGACTGACACTCATATTAAAGCTGACCTTGCTCTGTCTCTTCGCTATCTAAGTAAAGTGTTGTTCCATCCTGTGCTCGACTGTGTTGTGTTTTCCCTGGTGACTCTGATAGCAAGATGCAGTGAGCAGACTTGTTTGGACTTCTATTTCTGGTGGTTGGCAATAATGATGATCTTTGCTACCCTCCAAGTCGTTAGAGTCCTCCCCTGACATGAGCAATCAGTACAGGGGGAACCTGTGAATGTATTACCATGATGGCAAAAAGGACTTTGTGGATATAATCAAGTTTACAACTTTGAGATGGGGAGATCATCCGGGTGAGCCTAATCTAATCACATGAGTCTTTAAGAGTGGAGAAAGTTTCAGCCAAAAGCTGTAGGAAACCTAGAATCTGGAAAGAGCGAGGAAGCAGATTCTCCAGAACAGAACGCAGCACTGCAAACACCTTGATTTTAACCCAGTGTGCCCTGAATTAGACTTCTGAACTACAGAACTGTAAGATAAGAAATTTGTATTGTTTAATCCACTGAGTACATGGTAATTTGTTACAGGAGCCATAAAGAACTGACTCACACCCCTTTCAGGGAATACAAAGGATTCTACAGTCCTGTCTCTCTTGAGAACTGCCACTTCTTTCATTCAGAGCAATTTTGGGATATGATGTCTGTCACATGCATAGCCCCTCGGTTCATGTCTGATACATATTAGCTGAATGAGTAAATTAAAACTGTTTGCCCCAATTGTGTTCAGGCTGGGTACCTAGATTATTGGCTAAGCTGACGTTGAGTTAATACATAATTGTCCTCTGAAAAGAAGAGCCATGTATTAGCTTACAAAACAATCTGTTGAGCCCTAACTTATTTCTCTACTATGTTTTACCTGATTTTTCTTTTTCTTTTTTCTTCCTTTATCCCCCAAATTTCAAAGGTTCTTCTATATTTGTTTTGCAGGTTTCTGTTGTCTTAAACACATCAGCAAACATCAATATCAACAACACATCAACAAAAGCACAAACGTTTTTATTAACCTAAAGATATTGTACCTCAGCCTGCAGAAGGGGAAGCATTCTTCAGTTATGTTCAAGTGTTTTGTGAATTAATATTGCAGAATTTCTTTGGAAGAGTTTGAGACGCTCTATAAAAACATTTGGGGCAAGAAAGCAGATCAGGCAGCTCTAAGTTCCTGTCGCTTGACAAAAACATTTAAAAACAAGCAGAAAATGTGAAAGCTAGTTTCATGAGAATTCTGGAAGGTAGTCCAAAGTTTACAGCAACCAGTGAAAGCTGAATCAAGAAAAAGTCAACCAAAACATGGCAGGAATCTCTGTAGCAGGTTTACTTGCTCTTGCCCCACTCCCCCTCTGGCTCAGCAGCAGACTTAAAGACAGAAGTGTGTGCTCCCAGTGTGGGAGCCTGGTGCCTGATTCCAAAGAAAGCAGAACAGTCCTTGATCTCAAATTATCGTATAGGTCTGTTCTAACCTGTCTGGGGGCTACCTGGAGGACTCATGCAAGGTGCTCATCTCGGTTTTGTTTTGTTTTTTGTTTTTTTAACTCAAAACTCATGCCAAAAAAACCACGTGACAACCATTTCTTGAAAACATTTTAAGTTAGAAAAACAACTTGAAGACACTTGAGGCAAAAGATTATACTTGAGATTTACTATAGACCTCCTGAGGTATAGGAGAACTTTTTTTTTTAAATTAGGGCAATCAAAGCATCTGTGTATATAGGCTTGAATCAGTAACACCCACCTAATAAAGACCTAGCGTGCAACAAAGTAACCACTCTCTCTATAGCCATCCCGCTTGCAAAGGGTAAGTGATCCTGCTTTCCCTTTGCACCAGGGGAAAGCCAAAGATCATGTCCAAAACAGACATCCCAGACATGTCAGTGTCTAAGAACAAGATTTGTACTCAGCAAGTGGAGATATAAGTCTGTTTCAGCAAGAGGGGAGCCATGAGGTTGAGGGCCAAGGCAGAAACTCAACTTAGTTCCTTGAGTTCTCCTTGGGAGAGAAACATATTCTGGTAAGTAAGGAATGGAGCCACTAACAGGATAAAACAAGACACACTCAGAAATTTCCCTCTGCTATTTCTCCCCTCCAGACTTGAGCTAGCTCCCTCCACTTGAACTCTTTTAAAAGAAGACTTCAGATATGGCCAAATCCCTGGTGGCTTTTCATCAGATTTCCCAAACGAAGTTCTGCCCTCCTCACATAATTCACTCCCTCTTTACCTACTGGGCCCTCCATACTACCAACTTCATTTTTTGCTTCTTCAAGCTGATTCACTCCAGATTTTCTTACCTTTGTTACCCTTCTTATTTAGTGACTACCATTGTCTCATTAGGCTCTGTAGCTGCAAAGGAGTTAATTTGTATTCTGCTGTCCATATGCTTTCCAAAAATATTGGGTTCTATTCCTATGGAAGAAGATGAACGTGCATATTATGGGGGGGTGTTATACCTACAAGAGTGATGCAGAAAATGAAAAATAGACCACTTGACTTAATCTAGTATTTAACAAAGCAACTTCCCTTCTTCCTTCCCCCCATCCCAGATTCCCATGTAATATCCATATTCACCTTCATCCATAGGATTAGTACTTGCTACTCCATGTGACAGTGTGACTGAGGTCTGGCCAATGAGATGCAGGTGGAATGATTGTGTGGCAGCTTCTTGGAAACTTCCTTTACTAAAAGCTGGCACATGCCCTTTGCCTTTTCTTCTTTGTCTCTTCCTCCATCTTTCTGTCTAAAATGTGAATGTGATGGTTAGAATTCTACCTACCAGATAAAGGCAACATTCCAAGGAATAGGGGACAATGAACTGGAAGAAACCTGGCTCTCTGAAGAGTTGTGGAACAAAGCAATCATAACAGCCATAGACTGCCTATCTCTTTTTGTAAAGTCTCCTCTGATCCCTCCAGACAGAATAATCCACTTCCTTCAACATTCTTATGGTACTTTGTACAGATCTTTCCTCTAGTTCATATGTTATTGAATTAAACTTTTCTCATGCACAGGGGTAGCAAAGCAAAATCCATCCTGATTGACTGACAGTGGATATTGTATTGAGAAGGTACCTGAGCTTAAGTTTTTGTAAAGTGGAAAAGAAAATTCACAACTGATTGGTGTTAGTGCCATGGATATAGGGGAAGAAACTAGTAATTTCCTCCATAGATTTGCCACCTCTTAACTAGGCAAATATCTATTTCATTTTTCAACTATGATTTATTAATGATAGGAACCAATTTTTTTAAATTTTCTATTTCCAGTGCCCAACTAGATCACAGGGTAGAATGCAAATTGCATGAGTTTTAAAGATAAAATGAGACACCCAAATTAACTTTCCAACTGTGAGAAGCCACTTTGAGGTACTTGTTCATTCTCCTCTTGCTTGGTTATACTTCAGTGGGAAAACCTGAGATACCTTGGGAAATCAGGAGGTGAAGAACAGCAATGCTATCCTACTGGAATTGTTGAAACATGAACATGGTGATTTATTTTCTAAAAATATATTACTGATTTTTATCTTTAGATTCAATCAGACAGAAGATTATTTATTGTGAGAAAAATTCCTCTGAATCAGGGTTCTGGCAAATGACTAATGGAATAGATGGGAGCCTGATGAACAGAGTATCTATGGCTAGTTGAGGTTCCTCCCTCCAAATTCTAAAGGTAAGGGTTTCTGAACAAGACCAAAGCAACACAGATATATTTTCCTGCTCTGATCTCAGATTCCTTCTCCCATTCAAGGCAGTTCCTCTTCATACTGCAGACCTCAGCCTCTCCTGTCTCCTGAGTGGGCTCTCTACATCAAATACCCCTTTCCTGAATCCTCATCCTTTCTATGAACTTGTTTCCTTTAGCAACATATTAAAATCTCCCCCACCCTGAAGCCCTAGGCCCTGCTCACTGTTTAAGTCCTGTGTTCCATGCTAGAGATGGTCTTTCTTTGTTCTTCTTCATAGCCAAGCTTCTGAAAGAAAAGATGATGCTACCTGCATTCCCTACTTCCCTTTCCACCACGCTCCACAGAAGCTGCCCTTACTAAAGAAAAAAACCCTCTTTTTTTTCTAGACTCCGCAGAGTCTCTTTAGAGAGGCAGGATAGAGTAGTGGTAACAAGCACAGACTCAGAAGCCAGACTCCCAGTGTTTAAATCCTCATTCTGCCTCTTGACAGCTGCATGATTTTACCCAAATTACTTATCCTCCTTGTACCTCATCTTCCTCATCTATAATATGGAGTTATTGAGAGAATTAAAGCACACAGTGGTGTTGGATGATTAAGTGAGCAAATACTATAAAGTGCCTATAACAGCACTTAGAACATAGTAATTCTCATGTAGACTTTATCCAGTGTTCTTTGGTGCTATCTCATTTGATCTCTTTGACATCGCTCTCAATAAACTTTTAATTGAACCTCTCCTCCTTGGTTGCCATGACCCATTTTTTTCATTTTCCTAATTTTCTGGCTACTCTACCTTATTCTTTATCCTTGTCTCCAGGCTTCCTGTTTTGCTTCTCTCTATATGTAAAACTAAAATAAAATCATCCTTCTAAAGATTTTAAGATTGGGGATAATTGAGCGACTCCATGAATGGATTCCCATTTCTTACAAAAGTCCATTAACTGAAATCACATTAAAACATCTCTGATCTGTTTCCCATCTTCCATTCCAGTCCCATCTTCAACTCCTTGCTTCCATTCCTTCAAGCCTCACCTCATGCCCCACGTTCTACAGTCATTTCTGACCCTTTCTCAAACAAGTGGTCCTTCTCCCTGCTCCCACACTACCTTATGTAACTTCTACCTCTATCACACCACTCGCTCTCTCCATAGTAGGCTGTGAAACATTAGAGGAATGGGACTCTTTCCTGCCTTTAAATTCCTAATACTCAGCATCGTGTCAGGTGAATTGGAAGTGCTCAATAAACATGTGTTGAGTGAATGAAACAATGAATAAAATGAGCTCTTTGCTTGGGTCAATGTATCTTTAAAGAAAAAGCTGAAGAGTTCAATTCAACAATTATTGAGACCTTCATATACACAGTGCAGGAATCAGAACTCAGTACTTTTCCACTATACAGTCACCACTATTGATACAGCCGTATAAGTACAATGATGGCAAGCACAGGCTCTGGTATGAATGTTCATATTTCAGCTTCACTAGTTACTAAATGTGTGATCTTGGGCAAGGTATTCAATCTCTTCCTGCACCAGTTTTCTCCTAAGATAAAAAAAATAATCAACATCTCATAGAATTTTTTTTGAATTTTATTTTATTTTTTATATATCAGGTTCTTATGAGTTATCCGTTTTATACATATTAGTGTATATATGTCAATCCCAATCTCCCAATTCATCACTCATAGAATTTTTGTTACAAGTTAAAGGGATAATACATGTAAAATGATGAGAACAATGTCTGGAACATATCACATACTCTAAAGTTATTAAAAATTATTTCAAATATTAAGAAGGCTCTGGATAGAATATTTGGGCCTTACTTGGAAGTTTTCATTAAAAACAAACATGAAACTAAGCTGCAACTACTCTGGGTAAAAAGTCCAGAATTAGGTACATGATTAGTTAATCTTGAATAAACGCCTGTTACGACCCTGATGATACTCTCACCACTCCCTAAACTCAGTATTTTTCTCCCGATCCAAGTTCTTGGTCTCATTACCCAGCCTTTTGTCCTCTATATTCCTAGTACTAATCCTTCCCCTTTGACGTCTGAGGGATTTTAGGAAACTTTTTTTTCATTGAACAATGGAGCAAGGGAAGATGTAGATATAGGTATAGTCTTCTCTTTGAAGGAAATCTCATTTCTGCTCCAACCCAAACATAGGTAATTACTTAAGTTGATTCCAGCCCATAAACAATCAGGAAGGACTGGGAAACCTCCTACTATCAGAGCAGTCTTATCCTCCTCTGCAGCTTTCTCTACCCACACAAAGCCAACACTATTCCCCCTTTAAAACATTTCATTCATCTCTCTGGCCACATCTTGGGTGACGGAGCGCTTCCACCGTGTTTTGGGATCCTCCATTTCTTCCAGATCCTTCGAGGTGTTTTCCACAGAGTCGGTGGCATCCATCTCTTCTGACGCTACTCCTGCCTCGAGTCATCTTTTAATATCCTTCAGGAAAGAGAACATAAGTCGGAAACTGTAAGATAAACAGGGTTGCTTCTTCTTAGACAAGGTGGTAGTGGGGGTCCTCTCGTCACCCCCAGACGTCAGTAGCATCAGAAAGCATCCCTAAATAGTCCTCGACCGCTCCGCCCCGAAACACCAAGGCGCAGGCGCCCCAGGGCCCCGCCCCCGGCCCAGAGGCTCGGCCCCTATTGGCCCAGAGGCGGGAGGTGGACCGCCCCAGTGGCTGAACAGGGGGTGATCATGTGATTCGCGGGGGCGAGGCTGTGCCGGCCGCTTCCCAGCCGGGCTGAAAGGGCTCGGGTAGCCGGCCTTGTCTGCCCTTAAAGAGCCCCCTGGACGGCCTGGCCCCAACTGCCCTCGCCGAGCCACGCAAAGGGGGCTACTTCTGGTTCTCGTCGGCCTCCCAGGTTGGCTTTCCTTCTTTTTCCGAAGGTGGGCCCTTAGGTTTACCGCCCGGAGCCTGCGGCCGCCGGGAAACCCAAACCCGAGTGTCCGGAGAGTAACCGGAAGTGCCGTCCCAAGCGGAGGGGTGGCGCCGGCTGCTGCGGTGGTAAGCGCGGCCCGCGGGGCCTGGGAGGGGCATGGCCTGCGGGGCCCAGGGATCGGGGGAGGGGTTCTGCGGGACCGGAGACCCCCTCGGCCTCCGCCTGGTAGGATCAGCCTCTGGTTCTCGCAACACAGCAGGGTCTGGGAACCCCCCCCCTGACGGCGACTGAAAGGAGGTCAATGAAAAGTTGAAGGAAGAGAAGCTTAGTACTATCGTTCCTGGAGATAATAGTAAACACTGCCAGGCACTTTTCTAAGTGATCTAAGTGTATCTTTCACTTTGGGGGGAAAAAAAAAAGCAAGGACGTTGAATGTTCTCCACCCACCGCCCACCCCTGTCTTTAAGGCAGAGATTGGTCATGTTGCATCGAATCTGTATGCAGAAAAATCTGGTTTGTTTAATCATTCCATAACCATTTTTGGAAACCGGCATTATATATAGTTTTGTATCATATGCACTTATCAACTGCATCTTGAGGTTTATAGTGGTAGAAGAATGGGTCATTGATCTCAGAAGTTGAGGTAAAAATTGAAACAAGTAGAACAGGACTCGGCTTTATTATGAAGTTAAGGTTAGTCATTACCCAGAAGAATTCTCGATGTTTTGTCTAGAACTGTTTGGGAAGGAACTGATGGCTACCAGTGGCAGGTGCTTCTTGCAGGAGAAAACAGAATGTAAGGAAAGGTGGGAAGAGGTAAGTTACGGTTGAAAGATACTGACCAGACTGGAGAGTAAATGGAACCAATTTTTAGATGTTCAAACCTCAGAAAAGTTATAAATTTCACAAAAATTATAAATTTCTACATTATTGATTTTTTTTCCTCTAGGAGAGGGAAGAATTGAGTGTTGTGAATAGTTATGGACTAGAGACCTTTTGGAGCCAAAAGGAAGATAGTCTTGAGTCTTTGTTGTTATGGTAAGTAACGTACCAGGCTGTATGTTTCTATATAAACAGTGGATTTTTGAGGCCGGAGGAGAGGGAAACTGGGGGAGACAAGGAGGAATGGGAGAAGATACATGGAAAGAAGATACATGACCCTTTCTTAGCTCCTGAGATAGCAGAGTGCTAAAACCGAGTGCTGTCCTACCAATTTAAGTGTATTTTCTACTCCTTTTCAACAGGCTAATTCACAATAGGCTTTTAGTAATTCCTTTGTGATTTATTTGCTGCCCCCAAAGGCAGTATGCCCAATGCTTAAGCAGGCCCTGGAGTCAGATGATGGAGATTTAGATACTGTCTCTGCTACTTACTAGCTGTGAGTTCTTATGTAGTTATTTAACTGCCCTGAGCATCAGGTTTTCTATCTGTAAGGCGAAAACATTGGTATTCATACCTATTTTACAATCTTGGGAAGATTAAATGAGATAATCCATGTAGTCAATGAAAAATAAATGAGGTAATCCCTAGCCTGGGACCTGATACAGTAAGCATTATCTAGTTTTTTAGATAACACTTTGTAGACTTTATCTTCCTGTCACGTGTACATCCTTTAACTATGAGGATAGCCTTGGGCTTTGAAGTTCTGTATTCAGCCTGTCTGCCTATTCTGTGTACTCTGACCCTAGCCATGGAAGAGAGAACCAGTCTTTTCCTAGGAAGAGGTAAGAGAAACCTCTTAGCAAAGGGTACCCTGAAGCTCAGACTTGAAGTATGTATTTGGGTTTGCCAGATACACCAGCCAGGGCTAGCCTAGGCTGTTATATTGCTACTGAGGCTTAGAGGACGATGGCTCTTTTTTGGTTCTGATATTCATTCATATTTTTCATTCACTCAACAAATGTATTCTAGACGCTAGGAATATTGCAGTGAACAAAAGACTAAGTCCTAACCCTAACGGAAGTTATATTCTAGTAGGAGAGAGAAACAAGTTAACAAATATAAGATATGTAACACAAAGTTGGATGATGATAAGTGCTATGAAGAGAAATATTGTAAAATAGGCTAAGGGTACATAGCTATTTTAGATGAAGTAGTCAGGGTGTGCCTCTTTTTGAGGAAATAATTTTCAGTCAGAGATTTGATCAAATAAAGGAGCAAGCTACTTGGGGGAAGAGTATTCTAGGCCGAAGGAGCAAGTGTAAAGATTCTGATGTGTTGTGTGAGGCTGAAGGTAGGGGGTGGTACTGCATTATGTAGCGCAGTGAAAACTTTAGGTTTTATTCTTAGAGTGGTAGGAAGCAGTTATAGTATTTTGAACTAGGGAATTGTCATGGATTACTTTAAATTTTGACAGCCAGACTGCATTTTATTTTCTAGGTGCTGACCTCTAAAAGACTTCCTTATTTTTAATTTTTTCCTTATTTTTAATTTTTTTCCTTGGTGCCCTACAGTTGATTGGCTATTTAGGGCAAATATGATACCCTGGGCTGATAAAACTAGGGAATATCCTAATTCATTTACCAGGCTATAACCATGCTCAGAATCATTTATTTCCACTCTACTCTCTCTCCTTTTGACCTTAACAGTAATACACGTTTTAAAAGACAAAACTCCCATACAGCCACACCATCTTAGAGTAGCTATTTGTCTGTATGGATGCATATCTTTACTTAGTTGTGATTCTAAAGTCTTCCTTTTCCTCCTAACATTTCTCCATAAATGTTCTTCTGGTTTTTGCTTAATCTTCATATTAATCATTAACTGATTATTATTAATTATTTAGTTAACTATTTTAAATGGATTTTGAACAAGGCTTTGCATAAGAGACAGGCACAGAGGATGAGTTCAAGAAATGTTAGTGTTTTTGTGACTGTGAAGATGGAATTAAGAAAATAATAGAACCTACCATTTATGGAGCATCTGTTGAGACACAGGCATTGAGCCACGTCCTTTATGGACAGTGTCTCAGTTCCTATGGCAACTCCTTAAGACATGTAATGGTATCTTACTTATTTTATCGAAATTGAAGTTTGAAGCTGAAGGAAGTAACTTACCCAAGTTCTCATAGCTACAAAAGAGCACAGTGGGAATTTGAGCCAAAATCTGATTCCAGAGTTTGAACATTCAGCTTTAACTATCACAATATACTAACTCTCAGTTCCCATGTTCTTTTTTAAAATTTTTATTTATATATATATATATTTTTTTTTAATTTATTTATATTTTAAATTTATTTATTTTTGACTGCATTGGGTCTTCGTTGCTGCACGCTGGCCCTCTCCAGCTGCAGCGAGCAGGGTCTGCTCTTCATTGTGGTGCGCAGGCTTCTCATTGCAGTGGCTTCTCCTGTTGCAGAGCACAGGCTCTAGGCATGCAGGCTTCAGTGGTTGTGGCACGTGGGCTCAGTAGTTGTGGCTCGCGAGCTGTAGAGCACAGGCTCAGTAGTTGTGGCGCACGGGCTTAGCTGCTTCATGGCATGTGGGATCCTCCCAGACCAGGGCTCAAACCCGTGTCCCCTGCATTGGCAGGCAGACTCTTAACCACTGCACCACCAGGGAAGTCCTCAGCTCCCATGTTCTTAAAAAACAAAAGAAGATATTTAAATTCTGAAGTAATTTCAGATTTACAAAAAAGTTGTAAAATAATATAAAGAATACCCATACACCCTTCACCCACAGTCCCTAAATGTTTACATTTTACTATGTTTGTTTTATGAGTCTGTCTATACTAATTTCTCTATACATACATGTACCTATATGTACATTTTTTTCTGAACCTTTTGAGAGTAAGTTACAGAATAATACCTCATCTCAAACTACGAGAGAATTAAGCCCTAAAGTCCTAAGACATGCTAAGCCCTGAAGTAATAGATATGCAGTGAATTAACTTCTCTCCCATGTGTGTTCAGTGCTACTAAGCTACATGCCATCCTTGGGAGAATTGAAAAAATAGTTACTCAAGTCATTTTCTGTAGGGCTTTGTTCTTTGCCAGAACTCTAGTTGAGAAAGCCTGTCCTAAATACTCAATTGTTTATTCCCTGAAGACAAGGCTATTCTCTTATATTATCATTACAGTTATCACAGTCAAAAAATTAACATTCATATAATACTGTTATCTGATCGCCAGACGTTATTGGAGTTTAGCCAATTGTTCCAGTAACGTCCTTTGTAGGAAAAGAAAAATAAGGTTTTTTTGCTGTCCAGGATCCATTCCACCATCACCCATTTCATTTAATTGTCATGCCTTTATTGTGGAACATATCCTCAGACTTTGTCTTTAGACTTTTTTTTTTTTTTAAGTTTAGGCCATTTATTTGGCAGAATTTTCCTCAATTTGGGTTTGTCTGATGTTTCCTTATGACTAGATTCAGGTTATACATTTTTGACAAGATAGCACAGAAGTGATGTTCTGTTCTTCTCTCTGCATCATATTAGTAGGCAACTATATATCTTGTTACTGGTGATGTTCACTCTGATCATTTGGTTAAGGTGGTGTCTTCCAGGTTTCTATACTGTGAAGTTACTTTTTTTGTCTTTGTAATTATTAAATATCTAGTGGGGTGATATATTCAGATTGTGTAAATATCCTGATTCTCATAAAACTTTCATCCACTATATTTTTGCCTGAAACAGTTCTTACTCTTCATTGGACATGTGATGTTTTTAATTCCATCATTTATTCTACATTTAATTGTTGGCTTTTTTTTTTTTTTTTTTTTTTTTTTTTGTAGTACGCGGGCCTCTCACTGTTGTGGCCTCTCCCGTTGCGGAGCACAGGCTCCGGACACTCAGGCTCAGCGGCCATGGTTCATGGGCCCAGCCGCTCCGTGGCATGTGGGATCTTCCCGGACCGGGGCACGAACCTGTGTCCCCTGCATCGGCAGGCGGATTCTCAACCACTGTGCCACCAGGGAAGCCCTGTTGGCTTTTTTAATATAAGAAAAAACTTTCCCTTCTCGCTCACTATTTATTCACTATTTTTTTTTGGATAAATAATACCAAACGTTTATTTACACCAAAGAATTCCAATACTGGATCTTTCACATATGAAAGACAAAGTATTATATATACACAGACAGCAAGGGGTGGCAGGGCTGTAACAAGAGAGTTTAGTTTTCCCACAATTACAGGTCTACCATTTCAGTTTCACTGGAGATAGTGGCTCTGCTCCTACCTCTCAGGTACATTTATAAGACTTAGGGGCAGGTCTTCTCAATGGATGGCATGTGAGGGAAGGGGAAGGTAGGAGGAAAAGAAGGTAGAAAGCTTAAAATAAAATGCACATCTCTTATTAGCTCTTCAAGAGTTGCTAGCATGAAACCAACATAGACAATGTTTTTTTCTTTTGTAAAAAGCAGTAATTATACCCAGTAACTAACTGAATTCAAATGGGCCAAGTCAAAGAAAACAGAAAAAGATTTTGCCTTCCCCCTCCTACCAGCTATAGAGCATGTTGGGAGATGAAAGGGGAGAGGACCAAGGTAAAGAGTCTGGGAGGGCTGGTATTAAAGTTTTAAACTGACCTGAAACTAAATTATAAGTGAGTTGCATTTAGGTTAGGTCAATAAGACATGATTCATACTGAACAGACATTTTCAGGGCCTGTCTGCACTTTGGGTAGATTTTCAGCATCTCAGTGTAACTAAGACATATTTCCACTAGATTCAGCAGTATAACCCCACTGAAGCACTTTCGGAGTAAAGTGATATAAGTGACTAGCAGTACACTGCTCTTACAGGTTAGGTTGTTCCTTCCTTCTTCCTTCCCACCTCTCTTCAAGAAGCTACATTTTTGTAATCTCTGGAGGAGAGCATGAAATACAAACCCCTCAAAGTGTGGGATGATAGGGGAGCAGTGGTGGGCATGGGAAGAAATCTCCACCCAAACGCAGCAGCCAGAATTGGGGCTGGTTTATCTTTGTTCTTTAGTGATGAGGAACTGAATTTGGAAGGGGAGAAAAAAAATTTGTCCATGAAATATTCCACCTGCAGATAATTTTTCAGGGAATCCCCTGAGTTACGAAAAGTTTGAGTTAAAAAGAAAGAAAGAAAGAAAAAAAGGAATATCAGCCTATTATAATTTATTATTTTTTTTTTTATGACTGAACTACTATGAATCCACAAGCAACAGTTCAGACACGGTACTTCTGAAGTATTTCACTCCTCCCCGCCAGGCTCAAGCTGCATCAAAGGAGTGAGTGGACCCCCCAACCTCTGCTCAGGCATTAGGAGACAGAAGGGGCCGTTAGTGCTGAGTGCCAGCAGCAGCTGGAACAGGCATCCCGAGGGGGTTGGCAGCAGCAATCACTGGTGAGCCTGCCCGAGGTCCAAGGGGTGGAGGGGTTGGCACTCAAGAAATCCCTGACATCATATTGGTGCTACTGACAGGCATACTGCCCCCTGGCATGCTAGATGAGCCCATTCGAGCCTGGTCCTTCACAGCAGTGTAGAAATAGGGGTGCTCCATGGCCTCTCTTGCGGTGAGCCATGACTGGTGGTCATACTGCATCAGCTTGTCCAGGAAATCCAAGGCCTCAGGGCTGACAAGGTGCTGGTTTTCACTGTGGACAAAGCGTTCCCATCGCTTACGGGAATGTCTGCCCAAGATACCGTTAAAACGTGGATCTAATTGAATGTTGTATTTGTCAATATAGTCATATAGATCTTCTGTCCCCAGAACCTTGGCTGTCCCCACCAACTGATCATAATTGTCATGTCCATGGAAAAACGGCTCCTTCTGGAAGATCACACTTGCCAGCATACAGCCCAAGCTCCACATATCCAAACTATAATCATACATCTGATAATCTACAAGTAGCTCAGGACCTTTGAAATATCGGGAAGCAACTCAGACGTTGTGTTCTTGGCCAGGATGGTAAAACTCAGCCAAACCCCAGTCTATTAGCCATAGCTTTCTGTGCTCATGATCAATCATGACATTATGGGGCTTTACATCTCTGTGCATAATCCCCATGCTGTGACAATAATCCAGGGCTTTCAGAATCTCATACATGTAAAATCGAATATCATAGTCTGTTAACGTCTAGTACAATTGCTTGAAGTCTGTGTTGTTTACGTGTTCAAAAACCAAGGCGGGAGTTCGTGACACAGGGTCTTTTACAATGTCTGCCAGTGTGATGATGTTGGGACCGCCTCGCAAATTCTCCAAAATCTTTATTTCACGCTTGATTTTCTTCTTCTTTACTGGCTTGAGAATTTTCACAACAACTTTTTCATTATTTGTGATGTTGATGGCTTCAAATACTTCACTGTTTTTACCCTGGCCTAATTTTCTAACCAGCTGGTAGTCATCTTGATTTCCCCATTCCACCACATGTGACTTGTAATCCCAGTACTCTTGGGTCTGTGCATATTAACATCTGTATAAACTCTGGCCCTGCTTGGCACGGGTCCTGACATGTCAGACAGGTTGGCGGACAAAGCTGGACTTGACGTTTGGAGAGATGGCAGTCACTGTGTTGAGAGGCACCTGGGGGTAAGACCTTGTTTCAGAACTGTTTTCTTCAAACTGTGGTGGAAGCTGCAATGGCAGCGGCCGCTCTCCCCCCTCTTCACACAGACAATATGGAGGCGGTGGACTATTTACTCACTTTTTAAATGAGTATGGATTCATGGGATTCTTACTGTGTTACTAATTTATCACTATCATTATTTATTTTGATGTTGTTTGTTCCTGATTTGTATAGTGGCAGCCCCTTCAGCCTGGCTCCTGGGTCCTCTTGGCATATTGTCACCACTTTTTGAGCACTTCCTTATTTTCTGACACAACAAGATGTTCCAGATTCATCTTGTACTTTCTAAACCCTGGAATTAGCTGTTTCTCCAGTGAGCCTTGATTCCTTTCAGTGGAAAATGGTGTTTAGAAACCATGCTCTAAGTTCTTGGTGTGCTCATTACTACTGAGATTTCATCGTTTCTGTAACCTCACAGCCAGATGTTAGTAGAAAAAAAGTACACACTTTCACACATACACATTTCTGTTTTTTCTGTATATACTTAAAAACCTTGACCTCATACTGATACTTCTAATTCCAGTTAAATACTACAGATGCACAGTTCATTCTAGCCTTTCCCTTTTCTGTGTTTGTAACCCCCTTCGCTGACAGTGAAGCATCTGGGTGCCGTTAAATTTATTTATTTGTTCATTCCTAGGCTATACATTAGTAGTGAACCTTTTCCACTCTGGGGGAAAACTCCTACTAATTAGAGTTCAGTAATTGTTTATAGTCCTTTTTATCTTTAGTTTGAGTTTATATAATCCTAATACTGTATTATAAACTTATTTGAGTTATTTTTCCCCCTCCTGGGTGGTTTTGTTATTAATTTGAAATACAGACTTGTTTGTTTTTATTTGTATTCCATTTTAATCTTTTTCTCCCCCAGCTTTTCTATTTATTTATATATTTATGTATTTGTTGAATATGTGAAATGTAACAGTTTAAAAAGTAAAAATGTGTGCTTTACAAAAATGTATATACTAACAGAAGTATGACTCTCTTTCCATCCACCCTTTGGTACCAGTTTCATTTTCCTGTCCTTTTTGATCCCATTTACACCTACTTTGTGATGATAACCAAACTCATTAGTTTCTTCTTTTCTGAGTTTCTTTTTGGCCAAATGAATAATACATGTGTAGTTTCTTATTTCTACTTCATTCTTACACAAAATGTAGCATACTTTTTTACACCGCTGCTTTCTAAAATTTACGGTTTATCCTAGAAATTGCTCCACATCAGTTCATAAAGGTTATCTTCATCCTGTTTTACAGCTACATAGTACCTCATTTTATGTAAACATACCTCCTCTGTGCCAGGCACTGTCCCAGGTGCTAGGGAAACAGCAGCAAATGAAATGAACTAAAATCCTTGTCCTTTAGGGGCTTACATTCTATGGAGAAAAATAAAACAGGAAGGGAGAGAAGGAGTGTTGTATGTGTGGGTCAGCTGGGGTGGAGGTGTGTCATAATTTAAAATAGGATGGTCAGTCAGGCCTTACGGAGACTATGACAGTTTACCAAAGATTTGAATGAGGTGAGAGAGGGAGCCTTGAAGATCTAAAGGAAGAGCACTTTAGCAGGGAGAGACTACAAGCACAAAGACCTTGAAATGGGAATGGACCTGGCTTGTTTGAAGAACAGCAAGGAGGCCAAGGTGACTAGTGTGCAGTACACACGAGAAGAGCAGAGAAGTGTGTCGGAGTGGTAACTAGGAGTCAGATTTCCTAGGGACTGCTAGGTTCTAATAGTAGCAGTTTTGGTGGAGTGGTGAGGATATTTGATTGGAGTATGTTCCAGAAACCTTGGAAGATAAGAATTAAAGACAATAAACCGATTTCTTTTGAGGAATTTTGCTGTAAAGAGAAACAGAAGTGAGACAATAGCTCCAGCGTGAGGTGGTTGAGAGAAGTTTCTTGTTAGTGCTTTGGTTTTAGGAGAGCCATAACAGTTTGCTGATTAGTGTGATCCAATAGGAAAGAACAAATTGATATTTCAGGAGAGAGAGGATAGAATTGCAGGAGTGATGTCTTTGTGCCAAAAAGTGGTGGAATCCAGTACATCAATGGACAGGTTGTCCTTAGATTGAGCAGGGGCAGTTTGTTATCTCTAGTAACAGAAGGAAAGATGGAGAGTGCATGACCACACTTGGAAGAGGTTGGTTGATGTGGTGGGAGCATGTGGAAGTGTTTTTTTTTATGTTTTTGGTTTTTGGCTTCCTTAGATTTTCTCAGTAAAATAGGAATCAAAGTCATCCTATTCTTTTTTATCAGCAGTAAGTTGGGATTTTTCTTTTTGAGCAAGGTTTGTGCTCATACGACCATATCAAAGCAGAATCATAGGCCCCTTTACCATAATAATAGTTATTATAATAGCTAACACAGAGTACTTACCATGAGATAGATCGTGATTAATTTATTATTCAACTCAGTGATGTGAGATAATTTAATTTCCATCATTAATCCATTTTATAGATGAGGAAACTACATACAGAGTGATTAAGTAACTTGCCTGACATCACACAGCTAGGATGATAGTCATAGAAACTTATTTTCTCTCTCTTTGCACTGGGAATTCTAATGATTATTAACCATTTTCTTCCAAACCTTACTATAGAAAGGACTGCACAGATATTCATAGCCCCTTTTGGATTGTTTTCTTCATAAGCAGGCGTACTAATTATCAGGCATCTTGATTATTCAGTTGAACCAAGGGAAGAGGAGGAATCTGGTTTTGAGATCACTTGAGTTTAAAGAGACAGTTCTCTCTGGTACTTGCCCTGTATGTGTTGCTGATTGGTTTTATACTAGCAAAGAGGAAAACTAACTGCTTTCAACCCCTGTAAAACCTAGAGCATTTGTGGACTTTGATGCAGAAATTCTGTCTTTTCTGCAGCAATTTTAATTTTGAGCATTTTTTCTTAGTTAAAGGAATATAAATAATACTTCTTCTTTGTCTCACAGGGTTGGAAATACCAAGTAAAAAGTTAGTATATATGATGCTGGAAACTTGCAGAGAGGAGCTGCTCATGACTGAAAGGCCTAAAACAGATGTATCTTTCAAGTTCTCATTGAGAAAATGACTGTGAAGAAAATGATGGGTCAGGAAGACCAGTGGAAAACTCCCTAGGAGAGAGCCATAGAAAATGTACACTTCAGAAGAGAGGTATAATCAGAGAACTCAAAAAAGGAAAATATATCATGTATGCCCTCAGAAGGGTAAAAAGATTTTTATTCATGTGCATGAGATTACTCAAATAGATGATCAAATATACCAGTGCCTTGAACGTGAGCAAAACTTCTGTGAAAACTTAACTCTTATTATGTGTGAGAGAACCCATACTGGGGAGAAACCTTATAGATGTGATATGTGTGAGAAAACCTTCATCCAAAGCTCAGATCTTATTTCACACCAGAGGATCCACAATTATGAGAAACCTTATAAATGTAGCAAATGTGAGAAGAGCTTTTGGCACCACTTAGCCCTTTCAGGACACCAGAGAACACATGCAGGTAAAAAATTCTATACATGTGATATTTGTGGCAAGAATTTTGGTCAGAGCTCTGATCTGCTTGTCCACCAGCGAAGCCATACAGGCGAGAAACCATATCTATGTAGTGAGTGTGACAAATGCTTCAGCCGAAGTACAAACCTCATAAGACACCGAAGAACTCACACAGGTGAGAAACCATTTAAGTGTCTGGAGTGTGAAAAAGCTTTTAGTGGGAAATCAGATCTTATTAGCCACCAGAGAACTCATACTGGTGAAAGGCCCTACAAATGTAATAAGTGTGAGAAAAGTTACCGACACCGTTCAGCCTTCATTGTTCATAAAAGAGTTCATACTGGAGAGAAGCCCTATAAGTGTGGTGCCTGTGAGAAATGCTTTGGCCAGAAATCAGACCTTATTGTACACCAGAGAGTCCACACAGGTGAGAAGCCGTATAAATGCTTAGAATGTATGCGAAGTTTTACTCGGAGCGCCAACCTAATCAGGCACCAGGCAACTCACACTCACACTTTTAAATGCCTGGAATATGAGAAAAGTTTCAACTGTAGTTCAGACCTAATTGTGCATCAAAGAATTCACATGGAAGAGAAACCACATCAGTGGTCTACATGTGAGAGTGGCTTCCTCCTGGGCATGGACTTTGTTGCCCAACAGAAAATGAGAACTCAGACAGAGGAGCTGCATTATAAATACGGTGTCTGTGATAAAAGCTTTCATCAGAGCTCAGCACTTCTTCAACATCAGACAATCCACATCGGTGAAAAACCATATATCTGTGATGTGGGTGAAAAAGGTCTTGAGCTTAGCCCTCCCCATGCATCAGAAGCCTCACAAATGTCTTGACCAGACAAGAAGTTATAATGCCATGAAAAATGTATTTACAATGTAAGAGAACTCCTTAAGATGAAGAACTCTAAGCAAATCTCAGACTTTCCTCAGAGCTCAGATTTCACTGGGGACCAGAGAATCTGCAATTGTAGGAATTTGAGAAATGGTTTGCCCAGAGAGCTGTCCTTACAGAAGCTTATCAGCCACTCCAATGAGAAACCTTACAAATGCTCTGAGTTTGGGAAAACCTTTAGTTCAAGCTTGTATCTGATCTCCCACAAGAGGATTCATACAGGTGGGAAACCTTACAAATTTGGTGAATGTGAGAAAGCTTTCTAGCAATGGTCACCTCTTCTCATTCCAAGAGAATTCACATTGGTGGACAGCATTTTTAATACCCTGTGTCAACAGTACTTCAGAGAGTGTGCACATTTCATTGGACGTCAGAACGCCCCACTGGGGAGAGACCCCCACAAGTGTGAAGAAAGCTTCCAACAGAACTATGACTTTCTTACCTATCAGAGAAGCCATACAGGTGAAAATTTCTATATTTGCCTTGAAGGTGGCAAAAGCATTAGGTGGAGAGCCTTCTTGGGTTTGCACCCCAAAAAAAAAAAAATCTGAGGAAAGACCTTATGAATTCTCTGAATGAGAAAAGCTTCTGTCGGTGATTGGTTTTTGTGGTATACTGGGGAACTCACATAAGTGAAAAACCCTATAAATAACCTTGAGTCTAAAAAAAAGCCTTGCAGGAAATCCCTACCTTATTGCGCCCCAAAGAACCTACTCTGCAGATAATTTTGTTCTAGTAAGAGATCTAACTGTGGACTGTGTACATTTAATAGGTATGAGAAGAACTGTTCTCATAGTTAGTTGACTCATATAGTAGAGATGACTTTTAATGAGTCAATATGTAAACTGTTATTTTTAGATACCCAGAAACTTTTTCTGGGAGGAGCTAGAGCAGGTCAGAGTAGGCCTGATGGGAAACTCAGGTAAAGATGCTTTTCTTTTATCTGAACCACTTAATGATTGCTTTACTTTCAGTTTTTAAAATTTGGAACTCCAATAAAGGAAAGGACTGTAACCTTGAGATAGAAGGTGTGGCATGTGTTACTGCTGGGGGAAAGAAGTACATTTACTTTGCCTCTGTCGATTTTGTAAGTCTTGGCTGGAATGGGGACTAGTGTCTTGATAGCAGCATGGGAACCTTTTGCTGGTTGTGAAAAGAACTAAGCAGCTAGGGAGTAGTTATCATAGATCAAAACTCTTCCCAAGGCTTCCCCTTTGGAGGGCCAACCTCATAATGAGGTAGAGTACTCAGCTTTTTACTTGTGAGTTGAGGCATACCCTCACAAGTTTCCTTTCCCTAAAATCTTTCAGATTATTACAGGTTTTGCAGTTTCAGCTTTAGAGATTCATTTCTTCTCAACTCAGAGATGCACGTTCCAGGATAATAGTTATGATTTTTGCTAGTACCCATACTTTTGTGACTTCATTGATCATGTTTCTTTCAATGGTAAGATATCCTCATCAGCTCCTTGCAAAATAATTAAGAGAAAGCTGAAAGGTTTAAGCCTGAGTAGGCACAGAGTAAAACACATAATGATACATTATTAATGGAGAAGCCAGGCTTTGATTTTTGAGAATCATGACTCAAAAGCTGGTGTTTTGTGTTTTTTTTCCTACTCAATTATCCTGTTGTTTATAGCAAATCAAGCCGCATAGTGACATGCCTTTCATTTACTTCGGTTCTGCCAAGGAAAGAGAATACTTTTTATTCCCAGGGAAAAGACTGCAATCACCACAATATAAGGTATATATTTCGCTTGTAATGTAGGATTCTAAATGCTAGAAGGGAAAAGTAGTTGGCAGATTCATCAGAGGTTTAAGGATAAGCACTTAATCTCCAACTTAACAGGATGATTATGATTACCTTTAATATTCTTCAGAAATACTCTAATTAATCCAGGGATCTGTAAGTGGACACTTCTGAGGTTTTTTTCTTCCCTCAGATTAAATGACATTTAATATAAATACTTAAAACTTCTACAGTATTTGGGACTGTAGGCTTGGTGAATAAGTATTTTAAGTCCTCTGGTTTATCTTAGCAAATCCTGAACTCCAGAGAGCATTTGTGTTCGGACTCATGGTGGTGGCCGTCTATTGCACTGCCACCTTGTGTATGGCTCTAAGCTTTGATCCTGATGACTGGTTGATGACCTTGATAATCTTAAGGTCAGAGGATATAGCTCATAGTGATAATAAGGAATCTGATTCTAGGGTGTTTTTTTCTTTCTTCTTTTAGAAAACAGGTCCTGGAAGTTTATTTGATCTTATGTATTTTAGTAATTTTCATAAATAGCTCTTATACCATAAAAAGTTGCTTGGTGTGATAAAACACACAAGATGTATTTGTTTCTCTTTGGTGAAAATCATGCCTATCACTAGTATATGTTTGGCAGTTGTAATTCTTAAAATAGTATTGGGTGTATGGCTTGGTGGTGATGAAAATTAGTCCTTATGGCTACTTGTTAGTCATTAGAGAGAACTTGGAGAAGGGAACAGAGTTTGTATCTTTGGCAGGGCAGTGACTTGCCCCTTCTTTCAACTAATCTTCCTGGTAATTGTCTCTAGTCTTTAAGTAAATTAAGAATGGACCATCCCTCAGACAGAGAACTTTGGGGGTATGAAAAAGGTCTGAGGGCTTTTAACTATGGGGGGAAAAAGGTGTTGGTATTACTCATATAGAATAACCTGAGGTTGGAAAGGACCACTTGGGAGCCTGTAACCAAAACTAGAAGGTAACTTCTGGGATGGATGGAGGTTCTCTTGAAACAGTGCCAACCTAAATCTACCTCAGGTAAGTAGTCAGAGTGACTTTTTCAAGATTTCAGACCAAACAAGACACTTGTATTCAGTCAATGTATTCCTATGCTTTAATGTTTTTGTTTTCCCTTAATTCTTAAATAAAAGCATTGTTCTCAAAACTCCATTTTTGCCTCCACTGTACTAAGAAAAAGCATTTCCCCTATATTTGTGTTAGAATAAAGCAGATGTTCAGGAATCCTTTAACAGTGTATACGTATATCAAACTGTCATAGTGTACACTTTAAATACCTTACTATTTTATTTGTCAGTTATATCTCAGTAAAGCTGGAGGAAAAAGGAATAAAGTGGATATTCATGTGACCCTTTGGCCTGGTGGTGATGATAGCCATTGGACCATCTCTAGAATTCCAAGATTTTTTCTTTTTTTAAGAATTCCAGGAATTTTTGATGCTAAGGCAAATAATGAATGGAAACCTGGAAGGAATTAATTGTCTTTGCTGTAGGCATTGGATCCTTTTGGAGCCTCCCCATTGCATTCCATACAGAGTACAGGGAGGAGTAATAGCTTAAACTGACCGTATTTGGGACTAAAATTCAGAAACAACAAAACTGTCTTGTTTACACCCTCAAAATAAAAGACAATTTTGAATTTTCAATTCCCAGTGGAATTCATGTATGACTCCAGTTCTACCTCTTATCACCTCATCTTATCATTTGTTGGAGTGGGACAAAGGAGATGGTGTAAAAATGGTGGCACTGATTTACCTCCCATTATGAAGTTTGCCCCAGTTTACATCTATTTGCTCTGCCACAGAATAGGTCCCAGCGTTTTAAGTGGCTCTCATTGTGAGAAAATAAGAGTTAAGACGGTTTGGATGGATGAAAAGGAGAAGGGAAAATGGTACAATTTCAAGTTTTGTTTTTTCTTTTGACATAAAGTGGTGTGGCTAGAACAAGGCCTGTGGCCTTCATGCTTATCCCCCCGCTTAAAGTGATGCTACATCCCAACGTTTAGCTGGGCTGTGGCAAGAAATATTTCTGGGAAAGACACTAGTCATATCCCTTACAAGTAATTAGAAGAGAAATTGTGCCACGCTCGGGTCGAAGAAGGGAAAGGTGCCTCTCAGTACACGTGTATGCCACAAGAGTTTCTTGAAAGAGTTCTTCACATTGCTTCCTGATGGGCTGGGGAGGACTTGTGTGCAATTGAAGCTTTCTTGTTTCATGCCCAAAATATTAGCTTGTGTCATCACCCAAGCAGAGATTTGGACTTTAAAGTGAGGGAGGCTGAAGGCAGTTAACCCTTGCAGAGAGAATCCTTTTTCCATCTGGCACAGGACACTTTAAAAATAGGGGTATAGGGATCCAACTCTCAGTAGTAAGTGATAACATCAAATAATTGGTAATTAGTGAAGAAAAGAGAAGACTTGGAGTAACTCCTGTTGTTTATCTTTTATACCCACTTTCAGATTCCCTGCAACACTCTTGTATCCAGGAATCTTGGTCTTAATTGCCTGGCTCAGAAATTTGCATTAATGTATCTGAAAATGAGAAGTCTTTTATATGGAATTCTAAGTGGATCTCCTCACTATTGAATCCAGCACCTTGTCTAGATGAGGAGCCTCAGTCTTGCATGTGGAGGAAGTTGGAGCTGCTTTGGGAGACATGGGGGCAATTGGTTCGGGGGCAGTAGGGCCATATCATGATTTACCAACAGGCAATTTAAACCACATCAGTTATTTCTGACTGAGCAGGGGACTGATAAGGGAGTTGTTTGGAACAGTCACTGCTGCAGTGACCTGTCTTCTCTCCTCTGTCAGTGTCATAAGCCCGCACTCTCAGCCCTCATTCACCAGCCCTATTCAGCCACCACCACCCAACCACCCCTGCATAGGATCATCTACTCCAAGGAGAAAAATCTCTAGTAGAGGCCTCCTGACCACTTCAAAACAAATCTCTTTATCCTGCCTTTCTTCTCCCAAAGGAATAAACGTCCTGACTCCTTTAACATGCCAAGCACATTCTCTTCAACAACCTCTGAAACCTTCCTCATTTATCTCTCTAGATTTTTTCATTTATTTCCTTCATTGAGATTTTCCCTCCCAAGTTGTTGCAATTATGAATAAAGCTGCTACAAACATTCATGTGCAGGTTTTTGTGTGAACACAAGTTTTTAAAGTCATGGCTCCATCATATATTAACACTATTTTAGCTTTGTAAGAAAATGCCAAATTGTCTTCCAAAGTGGTTGCACCATTTTGCATTCCCATCAACAAAGAATGAGAGTTCTTATTGCTCCGCATTCTTGTCAGCATTTGGTGTTGTCAGTGTTTTGAATTTTAGCCATTCTGATAAGTATGAAGTGGTATCTCATTTTTGTTTTAATTTTCAATTCCCTAATGACATATAAGGTGGAGTGTCTTTTCATAAGCTAATTTTCCATCTACAGATCCTTTTTTGGTGAGGTGTTTATTTAGATCTTTGGCCCTTTTTAAAATTGGGCTGTTAGGATTTCCCTTTGGTGACATCATCAGCTTCACAATGACATAGAACATCTCTCCTTTCTGTCCCTCTTTTTTTTCAAACTACTAATGCATTGTAATATAATTAATTATAATAATTAATGTAATTAAAAAAGAATTTTGGGGGGGCCATGCTGTACGGTCTATGGGATCTTAGTTCTCCAACCAGGGGTCGAACCCAGGATCTTGGCAGTGAAAGCACCGGGTCCTAATCACTGGACTGCCAGGGACTTCCTGATTTTTTTAATTAATGTTTTTATTTTTGACAGATTGTAGATTCATAGACAATTATAAGAAGTAATACAGAGACATCCCAGTTTCTCACAGTGGTAAGTTACATCTTGTAAAACTAGAGTAGAGTAATACAACCAGAATGTTGACATTGATACAGTCAAGAAACAGAACATCTTTGAAACCACCAAGATCCCTCATGTGGCCTTAAATCACACCCACCTCCCTACCTCATCCTTACCCATCGAAAACACTAAGCTGTTCTCTATTTGCATAATTTTGTAATTTTAAGAATGCCATTTATATGGAATTATACAGTTGTTTGTAACCTTTTGGGATTGGCTTTTTTCACCTAGAGAGGTTCTTTCAATATTTTTTATTATTAAGTAGATTATTTTTCTACTTGTGCTCTTAAAATTTATTTTTCTAAAGGCAAGACAATGTGGAAGCACTATCAACTTTCATTGTTTATTAATTGGATAATTATAATTTGTTTTTGAATAACTTGAAAGTATCTCCTCATTGCATGGCATTTATTCCTATGTAGTGTCATTATGACTACTGAACTTCACTTTTTTAGTCATCAATTTCTACTTTTCTTAAAAACAGATGACCAAAATCTGTGGAGTTGGTTGTCATTGCTGAGAAGTATCACAGGACTTAATAAGGTAAAACTCACCCCGATGAACTTCTTAGCATTCAAAGACACAGGGTAAGTTTTTGAAAAATAACCTAGACTGAAGGAAAAAATCATATCAAGCTTATAGACAGAGATGAAACACAGAGTCAAATTGAATACCTTTTTAGTTGCTCTCATCTCAGGGCTTATTTTGAAATGAGTGCTTGACCTGTGAAGGTGCTGTATTTGCTTACGATATCTGTAGAGGCAAAGCATCATATATCCACTAGTCCAGCACATAGAACCCAGGAAAGAGGCATCTCGAAGGACCATGAATGTGAGAAAGAATCACCTAGTTAGGTCATCCATTTCCAAAATGAAGCAAGATTTGACAGTGACTCTGGATAGAGACCCATTCCTTAAGACTGTAACTGAGATTATTAAGTCAGAAGATATGAGTAAATAAAGCATCCAGATGAATAAAAAGGAGTAAAAGATGGACAATGGGTTTCTGGCTTTAAATGCTGCCCAGTAAGAGCTACCAGGACCCATGGTGATAGCTTGAAGAATGCTTAAAAGACTTGTCAAACAGATGGAAAGGCCATGTGACACTCTGTGTAGGTATTTTTCTTACATATAATATCATCCATGAGAGTTCTGAAGCCCAAAGCTGCTCCTGCCTCAGGGATACCTGAGTATCCCTGAGTATAGTACAAACTAGTAACATATGAACCAAGGATAAGTGGGTTTATTATGAGGCATATGGGCCTCTGTTTGATACACAAGAGTGAAAATATGAGCACAGCACACAAAGAGAATGGCATTCCCAAAGACCAAGTCCAGTTTGAAAGAGAAAAGCAATTCCCAGGATGCCATCCATTGAAATCATTCTGACATTTCATGGACTGCAGAATTTTCAAGATGAACTTCTGTAACCTGTTTTTAAAAATTCCTCATTTTAGTAATTATTACCTGTGACCTCAAGAGGCATTAAACTGGTGGAGAGTAAAGGGAGATGGAAGTATACAAAGAAGTACCATATGGGCATTAGAAGAAAAATAGTAAGTATGGGAAAAAGAGAGAGATACAAACTATGTGTATAAGAAGAAAGTGTTTGAAAAGGAAAGCATCCACAGAGAAAGAGGGAAAGGGTGAGGAGGGAAAGTGGGGAACTCAGGAGAAACAGTAAAAGGAAAATGACAGGAAAGTTGAGGAGGGGAGGTTACCGTTGAAAAACATCAATAAGGGAAATTAAAACCCTTCAAAATATAGTGGGAAAGGAAGAAAGGAAAGAAAAAGTGCGAGTACAAGAGACGGGGATGAGAGAACCAGCCACTTGGCATGTTCTTCCTTTTTCTTGCAATCATGACCCTCAGGGATTTTCTGCTCCTTCTTCTGCCACCAGGTTACTGGTAAAAGCATAGTGACTTATTTAGGAAGATAAATAAAGTACGTCAGTAAATTTAAGGCAGTGCACTTATATTTTCGGGCTCTGCATTTGAAGCAACAAATTTCCCACATCTGAACATTTTGTTACTGAATGGACTGGTATGCAGACAGCTTGAAAATGTAAATGTGTGTGGATCTATTACTTTAGATTGAGAAAGAAACCTTTAAAGACCAGTATATATTCCAGTGAAGTTTCCTTGATGTGCTAATTCACTGGTTAAAATAACACTGTTTAGTACCCATTATTCTACATTCCATAAGAATTCAGCATTTCAAAATAATTAAGCATTGTTAATTGCGTTGTTGCTTTAGGGTAATTTATAAACTGCAAAAAGAATCTTGTGAAAGGGCTACATGTGGTTAGAGCAATTTACATTTTAAATGAACCATTTGTAAAAATGTGAAAGGCAAGGCAGCAAGTTAGATATTTCAAACTGGTGGTCCAAGGCCAAACCGGACCCACTGTTTCGTTTGAGAGATTTGGCTTATTCTGCTCACATTTATGTTACCTGCACTTTCACACTTCTCTGAGACTCTGACTTAGTAGTCTTGAAGGTGATGTTCATTTATATCAGCATAAGAAAGCAAGCAAGATATTTTACAAAACATCCTTTTTTTTTTTTTTTTTTTTTTTGTGCGTTACGCGGGCCTCTCACTGCTGCGGCCTCTCCCTCCGCGGAGCACAGGCTCCGGACGCGCAGGCCCAGCGGCCACGGCTCACGGACGCAGCCCCTCCGCGGCATGTGGGATCTTCCCGGACCGGGGCACGAACCCGCGTTCCCTGCATCGGCAGGCGGACTCCCAACCACTGCGCCATCAGGGAAGCCCACAAAACATCCTTTTTTAATGTTACGATGATGAGTGTTGGTGAATATGTTTTAGGAATCAAGTTAAAATAAGTACCGTAAAAATTGTCTTAGGGACTTCCCTGGTGGCGCAGTGGTTAAGAATCCGCTGGCCAATGTAGTGACACCGGGTTTGAGGCCTGGTCCGGGAAGATCCCACATGACGCGGAGCAACTAAGCCTGTGCGCCACAACTACTGAGCCCACGTGCCTAGAGCCTGTGCTCTACAACAAAGAGAAGCCACTGCAATGAGAAGCCCTCACTCCTCAACTAAAGAAAGCCCATACAGAGCAACGAAGATTTCTTGGCTGCATTAGCCAGAAAATAAATAAATACATTTATTTTTTTTTAAAGTATCTTAATGTTGGTTATTTCTCTAGACATTGTTCACAACTCTACAAAACACATCACCTCTACATTATAAGTAAATATAATTGTCTACGACTCAGCTGAAAAACTTTTAATTAGCAATAAACCAAGTCACTTTTAGAGACATACGAAAAACCTGAATGGACTTGATGCTTCCTCATTCCTTACAGATGATGCTCCCCGTGGTCCAAACTATTTCAGAACAATACTTGATTGCCTAATAAGCATTGAGTTCCGTCATTTCTTTCAAATAGTCTTTCTCAAAATAATAAAATCTACATTCTAAGAAGGCATAATTCATCCATTTTTTTAAAAATCCTCTTATTCAAGTGCCATAGCTCTTGAAAACTGATTGATCTGACAACCTGAAATGACTTCATTTACTATATTCAGTCAGGTTTTAGCTGTTTCAAATACAGGTTAACCCTTTCTCTTGTGGCCAATTTCTTGAGAAAAAGAGATTTTTCTCTTTTGTTGTTTTGAGTCTAGTCACCCTGAGGCAGGAGACAGATGGGCCCACAGGGCAAATGGTTTGAGTTTGTTCCTTGTGGAAATTCCTTTTCTGCAAAGCCATAGGGCCAGGGCCTTGTCACTGACCACTGGTGTAGTGGCTAGGACTCAGTGCTCTCACCGCCGCCATCAGACCTCAGTCACTGGCCGGCAAACAAAACCCTGCTTCAAGCTGCTGCAGGCCGAGGCCACATGCGATCAACCCTGATCAACCTCTATAAGAATTCACTGCATTCTGTTGATAAAATTCACTTTTGTTATGCTCCTAGTCTATACAGTTTTTTTTTAATTTTAGAATTTTATTTTTTTTTATATAGCAGGTTCATATTAGTTATCCATTTTAAACATATTAGTGTATAAAAGTCAATCCCAATCTCTCAGTTCATACCACCACCACCACCACCACCACCCCCTGCCACTTTCCCCTGCACAGTTTTTTTCACAAACTCTGGCAGAAACATGTTGAGTTCTTTGATTAGTGCTAAATGTAAATAGACTCAACTCATTCCAGTCAATTCTAAGATGAATATCTAAATATTTGGATGTTGGTGTTTTGAATCACTTCTCTTACAGCTCTGAATTTTTATAGAGTGTAAACTTGTGGAAACTGGTTATCCAAGACTCAGTGACCCTTCAGTCACCCACATTGGAATTTAAAGTCTGGTCTTAAGACATATTTTCACTCTTGTTCCCTCAATAAGCATATTCTGACATTCCAGATATACTAGATTTCCCATGTTTACCCAACATGTTCTGACTCTTTAGTCTGTGTAGTTCTGTTCAACTTTCTGTTTCTTGAGCATCTTCTGCCCATCACTACCTCTTGAAATATTATCCATTTCAAAGGTGCATATGAAGCATCAGCAACCCCTTGAAATGTACCTGATACTGTGTTCTCCTAAGTAAGTTTCCTAGAGGGCTATTTACACACACACACACACACACACACACACACACACACAGAGTCTCACATTATGATAATGCATATGCTGTCTATACATATGCTCATTACCATTTCTGTAAGTGCTTTGCCCCTTATCAAAGCAAATATGAATTTAAAATTATTCCACCTCTAGCCTACAATACAATGAAAATGCTCTGCATGCGCACTCCCTGTGCATGCATGTGTGGGTATGGTTGTATGAGGAATGGGGGTGTAGATGGTCATGCATTTCTTTAAAGAGCAGTAACAAATCACTTATTGAGCCCTCACAGGGGTGATAATGCATATCTTCATGCATTATTACTCTGGTTCTTCTTTTAATACCATCTTCTCTGTCTTTTACTCCCTGTCCTGTGCTAATGTGATAATTTCAAAGTACAACTCCTGGGCATATTTCGGATACTTCAATCAGTTCTCTCTGGATACCACATTATTTAAGAGACAAAATATGCAGAGATATGCTGCCAGGATTACACAATTTATGTCCATGGAAAGCTGTATTTTCATTTCTTGGAACTAGTGTTGAGGAGTTACTTTGGTTAGAATCATCACTTACATTTTGTTTGTGGACCTGTATTGTGACACTCATGGAATGAAGAGTAATAAGTATTGCTCAGTACCAGTAAAGAATACTGGTTAATCTCTAAGAGAATGAATTAGAAGTGTGTGTGTGTCTGTGTGGGGGTTTTTTGTTTTTTGTTTGTTTTGACTGCATTAGGCCTTCATTGCTGCTTGCAGGCTTTCTCTAGTTGCGGCGAGCCAGGGCTACTCTACTGCGGTGTGTGAGCTTCTCACTGTGATTGCTTCTCTTGTTGTGGTGCACGGGCTTCAATAGCTGTGGCAGGCAGGCTCAGTAGTTGTGGCTCGAGGGCTCTGGAGCACAGGCTCGGTAGTTGTGGTGCACGGGCTTAGTTGCTCCATGTCATGTGAAATCTTCCCGGACTGGGGCTCGAATCCATGTCCCTGCATTGGCAGGTGGATTCTTAACCACTGCGCCACCAGGGAAGTCCTATGTGTTTTAAAAACATACTTTTTAAGAGTTTGAAAATATGTTTAGGTATTTATATAAATTTAGAATAAATATGTAAATTGTTCTCAAGTTGTTTTAAATCAGCAAAATTCTTTATCAAGAATGACAAGAAGGGCTTCCCTGGTGGCGCAGTGGTTGAGAATCCGCCTGCCGATGCAGGGGATACGGGTTCGTGCCCCGGTCCGGGAAGATCCCACATGCCGCGGAGCGGCTGGGCCCGTGAGCCATGGCTGCGGAGCCTGTGCCCCGCAACGGGAGAGGCCACAACAGTGAGAGGCCCGCGTACCACAAAAAAAAAAAAAAAAAAAAAAAAAAAAAAAAAGAATGACAAGAAGAAAATTCACCAAAATGTTATTAATAGGTGATCATATTCCTTGTTCAAGTATGAGTACTTTTTTTTTCTATTCATTCATTCATTCATTCACTTTGCATTTGACAAATTTAAGAGCAAGCATTGGTTTTTCCACTGAGAAATAAGTAAAACTGAAATTTCAAAAATAAATGTAAAAGATAGTTTAAAAAGGGAAATTGGTAGTAGCCTGCTAGGAAATTACAAGTGTGATTTTGAGGATATTTTAAAATTTTGAGTCATTTTTTCAAATATAAACCTCACATTTTCCCACTCACTAGGGAGGTAGCCTCCCACTTAATCTTTAAAGTTCTTCCAAAGAGTAATATGTGTTTACTGTCCAATTCTTTGGGATCTTCCCGGACCGGGGCACGAACCAGCGTCCCCTGCATCGGCAGGCGGACTCTCAACCACTGCTCCACCAGGGAAGCCCCTACTGTTCAATTCTTGATTCACTTTGTATGATACAGATATATCAAGTAAAAAAGAAGATGCAAAAAGACATATGTTTAAGACAAACAGGAAAAAAATTCCACCAAAGTCATCAGAACTGTAATGAGACTATAGGAAAATTGAATAATAAATATTCAATAATAAACAACACTATGAGGTGAGTATAATGATTATTTCAATGTTATAGAAGAAGAAACTAAGATACAGTGAGGTTAATATATTGCCTAAATTCATAAAACTAGTAGATGACAGAATCAGGATATAAACCCTGGCAGTCTGTCTGCAGATCCATACTGTTAATACCTACTCATACATGTGATCTTACATATTTAAAGACTCATTCCCAGCAGATCATAATAGAGTAAGGCATTATTGGACAGCACTAAAATAGTACCAAATGGAACAAAAAACTTTTGCAATTACACTCAAGGAAACTTAGTATCCTTTTCAGCCATCAAGTTTATATATGTGGGTTATATTCAAGTTTTCATTCTCACTCGAGCTCTGATACTTCCTGACTTACTTGCCTCCAATGCTCAAATAGCACTTTCTATTCTTGACCCACCATTATTACTGCTTTAATTAATTTTTTGGCCTCTTTTTTTCAAATCCTAAATTTTCATTTTACTTACCCAAGAGAGTGAAGGCTCCCATTTGCTGTGAATCTTGGCTCTGGTTTAGTTTGTATTTGTCATATAAGGTGCAATTATACCTTTTGAACTCGCTGAGTATATACATGTGTTTGCTGCAACCTCCTTACGCAACTGTCATGAGCTCAGCTGTGAGATTCAGAGGTAAGATTTCTCTGGAGAGGCTCCCATCCATGGAAAATAAGAATTATAATTGTACTAGTTAACATACACTTAACAACAGTGATTAGGATGCTGTCAAAAGACAAGGAATTGCACCCAATGTAGCTGCCTTGTTGGTTAGACTTGAGTGAATTTTTTCTTCTTTTTAATTTGTGTACTTGTCAAAAATTTCATGAATGCACAATATGTTTTATGATGCAAAAATTACATGCAGATTATTGTTACATGGTCAAGGTTATGGAAGTGAGAAACCTTGTCTCTATTTGGGAAATCTCTGGTTAAAATTAAAAGAGAAGTTAAATGGTCCACATGTTTTCCAGGTTTCCAAGGTAGGTGAAACCCAGGTTTCTATTTCTATCAGTTCATAGTTTCTGAGTTTAAAAATGGTTTACATGAATGCAAGCTCTATATAAGATTTTAGAAATTGGATTTCTCCCCAAAACTAAATATATGCTGTAAAGAAAAAAATTAGGAAAGCAAGGACCATATAGACCATGTAGAGCCCCTTAATTCTTCAGAATAGTGTCACAGTGTCAATGACATGGGAATACAATAGGTTATTTAGCTGTTATCATCTGATGAGAGTAGGTTGATTCAAGAGTTTTGATGTACATTTTTTAGGAATCAAACATACTATAAAATGTCATGAATACATCTTTAAATTGTTATGCTAGTGATTTTATTCAAAAGAATCCTAAACTTTGCTGGATCATAAAAGTTTTTTTAATGTTAAATACTATCTAATAGTACTCCAATTGTATTGACTCAATTTACACAATCCTATCAATAGGTTAAAATGTCCATCCCTCCACTGCCTCTCTATAACAACAGTGAATATAAACAGTCACTTTTTAAATTTTTGTCAAGTTGGTGATCAACTAGTTATTTTAAATTATACTTCATAAATCAGAAGGGAAAGAAGCCCATATTTTTATATGTTTACATGAAATTTGTTGTCCTAAAAAATTGGGAGATTGCTTCTTTATAAGTGCCTCATAGTTTCTTTGGGGATGTTTTTTATTGATTGAAGGACCTCCTGTCAGATTATAAATATTTCACTTTTGTTATATATTTGCAGATATTTCCTCTAATTAATTATTTGTCCTGCCTCCTCTTTTATGGATCCTTTGACTCTATAGAAATTCTAAACTGTCACATAGTGAAATCAGACAATTTACAATGGCTTCTGGGTTTGGGAAAGTCCCTAGATTAATTTACCCTACAACAAGTTTATAATATTCTTAATATATTTCTTTATTAGTATCTTAAAGTTATATTATATTTAAGCCATGACTTACTTTGAGATATAGTGTAGGATGTAATATATGGATCTAACTTTGTTTTCTTACAAAAGACAGTAATTTGCCTCAAAACCACTAATCCAAGATTTCTCTATATCTTCGTTTTTTTAAAAAAAATTGAAATATATATGACAAAAGTATAGAACACTTCATGACTTGCATGTCATCCTTGCTTAGGGGTATGCTAATCTTCTCTGTATCCTTCTAATTTAAGTGTATGTGCTTCCCAAGCAAGCACCAAGATTTCTCCAAACCTATGCCATATTTTATGTTAAACACCATTTGTTTTTATTTTTTCTGAATTGTGACCTCTATTCTATTAACCTATCATAATTATGTTTTTCATCAAAGCTATGCTTGAACATATTCAAAAATACAAATGGTTCCAAACGCTTTGTTTCATTCAGTCTTTCAACATAGTATCACGTCGGCTGTAAGAATTTTTGTAGGTGCTTTTTATCCAGTTGAGGAAGTTCACAGCTATTTCTAGTTTGCTGAGAATTTTGTTTGTTTGTTCGTTTTTGATCATGAATGAGTGTTGAATTTTCTCAGTTTTTTTTTCTACATCAACTGATGTAGCCAGTTGTGATATAACTGACTACTTTTTGATTATTGAAACTGTCTGTAAATTTCTGAAAAAAATTCCACCTGACAGTGGTATATAATTCTCTTAATGTATCTGGGGTTTGATTTGCTAACAAATTGTTGAGGATGTTTGAATGTTTGTTCACGTGGGTGTGGATTTTCTTTTTTTACTGTGTTTGTGTACTCTTGGGAATAGGGTAATATTAACCTCCTAAAATGGGTTAGAAAGTGATATCTCCTTTTTTATTTTCTTGAAGACTTTGTGTAAAATGGGTGCTATTCTCATTTAAAGTTAGGAGTAATTAATAATTGTGGTAAAATTGAACAATATGCAAAGCTTTTCAAAAGCTCAAAGTTTAATCGAAGAGAAGCAATAAGGCAAACCTAGCTAAATATATTCAACATCGTATTATTTGATGTCAGCTTCGTATTATTTGAATTACAACTTGAGGACTTCCATGAAAAATGAGCATTTTTTATTGGAACAAAATACATACATAGTAGAACAAAGCACAATACCCAATATCTTCTTTAATACTAAGAATTATGGTCTCCTCTTATTGTGGAATGCTTGAATGTAGAATTAACATTCCTTAACCTTGAAAGTGTTAAATATGTTTTGTTGACAAACAAATAAGTAAATGATAGAGAAATAGAACATGCCAGGGAAGCTGTCAGTATCTAATCAATCAATTGTCAGTTTTTGTTACAAGAGAAGTAAAGTCAGTTGGGATGGACTATATTTTGATGGAGGAAGTCGGGGTACAAATATTGATCCCAAATCAGAGGAAGGCAAAAATGTAAATGTCTTGAAAGAAAGTCATGGAAAAACTAACAGATAAATGTATTACTTTACAATTGTTCCAGAGGCAAATGATTAATAGAATACAGGTACCATTATCTTACACATGCACTTAAAGTCAAAGTTCCTTCCTGAATCTTTCGTGCCTTGATTGTTTTCAGCTTGAAATAATCTGCATAGTCTAAGATAATCAAGATATCAAAGTTGGACAAATATATCATAGAAACAAAAGTATAGAACTTTATATTATATATATTTTAAAAATCCTAAATAAATTCATTAGCAAATTCACTGTAGTAATATCCACATATTTCCAATGTCATAATTGAATGGGTTTATCTCATAAAGAGGAGAATACCAATAAATACATTAGCCTGTATTATCAAATTCAATGGAAAAAAACACAATCATCACAATAATTACAAAAAAAGTTCAAGTAAATTTAACACTTTATAATGATAGAAACCCTTAGCAATCCAATAAAAAAAACTCTTAATCTTATGAGGGGCATCCAGGAAGATCTTACTTAAAACCTCAAAATTAATTGTGAAACATTTTGAATATTCTAATTAAAATCAGGAATAAGCAAGGACACTCACTATCACCACTACTATTCATACATTGTCCTAGAAATCCTGGTGATTCAAAGAGACAAAAAATTAAAATTTAAAATTTAAATAGTTTAAAAGAATGACATAATATTGACATCATTTGAAGGTTGTATGATTTCAACATTAAAAATCTCCAGAAAGTCAGTTTTGTTGTTGGATTTGAACATAATACTGTACATGAAAGTAAATAGCATTCTGATACACCATATAAAGATGCCACACATATAAAAGACAGTGAGCTGAAATAGATACACAAGTGGATAATGAACTTATAAAAGATGTTCAACCTCACTACTAAGACAACAGTCAGTTATATAGAGTTGTGGAGAAAAGGAAATCCTATACACTTGGTGGGAATATAAATTGGTGCAGCCAATTACAATGCAGCATGGCGCTTCCTCAAAAACCTAAAAATAGAATTACCACATGAAAAGAGCTCTCACCAGACACCAAATCTGCCCATGCCTTGACCTTTGACTTCCCAGCCTCCAGAACTGTGAGAAATAAACTTCTGCTGCTATTAAAAAAAAAAAAAAACTACCACATGATCCAGAAATTCCACTTCTGGATATATATCTGAAGAAAATGAAAACACTAATTCAAAAAGGTATATGTACCCCAATGTTCACAGCAGCATTATTCACAATAGCTAAGATATGGAAGCAACCTAAGTGTCCATCAACAGACAAATGAATGGATAAAGAAAATGTGGTGTATATATATATATATATATATATATATATATATACATACACACACACACATATACACACACACACACAATGGAATACTAGTCAGCCATAAAAAAGAATGAAATTTTGCCATTTCCAACAACATGGAGGGACCTGAAGGATATTACGCTTAGTGAAATAAGTTAGAAAGACAAACACTCTATGCAATCAGTTATATGTGGTATCTAAAAAATTAAACTAGTGAATATAACAAAAAAGAAACAGACTCACAGATATAGAGAACAAACTGGTAGTGCTTACCAGTGGGGAGGGGCAAGATAAGGGTAGTGGATTAACAGTACAAACTACTATGTATAAAATAAAAAAGCCAGAAAGATATATTGTACAGCAAGAGGGAATATAGCCAATATTTTATAATAACTATAAATGGAATATAATATACAAAAAATTTGAATCACTTCCACTATATTGTACACATGAAACTAATATAATATTGCAAATTGTTATACCTCAATAAAAACTAAATAGAATATAGGATAATGCTACTGTAGTAACTGCCAAAACTCTGGAATATAAGTGGTTCCACCATAACATAATCTTCAATTACAGAAATGCTCAGTGCATAAGGGAAGTCAAAACCTAAGCAAGAGAGCGAGAGAGAGAGGGAAAAAAGAAAAAAAATTTTTTTCCTCTGCCAACCTAAGTAACATTCATTATAGGACAAGCTTTTTGGTAAATAAAAAATATCCATGACTTACTTGCTGGTTAGACTATTTATTTAAAATGAACTAATAACAAAATGAATTAGACAAGTGTGGTATTTAACTTATTACATAAGTCATAATATAAGCACTTCAACAAGACACTGGGTTTTAAAAATAAGGAAAAGCATATAATGCAGTTTATTTACTATTTAGTTCTATAAACAGAAGTATATTTGTTTGTTAACATAATTTTTCACTTTTCAACAACTTTAATTGATTTATCCTTAAAACCAAGATGAATATACAGTGAATGCAAAATATACCAATTAACTGAATGTGTACCCAGAGTCCATCAACTCTGATGGCTGTAAATAACTTAGGAAAATGGTCTGTATATTTGTTGCTAAGTCATGTGTTTGTTTTTCATAAATGAATGTGCAAGAGAGAGAGTAGTTATGAGAGAAAAGAAGTCCTTGTAAACCATTATTCAACTTATTCTCTAGATTTCCCCTTCCTTAGTACCTTTGGCCACATCTTTGTTCCAGAGGCTATATGTAAAGGGAATCAGCATGGGAGTGAGAATGGTGTACAAGGTTGACACCATCCTGTCCTGGGTTGGGGAATGCTTAGAAATGGACCGCATATACATGAACATAGCTGCTCCGTAATACATCACTACAACAATAAGGTGTGAAGTACAGGTGGTGAAAGCCTTGTGCCGACCCTCCCCAGAACTCATGAGGCCCACACGTTATAATTACATGTGCGTAGGAGATAATGATGAGTGACAAAGGGAAGAGGAGCATTAATACACAACAGCTAAAAATAGATGTTTCAATTGTGGAAGTATCTGTGCATGAGAGACATAGGAGTGCTGGGATATCACAGAAGAACAGGGATATTTCTCGGAAGCTGCAACAGGAGAAGGACAAAGTAGCAACTACATCAACAATCCCATCAGAGACACCAAGGATCCATGAGGAGGCAGCCATGAGTCCACAGACTTTCCAGTTCATGAGATTAGGGTACTGAAGAGGGTAGCAGATGGCAACATAGTGGTCATAGGCCATGACAGCAAACAAGAAGCCCTCAGCACCAAATAGGGACACATAGAAGAATATCTGGGCTTCACATCCTGCTACAGAAATGGACTTCCTGCCAGAGAGGTAGTTGCAGGCCATCTTGGGTACAGTGGTGCAGATGAGCATGAGGTCCATGAGGGAGAGTTGGCTGAGGAGGAAGTACATGGGGGTGTGGAACCGGGTGTCCAGGTAGATGAGGAGAACCATGAGAGCGTTTGCCAAGAGCGCCACTGTGAAGAGGCCCAGGACCAGAGAGAACAGAAAGATATGAGTGGGCATGTGACTAAAAATTCCCATCAAGATGAAGTCAGGGCTAAATGTCTGATTCACCCATTCCGTGATGAATATTTTCTTTATCTAGAACCACAAGAAGTTATAAATGTTAAATATCTGGGACAGTTACTTATTCACTGTCCACTCTATGTGTGGTACCCTGGTAAACCAACGTACACGATATGGTCAGGACGGGAAAAGGATGAGCAGAGACTTTGCAGTCAGGTGGCATTAATCACACTCAAGCTCCACCAGTACCAACGTGCATGTCCTCTGACAAGTTATTTCTACGTGCTTCATTTTATTTCCTTTACATAGTAGAAATAACTTTTTAATTAAGTTGTGATTATTAAACAAGATATCAATGCAAACCACAGCATCTGGACAGGGCATCTGACTTCTCAAGAAACATAAGCTATTATGAGACAGGATTATATCCATAAATTTATCATATGTCAGTATGTAGTGAATTCCATAACAGAGGATTAGAACGTTTTGAATGTCATTGCCTACATAGTAAAGTAAAATAACAAATAATTTACTATTTCCAAGAAATATTGACATATACATTTACATATTTGCACACCCAACTTAGAGATCAAACGGGACTACTAGTTATAAAAGTATATTATTGATGAACTTCCAGTGCAGAATAATTGGTGAATGATTGCAAGCAATTTATACAGCATGAATAGATTTAATTATAGATGAGGAAGTAGAAAACCAAAATTGTTTTATGTTTCAGTAGGAGAAAGGCACTATCTGGGGATTTCTTTTCATATTCACCAAAATGAAGAAACTTTAAGAAGGTATAGGGGGCTTCCCTGGTGGCGCAGTGGTTGAGAGTCCGCCTGCCGATGCAGGGGACACGGGTTCGTGCCCCGGTTCAGGAAGATCCCACATGCTGCAGAGCGGCTAGGCCCGTAAGCCATGGCCGCTAAGTCTGCGCGTCCGGAGCCTGTGCTCCACAACGGGAGAGGCCACAACAGTGAGAGGCCTGCGTACCGCAAAAAAAAAAAAAAAAAAAAGGAAGGTATAGGAAAGTACCCAAATTACATACCCTGTGGTTCCGCTGAATTCCCTAAATCAGCATCTAATATGGGGAAATAAGTAAGTGTCTTGGTAAATCTCTATCAGTGTAAGAGTGAGCTAAGACCAGCTTGTTGTGGTTAGGGAAAATATGGAATTATGCTACAAAAGATTAGACTAAAAGAAACTGAAGAGAGACAGCTTTTATGTTGTTGAAACATCAGGGAAGAGGAACCCAGCCAACCTCATGACATGATTTATTTTGTCATTAAAGGAAAGGTGTTCTCTCATGCTACCCACCACTGCCTCAACCTAACCTGCTTAAAGATTGGACAGGTTTCATGCCTTTACTCCAGAACGCTGTTGAAGCCAGCTTTCACTGGCCTTGGTCTAAATGTCTCTGGCTTCTACAGTATGGCCCCTTTCCAAGAAATTTTTCAGGCAAACAGCACATTTTAAAATTTCCTTATTCTCAAATCTCTTTATGTTTTGTCATCCCTACCCAGAGGAGGATTGATTTAATTGAAGCTTAAGTCCATTACAAGAACCTAGCAGTTCTGTATTCATCATTTTATATTCTTTTTTCCTTGAAATGGGCCGTCAAAGTTGTATAAGTTTTTACTTATGATAGCATTAGCTGACAAGAATTTTACTTTTCACATATTTATACAAAATTATTTTTCTAAATAAATGGTTAGAGAAATAGGGAAGTTTACATGGGAAGAGTGTTGCCGAAAATATAAAGACTTCTTAATCAGTGAGAATACAAATTTCAAATTCTTGGTTTTCATTAATCAGGTTATTTCAATTATCAGTAGGATTTTCTACTATTCTCCCATATTATCTGGCTTAACTTTAATGTTAAAATGTTTGTAATTAAAATAAAATGCCCATGTAAATGTGAAATCCTCAGTCATATCTTGTTCCCTAGAGGCAGTTTTCTTTTAATTTATTATTTCACTCACTGGTTACAGTCATAATAATATGCTTTTTCCTCTATTTTATAGTTCACCATACCTGACATGAAAGTTAAGAATTTATGTATTTTACAACAAATAACAAGTGTTGCTGAAGATGTAGGGGAAATAGAACTCAAGTGCAGGTGGAATGGTACAGCCACTATGGTACAGCCACTATGAAAAGTGGCATGGAGGTTCCTCAAAAAATTAAAAGCAGCACTGCCATATGATCCAGCAATTTCACTTCTGGCTGTTTACCCAAAGAAAACAAAAGCACTGATTCAAAAAGGTATATGCATCCCAACATTCATTGCAATATCAAAGATGGAAGCAACTGAAATGTCTACCAATAGATAAATGGATAAAGATGTGATATATATACACAATGGAATATTACTCAGCCATTTTAAAAAATGAAATCTTGCCATTTGCCTTCTATTCCTTTGCTATTAGGAACATAGTTAATAATAATTTATTAACTTTATATGGGGACAGACAGTTACAAGACTTACCATGGTGATCATTTCATACTGTATGCAAATGTCAAATCACTATGGAGTCAACCTGAAACTAACATAATATTGTACCTCAACTATATTTCAATAATTTAAAAAAAGAATTTGTCTTTCAACATCCTTTCATCTCTTTTGACATTTTCTTCATACAGTTTGATAACTATAGTATTTTTCATATGTTTCTTCTATTATCTCTCTTTCTACATTTGTAAAACATTATTAAAACTATTTCTATTTTACTCATAAGAAATGTGAATACCTAATATCTTTGACTGTGTTACTTCACCATCCCTTCCATAACCAGTATTGTCCCTGTTGACAACATTTACCAGAATATCTTTTAGAGAGATTGTATTATGATTGTCTATCAACTTAAATATTGTTTAACTCCAATGCAACTTTTTTTTTTTTTTGGTACACAGGCCTCTCACTGTTGTGGCCTCTCCCGTTGCGGAGCACAGGCTCCGGACGCGCAGGCCCAGCGGCCATGGCTCATGGGCCCAGCCGCTCCGCGCCATGTGGGATCTTCCCGGACCGGGGCACGAACCGGTGTCCCCTGCAACACAGGTGGACTCTCAACCACTGCGCCACCAGGGAAGCCCTCCAATGCAACTTTTATAATTTTAGACAATAATTATAATTTTAGGAGCAAAAATTCCTCTGCTTTTGTAAAGACAGGACTGATTTTTTACAGACCTGATATTTTACCTTGGAGGGGTAGCTGAATTGTGAAAGCAGGTTACTTAAGTGGAGCCTGAAAATGAGAAAATTAGATGTGAGCATTGTAAGTGAAGTTAAACCTTAAGATGGGACTTGCTGAATACCTAAATGAGGAGAGCTTTATGTAGGGGTACCAATCCCTATAAGAACTCTTAATGTTCCGAGTCAATTTGATTGTTGTCCTACAGGGCAGCATCGGTTTCATTTGTTTTGTTTCCAGGTATGCACTTGGCTGCCAACTGCCAAGTGCTCACAAAATGCTTCATGTTATACAATCTTAAATTAAGGGCTCTAGTGCCGTTGGTCATTACAAACAGCATCATAAAACACTATATGGCTATACCTAATTAATTCTTTTGAATACAGAATGAAACTGAGCTTACATTTATTCCTACATTTATTTCCTATGGAAAAGGAAACCTGGAGAAAAGAGGAAAAGAAGAAAACCTGTGTTGAGGAAGATGACTGAATTCATATAAATTTTGAGGAAAAATGTACACTTGAGAGGAATAAGAAATAGAGAAGAGACCATATAGAGAGGACAGATAAAAATTTGAACATGGTCAGGGCATATTACGCCTGAAGAGGTCAATTTATCTGTGGATGCCAGAGTCCCTCCTAACTTTCATTTTCCCTTATAACCCAGCAAAACCATCCTCCTGCAGAACACAGTAAAAAGCCTGCAAGAAGTCAGTTGAATTTTCATATCACACAAGCATGACCTAAGACGGACATCTAGTGCAGTGGTTCTCATAGTGTGATTCCCCCAAACAAGCAGCACCACATCACCTGGGAGCTTGTGGGAAATGCACATTCCCAGGCACCACCCCAGACCTACTGAATCAGAAATATGTTTTAACAAGCCTCCAGGTGATTTGGATGCTGGCTACTGTTTGAGAACCACTGCTGTAGTCCATCTTCCTGCCTTTGAAGAGGACTCTCTCATGGTTTTCCATATAGAGAAAAGCAATTACCTATTGGAAACACAGGGCTACTTCTGAAAACTTCCTCTGCCTCTCCCAGTAACATTGTTAAATTTCCAATAAAGTAAATCCTTTACTTCCCATCCTGTGGATACAATATTCTCAATTCAATTCAATATTCTCAAATATTCAAATTTTTTTAGTACCATTGAGTTATGTTACTCTCCTCAAAAGCCTCCCCAGTTCCAAACTGTCAGAGAAGCAAATGGCAACTATTTCTTGGGGGGTTCAGGATACTGCACAAGAGGTTACTTCCACCATCTCATGAAGTTTCTCCTCATTTTTTTCCAACACAACCCCTACTTTTCATCCCAAACACTCCACCACATTTTCTGACATAAGGTCTTGGCTCAGATTACTTCCCTCGTGAAGAATAAGCTTTGTTCTCCAAGCCACCCCAACATTTTCAGTCCATGCCTTCATTCCAGCTCTAGAACAACTGCATCATCTCATGAACTCTACTTCATTTTAATAGATAATATGCTCCCCACTCACTAAATTTAGTCATGTGGCCTATTCGACTGCTCTTTACCAAAACTGTTGCAGAGTGCTGCACAGGGACAGCAATTTTGAGATCAGACATATCTGGGTTTGAATCATTGCTCTACTGCCAACAGTGACACTATCAGGCTTCCTCTATTTTTTTTTTTAAGTTCTATAGCGAGACTAATATCCATCTCTCAGGATTGTTGCAAAGATTACAAAAGATAACTTTTATAAATTACTCAACATAAAGCTTAATCCAAAATATGAACTCAGAAAATATAAGCTTCAACAATCTTAATCATTATTATTATCATCACACTTTTGGTATTTAATCATATTGTATTAGTTTGTTAGACTGCCATAACAAGGTACTAAAAATCAGGTAGACTAAACAATAGGAACTTATTGTCTCACAATTCTGGAGGCTAGAAGTGTCAGAACAATGTGTCAGCAAGATTGGTTCCTTCTGAGGGCTACAGGGAAGAATCAGTTCCAAGCCTCTGACCTAACTTCTTGTGGTTGCTGGCAATCTCTGATATTCCCTGGCTTGTGGAGACATAACCTTGATCTCTTCCTTTGTCTTCACATAGCATTCTTGCCGTGTTCATGTCTGTCTCCAAATTTCCTCTTTTTATAAGTATACCAATCATTCGGATTAACGCCAGCCCTAGTGATCTCTTTTTAATTTTATTACCTCTGTAAAGACCATATCTCTGAAGAAGGTCATATTCTGAGGTAGTGGGGCTTAGGACTTCAACATATAAATTTTAAGGGAACACAGTTCAATCCATAACACATACACTGATTTGCATCTTTACTTTCACGTATTATTTTATGTAATGACTTATTCTCTAAACTGGAGTATAGGCCACTAAAAAGTAAAGTAATGGCTTACCTTTTTAAGATACTATCTTAATCAAACAGACCTGTGCTTTACATACATTTGGACATGTGCTTCTTAGGGGAAAAAAAAATTGTCTTGAACTTATAGATGAGATCCATGAAGAAATTCTCTGAATGAATTTAAGGTAGTGTACATTGTATTGATGGAACAACCAAATCATAATAATGTCTTACATTCACATAGTATCCTTTTAAAAACTCCAAGATCTAGTCAACACTAATATTACTCAAGTTTTAAATATGGGATGAATTAATGTAGCTCAAATTAAGAAGAAAATATATTTATTGCTAAAATAGTATAGGTTTTCATCCATTTCTGCTTCATTGAAACCAAGAAGGTGCTAGAAATTTTGTAATTTAAACGTCATTTTCCAATCTTGCCTTGTGGTGTTTCCCAAGAAGATACAATAGCACTCACCAAGTAAATAAAAGGGCCCAAGTTCCTAGTGCCTTTTTTTTTCCTCGTTAAATTTCTTAGTCCACAGGGATTTAGTCCTTTGCCTTTAATTACAGTAGTGAAATTATCTTCCAATTTTTTCCTAGCTCACCAAGCTAATTGTTCCTGTTTCCAGTATAAGCTTTATTTTTTATACCAGGTAGTAAAGAATGATCTCTTTCTTTCATCATTAATAAGATAGACTGCTTGACATATTCACCTAATGTCTGGCTTTTAAAATCTTAACAATTTATCACCCCTTTATCTCAATGGTTCTCAAGCTTAAACACTTATTAGAAGCTTTTGAGAAGATTCAAAAATATTTCTAGGACCAGACCCTTCTGAGTCCAATTGAAACAGCATCTCTTGGGAAGAGGCCAGGCATTGCTAATTTCAAAATCTTCCCAGTTGATTCTATTGTGCAGGCTCTATTCTTTCCAAAGTTAACAATGCCATCTTGGTCCTTGGAGTCTACTGTTCTCTATTTCATGGCAAATCTTGTTCAATAAGCTCTTTTAGTCCTTCATATTTTCTTTGTCAGTTGACACTTTTAGATTGAGCTACTAATAAGCCCAAAACATGCTTGTTCTTCATTTAAAAACTTCCATACAATGGATAGTTTGCTACCAGAGACATTTTACTTTACTATGGCTGAGAAAAGGAGCAGAATTATATGCTAATTCATCAGTATAGAGCCTGAGATGATTACTGAGTTGATGAGGGATTTTCCTTTTTGTACCACTTTATTATTATTATTATTTTGGAGTATGAGGAGTATGGATTGTGAGAAATGTTACACCAAGTAGACCATAATTTTTTATTGTATGGTCATTTTTATTCTCCCAAATAAACTGTACCTCTCAAATTGAGATCTTAACATGGCTAAGTTATTTTAGAGCCAAAGTGGATAAATACACTTCATGCAAATAACACATGGATAATTATACTGATGACAGTGAAGAGAAAAACAAAAAAACAAACACAGCACAAGCAAAACTCAAATTATTTATTATTATCACTCTAACACCTCCTGTAAGTTTAAAAGCCTGGTACTGACCAGAGTTTTAATCTATTATAAGGCTGTGTGTAGATTTTTCTCAGTTTATTATAACACCTCAGTTTTCAGTTCCTCTTAGTAGCTTACACGGATTCTTTGTCACCACCAGAGCTGCTTTGCATGTTGCTTACAAACTTTCTCATGTAGAACTTTCTCATGTAAGCGTAGAGAACATGTATACATGCACTAGAGGGACGTCATGTGTACACCTCCTAGGCTTTGCCTACCTTTACAATGGTTTGAACCCAACACTACATCCGCAGAGCTTTGTTTTCAGTTATAGGAATACACTGGGCTCTTTCAGGCTTCTGTTCACTTTTCAGGAATGATCTGAAAAACTTGGTGAAAACTGACCCATGTCAGAAGACTCTGATCAGAAATCAGCTCCACATTGACAGCATTGCTTCCCTTCCCAGTCACCCATGCATTCCCATGGCCCCACTCTACCCCTATACACATCCACCATGATGCCTGTAGTACTTCTGTGCATTTATTTTTTAAACATTTATCTTTTTTTAAGTGGTCTGTAACAGGGGTTCCCAACCTTTTTGGCACCAGGGACCGGTTCCATGAAAGACAATTTTTTCATGGACGGGGGCGGAGTGCGGGAATGGTTCAGGCGGCCATGTGAGTGATGGGGTGTGGCAGATGAAGCTTCGCTTGCTTGCCTACCGTTCACCTCCTGCTGTGCTGCCAATACCGGTCCGAGGCCCAAGGGTTGGGAACCCCTGGTCTATAAGACTTACACCAAGGGCCATGTGAACCACTGTCACTCTGTTCTCATACAGCGACTCAGTAAGTGCTGAATTAGATAACTATTAATAACATGGCCTAAGAAATTGATTAGATACATAGAAAAGTGTCCAGGTTGAATTTGGGGGGAGTGGGGGTGTCTGAGACCAGGAGATGGAGTAAAGGTGAGTGAATGGGACACAGACAGAAGTTGGAACTTATCCAGTGACCATCCCCACCCCCCATAAACTACAAAGACATATAAAATATATATATATTTTTTTCTTTTCTATAAATACATTTGGAAGGTGGTTCCCAAGCCACTCTAACCCATTAAGCCTTGTCCCTATTAATCTTTTCTAAATAAAAAGGATGTTGCTGATGCCCAGTAATGTGGTGGGTAAACAGCTGTCTGGACTAGCCATTATCAGTCGATTTCAAAGTAAAGGCTCTTCCTGGAGCCAGAAAGCAGGGTTTTTAGAGGGCCCCAGTGGGCAGGAGGCAGGTAGCCAAGAATCAAACAAGGCAAAACAGACATGTGCAGTAGCCATAATTATGCTAGTAAGAACTAAGTGCCTCAGCGAGGCATGTACAGGAATTGGAGGGGGAAGGAGAGGTCTTCAAAACTTTTATGTCTGAGCACTCACTCCTGGTTTGAGAAACACAATAAAATGTCTGCCTGGGTAGTCATTATCAGGTAGATAGGACACTGGGCTGGGCTGGGCTAGGAGGTGGAAGGGGCCTCCCTGCCCCTCAAGAGTTCCTGACCAGTGAGGAGTCCTCCATGCTCTCTGAGGGGGTGGGGGATCCAAAGATCTTGGCAAGAAGCCCTCTGTTGGAGCGGGCCTGGTCCTGAGCATTAGCTAGGCGAGCCCGTTCACGTCCTCCTGGCCGAGCTGCCTTCCGGGCCCTCAGCTCCTGCTCAGTAGGACGCTGGGCAAAGGCCCAGGAGACGTTTGGGCGGGTAGAGTCCCCATCAGCGGCAAGGAAACGCTGTCCGCGCTCCACGCTTCGAAGATAGAAGTCAGTCTCACGCTTGGCCTGGGCAACCTCAGCCCTCAGGCGCTGCCTGCGTACCTGGCGCTCAAAAGCAAGATGCTCGCTGAGGTGGGACCAGGTAAAACGGTGCAGGTACTGCGGAAGGGAAAACAAGAAAACATCTGAGTAGGGCATATCTGGGACGGAGAGGAGATGGGGGGGCCGGGGCCAACAAGAGGTGACAGGAGTGCGCCGGCTGGGGCTGGGAAGACGGAAGGCTGAACGGTGCGACAGAGAAGCCGATCCCCTCACCCTGAGGTTCCACAGGTCATAACGAAAGGGGCTGCGCCTGCGGGAGCCCATGGGCGTGTTGTGAAGACTGGCCGCCACACGCTTGGCTACTCGCTTGTCCCGGAACTCCACCCAGCCCTCGGTGTAGTCCTTGCTGTACTTGGACCGCTTTTTTCCTCCCGCAGCGGGCGCTGCCGCTGCCTTCTTCTTGCGCCTCACGAACCCATCTGCGATGCAAAGACAGAGCAGTGGTCAAGGAGGCCAATACAGCACCCACTCAACGGCACCTCCCATTCGCCGAATTCTCCAAACCTTCCCTCAGGCCAGAGCCCCACCTCAAGGTCTTTGCCCGGAAATGGATAACTGCGAAGTCCACCCTTTTCCCCTTGTCTAACTCAATCCTTTCATCAAATGTTAACTCCTTTATCAGGTCTCCCCTAAATGCTCTCTTTAAAACCTGCACAGGCCCCCAACCCCAGTTCCAATTAGTGTCTGTATGCGAGCTGGGGGCGGCCGATCATAACTTCTTGACCTGCGCCACGATGACAAAGAGATACGTTCAGTTTTGTGGAAAAACCACTGAGATTTTAATTCAGGCTGTACCCATTTAACAAACTGGTAAATTCGGCTCAGGAAAAAAGGGGGTGGGCGGAGCCGAAATTAAAATCCAAAAATTAGCTATCCGAGAACTAAGGCTCAGCGAGGTATATACTGTGCTATCCACATCCCATCGCCGCCTCCTAAGAGACATGCGCGCTACCGATTTACCAAAGAAGCCGGACGCGGGTCCCCGGCTCCTTCGGCGCCTCGGACCAGGGCAGCTGAGGCAAGAGAACACGCATTGCGTGCTCACTGCCAGCGAGCATCACCCTCCTACCCTCACCGCCAAGGCCTGAGCACTTACCTTCCGGCTGGAAAAAAACGCGCCCGACCTCGCCGTAGGCGCTGAGAAGGTTCCGTACATGCAAAGGCCTAAAGCGGGGCGGTATGTGGCCCAGGTACACAATACCTGGCAATACCCGTTTCTTGCTGCCGCCAGCCGCCTCCTCGGATTCCTCCTGTTCCTCCTCTGCCTCTGATTTCTGGTCACTCCCTTCCAGAGGTTCCAGCTCAGCTGCTCCCTTCTCGGATTCCTCTGCCTCCATGCTTGCGGGTAAGTAAAGCAGGGCAGCCGTAAAGCGCCGCACCTCTGACGCGCACCGTGTGCGACGGCCTGTGTAGAGGGGGCAGGGTCGGTCCGGGTGACGACAAAGGAAAGGACAAGATTGGGCGGTGCCCCCGAGTCTAGGCCTAGAGGAAAGGGCGGAAGTGGGCCCCGGGTCGGCCGGGAGATTCAAAGCGTGAGAGAACTTGAGCTGAAGAGGCAGAACCGGAGAGGTAGAGCCCCAAGTATACCTTACCCTATAGCACTCCTCGGTGAGATGCAAAAGGACGGGATGAGGCAGGCTCTTCCGGAAATTTTGGAGAACTATTTTGGGAGTGAGGGGAGGTTACTTTGTGTTCTAGCGGTCAAAATAGCATTTTACCCAAGGGACTCGGGTGAGACTCAGGTTGGGGGATGACTCAACTTTTAAAGGTTACTTAAATTTCAGTTTTTTAATTAATTAAGTTTGAAGTTTTAATTATTTTTCAAACTTTAATTAGAGATTTGAATATTTTAAATTTAAGTTTTGAAAATGTAATTTAACTTTGCAAATAGAAGTTTTGGAAATTTAGTTGAGATTTTAATATTGGAAAATTTCATCTGTGACCTTTTCATTTAGTTAAAAAAGTTTTAGTTTAAAATATTAATTTAAAATTTGATTTTGTGAATAAAATGTCTAAAAATTTTTAATGTTTGACAATTACTTCTTTTAAAAGCTTATTTGGCGCCTGGTTTACATTTGTGTTGATGCATGATTCGTATTTATACTTATGTTACAATACCTATTGTCAAATGTATACCTATTATCAAATGTATACGTGGCCCTGATTTAGGCGACTGCCTGTACCGCGAGCTTTATTCTCTCCAGGACTTGTTTTCATAGTGTTGGGGTCCAGGGTAGGCCACCCAAAAATATGCCTCAATGGCGTACTCTTTATTTTGAATAAAAGGTACCGAAGAAATGGTAAGTCACCACAAGCGGACACTCTGACTCACCTAAGCAACCTTTGTTGACAGGCTTCTGGGTACCTGAGGATCGCTTGTTTGTTTATACACTCATTCCTACAAGATCTGAGCACAAATGACTGTTCACTGTTCAATTTTTCTATCGTGTTCAGGCCTGACAACCTTTCAAAAGGGGGATTCCTTCGAGCCGGATTCGAACCAGCGGCCTAAGGATGACCAGTAATCAAACACCTACAGTCCTCCGCTCTACCAACTGAGCTATCGAAGGGCCTTTAAGAGGGTAGGCCTTAGAATACTTTAAATAATCTTTACCTCTATCCTATAGTTTTGTTTTCACTATAAGTTTATTTCAAAACTAGAAGCAAACATGAAGGGTGCTAGAAATATTCTAAAACTGATACGGGTAGTGATTATAGGATTATACTAAAAAATTAATGCCCTTGAACACTAAAGAGCTGTGCTTTAATTCATTGCTCCCTTGGATACAATACAGATAGGACCATCACCCTTGACACTCCTGCTGTCTCATCACCTTAGCGCCTCCTCTCTCAATCAGAAGTGAGGCATAAATGAAAGAATTTTCCTAAATGGGTTGAAGAGGGACCGGAAAGAGAGTTCATTCACTCTATGTGTATGTTTGATGATCTACAGTTTTCAAAAAAACCTCTTGTCCTTCGAGCCGGATTCGAACCAGCGACCTAAGGATAGCCAAGTGTTGTACCTACAGTCCTCCGCTCTACCAACTGAGCTATCGAAGGACTACTTATGGTCATTATTTTAGAATCCCTATCCTAATGTCTATCCAGATGGTTTCTGCTTTGATAATATTCATATTCGCTTTTGAAAGTATAATCAAATTTAAGCAGTCTTTTAAGACACTGAATGGGTTCTATGTCATGAGCTGGGTAGTTGGTTTCCTGGGTTTAATAAACATGTAAAATCCATTGAGTTGTACATTTAAGACGTTAGGATATTCTGTGTATATCTCAAAACAAAAACCCTACCGGAATCCCATGTCCTCCTCCCTAAGTATTATATACCTAGGGTGAATTTCCTGGATTACTCCCGATTTCCTGCTGTCCCCTCGAATTACTTCCTCCTTTTTCTCACAAAAGTGTCTAGGTTGGTTCGATAAATGATATAATTACGTAAACACAGACATCTGGGTTGAAGAGGATCCCAAAGTTGTGAACAGAGCAATATCCAGTGTATTTTGGTATCATTGTGATTCTCTTTTCTGAAAATCTAATGGGAAATCGTGTATATTCATAGCTCTAATGATGAAATATGTGGAGTGTGTGTGTGAATTTTCTTACTTGGATAAATAATTTGGGTGGTTCATATAATATTGCATAATTATTGTGGAGCAATTAAAGTGAAACAAAAAACCCTAAAAATTTTAAATGCAAATATATTCTTTTTTCAGAGTCCTACCTCCTTTATCACAAGGCAGATTAAAGAAGGATGAGTGTCTTAGTCTGCTCTGGCTGCTATGGCAAAATACCACAGACTGGGTGGCTTAAATAACAGAAATTTATTTTCTCACAGTTCTGGAGGCTGGGATGTCCAAGATCAAGATGACAGCCATTTAATTCCCAGTGAGAGCTCTCTTCCTGACTTGAGAGAACTCTCTGGTGTTACCCATTATGAAAATAGTAATCCTATGGGATCAGGACCCCACCCTAAGTACTGCATTAACCTTAATTACTTTCCAATTTTGAATACAGTCACATTTGGATCTTGGAAGAACACCATGCAGTCCAGAACAGTTGAGCTTAAAGTGGAATCAGTAGTTTAACAACTGGGAAAACTTCCATGTGAATTTTAAGATATTATTTTTGATCTTCATTTTACCTCTGTGCAAGCTAAGCTGTTGAAATTTTAATACCTAATCCAATGTTATTGGAAACTAGAACTCCCAGCTCATGGTTGAAAGCCCCTAGTTGCTCCCAGTTCACAGTCAGTCATCCCAAAGCTTAATCCATGGATCTGAGCTATGGAATTAGTCCACTTTCTTTCACTCCAATTCCACACTTGCACCCTTAATAGAATCATGGAAAATAAATGGAGAAAAAAAATGAGTGGAGGCCAAACTGACTTCTGTAGCTGGGTAAATTCTGTCCAAGGAGAAGTAAGGAGAGAACACCCAGATGGTGGAGAGAATCAAGGCAAGGCTGACCTTGAGCCAAGTTTTGAGATGAATGGTGGGTTTCTACACACCTACTTAGAACACCTGAGTTTTGAACTCTTTTGTCTCAAATGGAGGGGGTGCAGGAAGGTGGAGGATTTCTTCCCACAGAAAGTTATTCACTTTTTTGTCAACCCTGATTGCAATGAAAAAGAAAAGAGCAAGCGTTACGGGCATTAAAATGGTCCTGGAAAGGCCTGCGCAGCGTGCCTGCACAGCATAGGGACATAGAGTCACTTTCTTAAGTAAAATGTTTCATCTTCTCCATTTCATCACCTTGTCCCAATTTCACTGAAACTAGAAAACAAAGTTTCTAATGATGGAATTTCAGACAAAGAAACAGTTGACAGGAAAGGTCTTAACATGGCTTTCCTGCAAGTGATGGGTCTCTAGCAATGCTCAAGAGTTCTCTAAATAACTAGCTTTGTGAAGTACCGAGCACCTAGCGCAGTACCTGGTACCTAGTACCCCACAGGCCCAAAAGAAAAAGAGGCAACTACTACTTTCGTTTTTTTGCAAGGAATCCAGATCTAAGTGTGCAGCCATGATTATATTCACTTCTATTAGTGTTTACCTTAGAAAAATAACTTGTACACCCTTGATCGAAATCGGGACTACGAAGCCAGAATGAAGAGAGAAATTAACTGGGACGCACGCCCCCTCATGACCTCATGTCCACCGATAGTGGTTTTTATCGATAAAAAAAGCCAGACAGAGAACAGATCTTAGGGGACATTCGTAGGAACTCTGGAGAATCTGTTTCTGGTGCTGGCAGAATCAATTGGTGTAAAATCTAGGAGTGGGGGATTGGCAGGAACTATTGGGATGGCCAAAAGCCGAGTCTCATTGCCTGAGAAACTTGATTTGCCCTCCTGGATGTACCTGCAATTTCCTTCCGGTCCCCGGTTTCCGTAGATATGATTGCAGTGTTAAACTCTTGCCCAATTTCGAAGACAGGTGTTTCTATGGATTCCACGCCCTGGTCCACCTGCACTCTGCAGTCTTCTCTCAACAGGATCCAGCACCGTAGAACAGATTATAGGTGGCGCCCCAGGGGCTGTTTGATAACCCGTACTTTGTCCTATTGTCTAACTCCAACTAGAAATGAAGGTGGCCGAATTCTGAATTACATTCGTATATTCAAGTATGGGAGGAAGAAGAGGTTAAGAGGGAGGGGAGTTAGCTCAAGTGGTAGAGCGCTCGCTTAGCATGCGAGAGGTAGCGGGATCGATGCCCGCATTCTCCAGCTTTATGTTTCGCCTACTCTTTGGCCTTTATTTCCATGCTTCTGTAAATAAACACCTTGTTAACAACGTTACCACATAAGGTCCCAATTCCTAATTGATGGCCTCTCGCTTGTCTCCAGCGACAGGAGAGGGAAGGTTGGACTCTTCGAGATTTCTCTCGCCTTTTGAAGATTTGAATATTGGCCTCTGCCAGGTGGATTTACAAATCTACACTTATTTATTGATATTACATTAATATTAATACATTTTATATTTAATACTTTTAATATTAATACATTAATATTACATTTTTATTCTCAGAATCTATTTCCCACATGTATGACCTATTGAGGGCCACCTGAAGTTCTTACAACTGGAACAAATAATTTCCATTTCTTAATGAAATTTTGAAGAGCCAAAAATATGTAGGTATGTTTGAGGTTTGTTTTTTTTTTTACATTCACTCGTCCTCTTCTGGAGTCATCTGGCTGTTTCTACGGGGGTGGTGGGGCCGCTACTGCCAATTGATACTGGAATATTGCAGAAAATGGCCCAATTATGGGAGGGAAATTGCAGTGGAGAACTTGTTTGGGTTGGAATCTATGGTGCGTTTGCAACCAAGGCCCATGTTATCTTTGAAAATTGGACAATTTTTCTTGTTTACTCTTTTGCCCTCGAGTCGCTTTCAAAGAGCGAGGAAGCTACCAGTTTAGACCAAAGTGGGTAGAAAAGTCTATCAATTTTCCCCTTGTCTATTATTTTTAATCCTAAAATTTTTCTCATCTGCTGTGGTTCTCAAACCTTGCAACACATTAAAATCACCTGGGAGCTTTTAAAACTGCCAATGCCTGGGTCCCACCTTCAAAGTGGCGCAACTAAAGGCGCTTTGTAAAATAGTCCCAGGTGATTCTGACATCCACCCACTTTTCTGCGCCAGGGTTGAGAATCACCTTTACATAATTAAACGGAGAAGGGGGAGTAGTGCCCCAGGGTCTGTGGGCAACTGCCAGTAGTTGAGCATCCCTGGGAAAACAAACACCTTCGGAGAGACTCAGGACTTTAACACCACGAGGGGGCGCCCGTGCCCAACCAGTTACTAACCTTTGGTCAGCTATGTTCCTAGCAGGCCGCCCCTCCTCTAGTCTTGGGATGCCGGGTAGGGTGGCGGAGACTTGTCACCGGATCCCTTGCTTAGTGGGCCCACCTCTGATCCGCCTGGTTGGGGCTCGGGACTTCTTTGCGGCACGGGCCCTTTATGAACTATGGGCCTGGATCGCGTATTAGTAATTATTACGGAGAATAATAATTTAAAAAATTAGATTCGTTGCACACTGAGATTAGTCTTTAAAAGATGTACAGCAAGGATATATATAGCTGAGATACACGTAGACCTTTTTAAGGGTGAAAAAAAAACCTTACTTACAGGTAAAACGTGAACTCCTTCGAGCCGGATTCGAACCAGCGACCTAAGGATGCCCGCTTAAGGGATATGAATCACACTACAGTCCTCCGCTCTACCAACTGAGCTATCGAAGGAATCACGATAACTCTTTCCCCCGCAGAGCATGCCATCTCTGCACGAGGTTGGAGAGTCGTTGGTGCCTACTGTTTTATTCACCAGTGCTGTTGATTAGGTCTGCTCTAGTGGTCTCCACGTGTTTTTTTGTAACCCAGCACTCCTTCACAGTACCACTGCCCTGGACCAAGGAGAAAACGGTAGCACCCACTGGTTTGCAAAAAGAAAATAAGATAATGAGGTATAAGGAACTGGCAAAAATTTAGCAATGCGTGTCTTTTACTGTGATGAATGAATTTAAATAACCAATCTTAGAATTTGAAGTACTTTAATCTGCAATTTTAACAGATAATTAACAGGAGGAGGAGGAAGAAAACAAGCACAGGGTTAAACTCTTCAAAACCATACTAAGACGTTCTTAATTGACATTTAGTCCCTGTAGATAAACCAGACGAACACACTAATTCTAAACTCAGAAAAAACCTGTCGATGGGAAGCTAAAATATTTTTTAAATTATTTTAACAAGGTAGAAAGTAATGTCATTCAAACCCTAATTTTACAAAGTATGAGTCTAGTCTAATTTTCTGTGACAGTCTGAAGCTCAGAATGGCTATTACTCTCATGTAAGTGAAATCCACTTGAGGTGGCAGCCGACATCAGGAATCTTTGTTCTTCACGTTTCACTAAAAATCATTACATTGTCATACAGTGGAGCCATACACATGGGACAAACGATCCGCCTTGTGCAAGTAGAACATTGATACCAGTGTTCACTCCTCTATGGCACAAGATTTTTTTTTTTTTAATTGGAATTAAAAGCAAGTTGCTAATCACTTAATTTAGCCATTTAGCTCAAGTCTTCATGAAACATCTGTTTTGAGGGGGCTAGTCTGAATAAATTAAATATAAAATTTTATCTCCTCCCCAACCCCAATTGACTAAGTTACCCTATTTTATAAATGTATTTAGTACTATTCATTTTGTAAAAATATGCTTTTACAAAAAGGATCCATTCCTTCCTTCCTTTTCTCCCACTCCACATTATAGAAGATTCAGACAGAGAGAAAGCTAGACAGGCCTTAAGGCCTTAAGGAGCCTTGAGAAAAAAACAAGTAGCAGATTTGAGGAATTCTGAGGTGTGTGTATGTGAATAACTTGAATTCTCATAGGTTAAGAATCACGTCTGGTTCTGCCATATATATCTAGCCTTCTTTTCCATATATTTACACAATAAAATATAACAGTGTGAAAATATAAGAAGCAGGAAAGTTTTGGTGTTCCTTTCTTTTTCGCCTTCCTCAGTATTCTTAGATGCAGGTGGGAGATGAATTTCGAATCCTACTACAATAGAGAAGAACAGATATGACTCCATACTGGATATGTTTCTTTTTCTTTAACCTTTGCATTCTATTAGTATTGCTATAAATTAATCACCAGAGGGACGTTGCCTAAGGCTTAAAGTATACATAATGGCCAGTCTCCTGGAACCCTGCCGCCCATGCCTGAGGGGTTAAGCTAAAAATACCTTTGCTTAGCTCCCAGGGAAATGTCCTGACCTAGCCTCCCTGTGAATGGCTGCAGGAAAGAAGAAATTAACATATCCTCTCCTGAGTCCTGCCAGAACTAGGAAATATTCGCAACAACTTATCGCCATTTTTACTTTATCTCCTCACCTCCCCCTCTTTTTTCCATAGCATCCAAACCCAGGCAAGATGGTTCTTGAGGACGTTTGTCTTCCATCTTCTCGGTCCGCCGGCCTTGCCCCAATACTATAACAGGGAAGAGCAGAATCTGACTGCAGTGTTGGATCTGTTTCTTTTACTTTGACCTTTGCTTTCCATTGCTTTTGTTCGGTCTATAGCTATAGGCATACATACTGGCCTGCCTCGGGGAACCCTGCCCCTCTGCCTGAATGTTAAAGTGCCTTTGTTCAGCCCACAGGGAAACATCCTGACCCTGCCCACCTGTGAATGGCTGCAGAAAAGCAGAAATTAACGCATCCCCTCCTCGAGGATGGCCAAAACCGGGAGATATTTTGCAAGACTTAAGGCCTTTTTACTTTACTTCCTCATCCCCTCCCTCTCTGTTCTATAAAAGAAACTAGCGTCCAGCCCCTTATAAGATGGTACTCCGAGACGCTAGATCACCATCGTATCTGAGGCCTGGTTTTCCGAATAAAGTCACTATTCCGTGCCCCCAAAACTTGTCTCTCAATTTATTAACCTGTCATGCGGCAAGCAGTGCGAACTTGAACTCGGTAACATATACACAACAGTGACTTTTAATATTCACAAACATGGATTGAGCACTGACTATTCCCGGCACCATGCTAAGTGCTGGGAACACACAGAGGCAAATAAGATAAACTGTGTCCCCAAAAGGTGTCAAATTGAAAAGCGCAGAGTAAGTGTGAGTCAGTCATGGAGGTAAAGATTTTCAGCTTTGAAGGCTCTGACTCAAAACTCTTGGTATTTAAGTTAATGCGACTCTCTTGTTGGTAGTTTAGACCATACTATATAATAAAAGTGTATTCTGCTAATGTAAACATTTGTCTTTTTAAAAGTCGTAGGACTCTGAACTCTGCAATCCAGCTGATTATGAAAATATGTTCTGGCATATATGTATTTTCCTCTATTTCATGTTCAAAAAATAATACTGGCTTGCTCCTGGGATGCCTGAGCTATTGTCACCTTGGGCTGCTGGTGCAGATAATACTCTTGTGTAGAATACTTCCTTTTTCCTTTACCTATGACCCCAGCTTTCCAAGTCTGCTCTGGAACAGGGTTAAGCCCCTGACTTCTGTCTCTTGTTTACTCTTCTCAACTACCAAGAATTCCTGAAGCACACCTGACTATATAATTTGCTGTTGATAACCTTCTCTGAACAGACCTGTGTATTCACAAAATTGTGGTTGTGTCTGCCTTTGCTTTTCTTCCAGAGACTGTCCTCCCAAGTTCAGACCTAACTGTAGGCTAACATATTCTTGTAGGCAGCCTCCAAATTACTGACCTCTGGCTTTTCTTTCATATCTGGCTCAGTCCAGTATCAGTCAAGCTCTAGTTATGAATAGAGAGTCTGTTCCAAGCAACTCAAAAAATGTTTATAAACCAGAAATCCATTAAGTTAATTGACAACAGGACATGTGGCTTATTAACACCAGCAATACTTGTTCCTCTATCTAGGACATCCCTTTATATTTTTCATCATACCAGGAAACCAAAACATTAAGCTGAGGCTGCTGGGTGATCAAGAGTTCAGGCTTTACAATAAGACTTAGGGCTTAATACCCACAACATGTAGTCTGGAAATCTTCAATGATTGTTCTCTCTAGTAAGTAGAATATTCATATGAGTCAGATACAGGGCCTCTGTTCCCTTGGTTTTACTGGATTAAACACTGGTAATTTCTTAACTCTGTTTCTGTCACCATCACCTATTTTTTAAAACAGTCATTCCAAGCACCTTCATTTCCTAATGCCAGACAGTTAAAATACAATTGAAAATTTAATTTTCACTTGAGTCAGTTACATTCATCCAGTAAGTAAATGACAGCCTTCTTGAAGGCATGACCCATGTTATATGAGTGTTTTCATTTTAAGTATCCAACAGGGAAAAGGCTCTTAATAAAAATATGTACATCGATTAATTTGAAATATGTCTTGAGACCTGGAAAACAGTCAAGGCTCAGTGTACTCTTCTAGGAAAGTTGTTTCTTGTCTATCCATTTAAAGTTGACGCATGATTCTCCGTTTCATCGTGTATATGCTGACAATACTTCCAAATTGTAGGGAGTCTACTTAGTTTAAAACATGTGATTCCATGTGCCCAACCATAGGTGCTATTCATCTAAATAGGTAAAATACGGAGTAGTTTTAAAACTGAATATAACATCACATGGAGCAAGGGATATATTAACAATATTCAGGTTCCTGAGTAAAGAAAAAAGGAAGGTTTGGATGGGGGAGGATGGAGAGTGGTAAATTGTCCTGTCTCCAGCATGCTCAGAAGTGGGCATTCTTTCAATACAATATTGATAGTTCTGGGGCTCTTGGTCTCAATGAGTGTAGATAGCATTGTCAGGTTTTCAAAGCGACATAAATATTGTTAACATCTAACTCGTTTTGCTGTGATTATACACTAGGCAACCTTTCGTATGAATTTTGCCTTCCCAAATTTGAAGGCAAATAAAAACACACTGGGCCACTTAGTTTTTTTTCTTAGTATAAATTTATAAAGCTGGTATTCTGACTTTAAAGTTATTCTTGACTAACCTTCACACTCCCATTCAAGAGAGAATGGCAGAAATGCAATTTGGACTATAAAAACCAGGCTAAGTCTTTAGATTTTATTTTGTAGGCAGTTGCAACCTGTTGTGGGTTGGCTGGTTCTTTTACTTGCCAAAGGAACGGAAGAAAGGTTGGAAACAGCACTATCTATAAGGAGGTCCATTGTGCTGTTTAGGTGTGGTTGATCAGGAGCTGAAAGGGTGTATGAGGTAGTGGTAATAGAAAATCTGTCTCCCGTTATTACATAATGACACTTGCTTGGGCCAGAAAGTAGTCACCATTCTCAAAACTCTCCATGGACATTGCTGCTTCTGAGCCTCTGCCCATCAAATTGTTTCCTTTGTTTGGATCGTCTCCACCTTCACACTACCTTTTCCAACATCCCTGCATCCGAAAGCTTTTTCGGTGGGTATAGTGCTTCAGAATCATCCCAGGAGCCTAAATGTACTGCCAGAGACCATGTATCTCTAGTTATCCAAACAAAAGCTCTAATAAGCCAGAGAAGTGCGTTGCCGCCAGGGGGCGATGAGGCTTAATGCTGCAGGAGTCATGGAGCTGGCCGGAATAGTTCAACAGAGCCAGTAAACCACAGCTGGTCAACGGGATTCCACAATTCAATACTCTAAAATTTCTCGTTTGACAACGGTGAGGCACGGTGTTTTGGAGATTAAAGGAAGGTGCAGAAATGTAGCTCAGAGCAAAAACCTCTCAACACGAGCCGCCCAACGTGGGGCTCGAACCCACGACCCTGAGATTAAGAGTCTCATGCTCTACCGACTGAGCTAGCCGGGCGCTCTGAAAGAAAGGTTTCCCTCAGTGAAATAAGAGACTATAAAATTCTTCCTGGACTGACAGGGATTAACAGAATTCTAGATTTTTTTTACTGTTTTTGTTATATAAAATGACATGAAACGCAAAGAATGTAAGCATTATCTGAAATTATTGGCATGCATTCCATTCGCTTTCACTACATCTTCCCTCTTCGCCTCATTCTCACCAACATGTCTTGATAGACCACAAAAAGCTTCCGGAATCCAAGAGTCGGAATCTCTGAACGCTCTTAAGGGTGAGCCCAACTCTGGCACTCCCAGAGCTCCAGGCCTGGTTGCCAGTGTGGCTCCAAGCTCAGTCCCAAAGGTCAGGTACTCGAACCAAAACACTGCACTGGGACTTCTCCGTAACCCACTGAGACATTCCTCTCCTGTTTCTATCACCTGTCAGCTCTGGCCCCTTTTGCCACGCTGTGTAAATGTGGTCCTAAAGGAATTCCCTGCGGTTTTTTCCCTCCTTTTCAGGCCGCTTGTTCTTGTTCATTTGCTGTCCTTCTCCACAATCAGGGCTTGCACACACTAAAAAGGGAGGCGGGAAGGGGTGTTGCAATTGCATTTTAATATAAAATATTTGACAACCACTGGAATATAGGATCCAGTGATTTTTGTGTATTTTGTTTACCACAGACTGCAAAAGCTCATTGATTATAATAGATGCTAAACAAATATCTGTTTAAAGAGTGTACCAACAGTACGCTCCGAGAAGAGAGAAAAAGTGCCCCTTCTCAATAATGAAGCAGAGCCCCTATTCCTGAATGATGGAGGAATACGCAACGAGGAAAGCCGAAATAACTTGTACAAAGGTTTCCAGCACCCCAACTCTATAGGTCAATATTTGATTTTTCCATTTGAACCCATTTATTTGATGTGATGAATGAATGATGGATGATATTGAATTGAGATATGACCATTGTTTTCCTATACATTTTTTAATTTTAAAAATATAATGTTTATTACCTGGATTTTTAAAAATTAACTTTTATTGGAGTATAGTTGCTTTACAATGTTGTTTCCTATACATTTCATATGACCACAACCGTGGAGTCGAACTTCTAGAATAACCAGAAACCTTTGCCTTTGCAAGAGTCAATTTAGAGCTGATGGAAAACTGAGTAAGAGCCAAAACTGAAAAGTACTTGTCTCTCTTAATTAAGAGTTACCTAGTTACTTATTGGAATCAAGTGCATATACAGCCTACATATTTCTACATGAAAATATAGCAGTTTAGTTTAACAGCAGATGTACCAATTTCTTGAGGGAGTTGAATAAAAATTCAATAGCAGGTGTAGGCCGCAAAACCTGGGCTCGTCCGGGATTTGAACCCGGGACCTCTCGCACCCTAAGCGAGAATCATACCCCTAGACCAACGAGCCGCTGACGAAAAGACACTTTCTAAACAGATTAAATACTTACTTCACCATTTTTCTTTCGTTCTTGGATACATACCATTTTTTTCCGCCTCTGTTTCTCTTTGTTTCTGTCTCCCCGCTACCCTCCCTTCCTAGTTTTAAAACCAGAGCGACTTGGCTGAGAAGTTCCCTGGATTTCCCCGCAACCGAATCCTTCGAAGATTGGTCTGTATAAAGCTTTATTTCTCAGAGATCGTTGATCCACCCTTTGTAAAAAACAACCGTGGTGTTTATTTAAAATGCAGAAACCTGTAGTCGGCCTCAAATCTACTGAGTCAAAGTCCCTGGGGGTGAGGCCCAATAAGCTGCATTTCTGACAAGCTCCCTAACTCCTCTTGGCTTGATCTCAGTATTTTCCACGGAAAATAGTGAAAATTCACTCAACGGGATATAAAGTTCTGAGGTCGTGAATGAATAAAGAAAATTCGTTGTACAAGGAACAAGGGGATACATAATTAGTGTTCAGAAAGTCGGTTTTGGTGGAAAATGAGACTGGTTCAAGAGGCGTAACATCGAGAAGTAGACGAAACAGAGGGTCTGCTGGTGTCGGTCAACGTGGACCAACTGGTTGGTGTCAGACGGCAAAGTAGATTCTGGAAAAGGGCTTAGTCCTTTCTTACCTAAAAAAATCAAAGTAACAAGAAAACACTTTTCCCAATATGGGAGTCCTCCCTTCATGTGAGGGATGATCTAACCGAATAGAAATCCTCAACTGAGCAATTGGAGATCATGAACACTGCCTTTTCACACTTGCCCCGCATCTCAGTATGTTTTTACACTATTTCGAGGGCAGTGTTTGGCCACTAAAAAAACTGGTGACAGTTTTTCCTTCTCATGAACTTAATAACTCCTAAGGTGTCTTGCAGCTTTTCTGCTTCTCTTGGACAAAATTTTGAGCAATCTGTCTTGCTCAGACGTGTGCTCTGGAGTCCCTAGGATGGTTTGGACTTGTGGCAAAATATCTTTTGTGGAGACACCGCAGGTTGTCTCGTAGGACAGTCCTTGGACAGTTTGTTCTTCTGGCTGGAAAGTAATCAAAATTATTTCACGGTAAGGATACCATAAACAAGACCAAAAGACACCCCTCAGAATGGGAGAAAATAGTTACAAATGAAGCAACTGACAAAGGATTAATCTGCACAATTTATAAGCAACCCGTGCAGCTCAATAACAAAAAACAAACAACCCAATCCAAAAATGGGCAGAAGACCTAAATAGACATTTCTCCAAAGAAGATATACAGATTGCCAACAAACACATGAAAGAATGCTCAACATCATTAATCATTAGAGAAATGCAAATCAAAACTACAATGAGATATCATCTCACACCGGTCAGAATGGCCATCATCAAAAAATCTAGAAACAATAAATGCTGGAGAGGGTGTGGAGAAAAGGGAACACTCTTGCAGTGCTGGTGGGAATGTAAATTGATACAGCCACTATAGAGAACAGTATGGAGGTTCCTTAAAAAACTACAAATAGAACTACCATACGACCCCGCAATCCCACTACTGGGCATATACCCTGAGAAAACCATAATTCAAAAAGAGTCATGTACCACAATGTTCATTGCAGCTCTGTTTACAATAGCCAGGACATGGAAGCAACCTAAGTGTCCATTAACAGATGAATGGATAAAGAAGATGTGGCACATATATACAATGGATATTACTCAGCCATAAAAAGAAATGAAACTGAGTTACTTGTAGTGAGGTGGATGGACCTGGAGTCTGTCATACAGAGTGAAGTAAGTCAGAAGGAGAAAAACAAATACCGTATGCTAACACATATATATGGAATCTAAGAAAAAAAAAATGTCATGAAGAGACTAGGGGTAGGACGGGAATAAAACACAGACCTACTAGAGCATGGACTTGAGCATATGGGGAGGGGGAAGGGGAAGCTGTGACGAAGTGAGAGAGTGGCATGGACATATATACACTACCAAATGTAAAACCGATAGCTAGTGGGAAGCAGCCACATAGCACAGGGAGATCAGCTCGGTGCTTTGTGACCACCTAGAGGGGTGGGATGGGGAGGGTGGGAGGGAGGGAAACGCAAGAGAGAAGAGATATGGGAACATGTGTATATGTATAACTGATTCACTTTGTTGTAAAGCAATTATACTCCAATATAGATGTTTAAAAAAATTATGTCACAGTGGTGGATAAAAGCCACCTTTGGCCCGTACGGGGATCGAACCCGCGACCTTGGCGTTATTAGCACCACGCTCTAACCAACTGAGCTAACCGGCCACCTGTTTTCCTCTTTTCTTTCGAAGCTTTTACAAGAAACTTTTCTCGTTCTTGATGTTTTGATAATAGGAACAGTATGGTGCATCTGAGCTGCTGGATTCGCCTACACGAAACAAGGCTTCGTCCTTTTTCCAACATTTGTCTTACTTTTCAGTACCATGACTCAGCAACAATACTCTCTCCTCCGCTTTGAGTGTTTTCAGACCAGTTACCTCAGCTAGCCGTTCATTAATGGATCGTGGGCAAGTTCCCAGGTTGCTCCTCTTCGGTCATCTGTCCATTGGGTGTGTTTTTCTGTGTTTTCAATTTCATTCATTACAGATATCCTAAAAAACCTCAAAGGTATCCTGTTTCCCTCTCTGCGTATACAGTTCTATACGCCGTAGCTAAAAGAGTACCAAGAAAATTAGAGGAGGATACAAAGTAAGCACTGATGTTTAAAGTGCAATTTCTGATTATGTAGGTAAAAAGATCTGGAGATGCCGGGGATCGAACCCGGGGCCTCATACATGCGAAGCATGCGCTCTACCACTGAGCTACATCCCCGTCTTACATAAAGTGCATTTTTAGGGCTTCCCAATTCTTTGAATCTGAATTTTTTCCCCCCCTCGGCAATTCTTAAGATTTTCTGAATGCTTAAATTAAATTCTCCTTTGCTTATTCAGAAAAATCTTGAAATGGTTAATGGGGCAACGTTCATGGGCATTCCGAGTGGAGAAAGCCTTCCAGTCATTGGACCCTTGTCAAGCACTTAACTTAGAGACGGAACGAAATCTGACGAGAAAAAAGAGTGGGAGTCTCCTTTAAAAGCTTCTTTCCTTTTTTCTTTTTCCTTTTTTTCCCCTCTCCAAAGACAGCTGAGACCCAGAACGAAATCAAATCGCTCCCTCAGTCCCTAGACCCATATTCAGGTATCCAAAGCGCGGCCGAAAGGTGATTTACTTATCCCTTAAAAGCATCAGCATTGGATTCGCTTCCTTTTGAAAGTGTTTGGGCCCAAATGTAGAATATTTGACTTGTTTCTCTGGGAAGCCTAGGAACTAAAGGCCAACCTTCTGCAGTTTTTGACTGCACTGAATTCTATATGGTACTATAGAATATATCTCTATATGCTACATAGAGATACAGTGTTTATACATATAGCATATATCTAAACTAGAGAGAGAGAGAAAGGTACAATTTGGGGAGACATTATCATTAATGTAATATGATTTATCGCGGCCTTAAAGACCTTCACTGTGGCTGAGTTTCTATGCCAAGCATTTTCTGAATAACCAGCTCTGAACTGGAATCACAGGCGAAATGCCTAAAATCGTTCTTCTGAATGTATGCATAAATTGACTATAGTTGATGTGGAATGCCTCTTTTCTACTTGTGAGCTTGGATAGCTCAGTTGGCAGAGCATCAGACCTGTAGTCTGAGGGTCCAGGGTGCAAGTCCCTGTTTGCGCGCTGTCGTTCTCTTTTCCTACTCCTATAATTCATCACAAAAGAATACTAACAGAAAGGAAGGTAAACTCAAATCACAAGCTGATTTCCCTAAAAAAAAAAAAAAAAGAGGGGACCCTGAGCATGGCATAGTTATCACAACCTAGGACCTGTTCAGAAAATACAAGGTCCTTTTAGCCGGAAGCCATAGCACAAAACATTTCCTCTAGAGCATGAATAAAAGTTTCATTAAAAATGGTCACATATTATCAAAGGCCAAACTGTTTCTTGAAAAGCAATCAATGTGCATAACTGCTCGCTCTTCTCTACATTGGTGTGCTCCTCTCAGAGCTCAGTTCTGGGGATGCCCAGGTAAACTGTACAGAGGAGGTGGTGCCACACTCAGAATTCATGGCCTAGGGGCAGTGCTTTCCAAACATTTTTGGCCATGACCAGTTTGTAGTTTAGTTTTCATCTGGACCCATACACACACATGTAACAGGAACAAAAGTTGCCTGAATTACCACTTACCACATGCATTGCATTCTATTTCAGATTCCATGTTATTCTCAAAAATGCTGGGTGATACCCATGCTTAAATTCATTTTATATCTCCCTCGTTGAGAAACACTGGGCTGTAGGGTGATCATAAAGATGAAACGTAACATATAGTACAGAACAATGGGTACTGTGCTTGTTGCCGAGTCCAAGCTCAGACCTCTAGCAGAATCACAGGCCAATAAATTGAGAAACGAGTTGCTGGGGCAAGGAATAGCGACATTATTCAGAAAGCCAGCAGACAGAGAAGATGGTGGACTAGTGTCCCAAAGAACCATCTTCCCTGAGTTAGAATTCAGGCTTCTTTTACACTAAAAGGGGAGGGGGCAAAGTCCTGGTTCTAGGATGTGTTAATTTCTTCCTTCCTGCAGCCATTCACAGGTGGGCCTGGTCCGGAGGTTTCCTGTGAGCTAAACAAAGGTATTTTAGCTTCATGCTCATTACATGGGAGGAAGGGTTCCCAGAGATGAGCCATAATGTATAAGCTAAGCTTATAGGCAACATCCCTTTAGTAACTAACTTGTAGTAAAAGCAATAGAATACGAAGGTTAAAGTAAATTATTCTTCCTCATTACATGCTGAGTAACCTGCCTATGCTGCCTTTTCCTCTAAATCCAAGTTCACTCTTCTAGAGGACCCAAAGCCTCAAGTCACCTGAGCACAAGGGCACCAACACCATCTCTGCCCTGCTAGGAACTACTAAAGCAGCATAACTTGGCAGCCCTTGATTAGACCTCATTTGGTAACTCCCCAAAGCAGAAATTTCATCCTAATGGATCCAGCAGATAACAGACAAGTAAGATTTTACTTTGCTATTAAAAATTATCAAATAGGGCTTCCCTGGTGGCACAGTGGTTGAGAGTCCACCTGCCGATGCAGGGGACATGGGTTTGTGCCCCGGTCCAGGAGGATCCCACATGCCGCCTAGCGGCTGGGCCCGTGAGCCGTGGCCGCTGAGCCTGTGTGTCCGGAGCCTGTGCTCCTCAACAGGAGAGGCCGCAACAGTGAGAGGCCCGCATACCGCAAAAAAAAAAAAAAATAAAAAAAAATAAATAAAAAATTATCAAACAAGTTATAAAACCTCTAGAAAAGAATAACAGAGCACTCCTGTCATTTGCCTTGTTGGCATGGTAGGCAGCACATGAGCCTCATACTGTGAGAGCCTTGAGGCCAATCCTCAGAGAGTGTAGCATTTTGTAGCAAGAAAATACTGCAGAAGTAACCCAACGTGATCATCATTATTATTGCTGTTAGAGTCACACAAGAAATCTTTTCTTTAAGCGCTTGTCACCTTGTAACTTTGATAAGGCCACACACCTGTAGATGAAAGCTTTTTCTGTCTGTAAGGAAGCCCATTTGGGCTGTGACCCCACAAGTTTTTTTTTCGTTTTGTTTTTTACAATGCTCCGAGTTTTTTGAAAAGAAAAGAAACTTCCTCTAACTTTAATTAAACATTCCTCTTTCTCACAACATTTAAAAAATGTTTCTCACAACATTTTAAAAATAAGCGGTGAGGGGGGGTGATCACAAAATTGAATACTTCCAGATGATTCCGACCTGGTCTCAGGGAGTGTGCCAAGCAGTAAAATCATAAATGTTGAGCTGCTACACTTATTGAGAAGATGAGGGACTTACTGATAGGTCAGTATAGTTAGCTGAGGGTCAAAAGATTCTATTCGCAGCCTTTGGGGGAAGTTTGAGATAGAAAGAGAAGACAATCACTTGAGCTTTTACATTTTGCAGCTTGGATCTCAGTGGGCTGAAACACCAGCCTTCCTGAGCTGATTGTTATCCGTGCGCCAACAACAACTGATTGTTATCTGTGTGCAACCTGGATGCGATTGGTTGACTGACAGACTTGCCAAGAATGTTACTCCAATTCCAGGAGTCAAGCAGCTTATGTAGTAGGTAGTTACAAAATGGCACTGGATTAAATTAACAGATAAATTATATCTCCATCCTACACTATTCTCTCGATCTCTAAACCTGTCCCCATTAGCCTGGATATCTTCAAACACTTAAAATCAGTGAGTTCTGGGTAAGGGATTAAGAGGTACAAACTACTACATATAAAATAAATAAGCTACAAGGATATATTGTACAGCACAGAGAACATAAACAATGTTTTATAATAACTCTAAATGGAGTTATCATCTTTAAAAATTATGAATCACTATGTTGTACACCTGAAACTTATATACTATTGTAAATCAACTATACCTCAATTTAAAAACAAATTAAAAAAAAAACTCAACTAATTCTAATAATTTGCTTTACCAGTCAAAACCTGCATCCTCCATTCAAGAAGCCTAGGTACCTTGAGGTAGTGTCTAGAGGGAAAAGCTACTAGAAGATTCCATGGGTCATTTACCCTTTTATTAGGCAGGTGACTTTAGATAAACCTTCAGATTCCCAAGCTACACTGTCAACCACACTTCTTTTCTACTGTTTATTAAAATATATATATATATTTTTAAAAAAACATAAAAAGCATACAAATAACTAATATAGATGTCAACAGTTCTGTGGAGGTTCTTTGGAGCTTCTGGCCTCTTAAGGTAAACTGGCCTCACTCTTTTTCACTTTTGAAATCTCACGTACCCTCCACCCAACTCATCTAGTCTTGAAAGACTTTGTTTAAAAATACTCAGCTAGTGAAAACAACTCATTGTTAGGAGATAATTTGTCATGGATCTCTCACATTTCTGCATGTATTGCTAGTGAGGCACTGACTGTCCTTTGTTCTGGATTATCTTTTCAAGGATGCTTATATAGCAAACACCGTTTGGAAGACAGAGATAATGTTTCTCTCCAGAGCAACAGGCGGGCATGCTTACTGCTCATTATTAAAGAATTGGGATCCCCAGGTTTAGGGTTTCCGTCCTGTAACACAGTCCACCGAATGTACAGATGTCATGTGTTGCCCTCTGGAAATTGGAGGCGGAGAATCAGAGAAAATATGCTGATAATCTGGTTATTGCTATCCCTGGAATAATAAACTGTGCATTGTCTCTGACCCAGGAGTCTCGTGAGTTGAACCAACATCCATGAAACTGTGTGTGGCAGGCTAACTTAACAAGCTGAGCTCGCAAGTTGGGTAAATTTCAGACCTTCCACGTTTCTTTACACTCATCAGTCTCTCCCCTCTCCTCTTCTCTCTCGTATATTCCTTATCTCAGTTAGTTTTACAACTGTCCACATAAATGCCAAAGCTAGGAATTATGGTCCCTTCTCATACTCCTTTCCCTCCCTTACCCCACTCTTTCATATCCAATCCCTAACTAAGTCTACATTTTAAATACTTAAGAGGGAGGATGCAGGGAATTTTGTGAAAAATTTTCCATTTCGGCTCCCAACCTACCATCCAAATTCAAGTTCTTGCCATCTCGTGTGAGGAGTATGGCAACTGTCTTATAACTATCTTTTTTAGCAAGGGAGGCATGTGTTCTGCCTCATCCTCCTGAAAGTCCTTTTTTTAGGCCTGAATAAAGCAGTATACCTTACAGGCGGGAAACCTCCACTTCCAATATCCTCCGTCTAATTCAACCATACAAAGGCCAACGACACAGAGGTTTTTGTAAAATGCAAATCTGATCTGGCTTTTCCCCAGGGCTAAAACTTTCAAGATCAGCAGGATAAAATCTGAAATCCTTTGCAAGAGAAAGACCTTTCTGAACTGCTTTGCCTCTGATGTATTTCTCCCCACAACCTACTTCTTTGCTCTTAAGCTTCATCTTACCTCAACCTAACCTGTGGCTGCAGGGTTGTGGAAGTATATGGACACTTTCTAGGTCTTGTCATCAAAGGTCATGCCTAGAGCTAAGTCCTTCGGGCAAAGCAGCCTTTGTGTCTTTCCTTGCAAGGATGGATGGTTTAGAAACGATGGAGTCAAAGTACGGAGCTTTTCACTTTTGCTTTTTTCTACTCTTCCTTCAGATGGGAGAGCTTTTTCTCTGTCTCTGGGAGCTGAGTATCATAGCCCTCTGGTGAAGGCAAAGCCCTTGGGCCTGCCTTATAGTCTTGGCACATAACTGAAGCTTTAAAAATATTTGCTTAAGAGTTTCCCTGTTGGTGCAGTGGTTGAAAGTCCACCTGCCGATGCGGAGAACGCGGGTTCGTGCCCCGGTCCGGGCAGATCCCACATGCCGCGCAGCGGCTGGGCCAGTGAGCCACGGCTGCTGAGCCTGCGCGTCCGTAGCCTGTGCTCCGCAACGGGAGAGGCCCCAACAATCAGAGTCCTGAGTACCGCAGAAAAAAAAAAAAAAAAAAAATTTGCTGGATAAATCAAGGAATTAATCCTTAAAAACATGTCCTCCTCTCTTTTTCTTCGAGTTGCCAATCCCCCACTCCCTACAACCACCGAATTCACATTTTCCTTTCCTTTATACCTCAGTTGGAGTATGCAGACAGCACTCTTTTAGAACCCATATCTAAATGACTGAATTTATATATATATGTATATATATATAAAAACAAAATGTTATATATATGTAACGCATATATAACATATACTTAGTTATATATGTTATTAACTAAAATTAATATAGGTAATAATGCTGCATTACATCTTTGAAAGTTGCTAAGAAAGTAAATCTTAAAAGTTGTCATAAGAAAAAAAATTTTTGTAACTATGTAAGGTGATGGTTGTTAACTAGATTTATTGTAGTGATCATTTCACAATGTATACAAACATCGAATCATTATGTTGGACATCTGAAACTAATACAATATTATGGCAGTTATACCTCAATAAAAAATATTTTTTTAAAAAAATGACTGAATTAATGGGTTGAACTCTTGATTTACCTTTATGCTCCTTCAAGATTTCATTTGATTAACTTCATCATGGTCACCTAAAAGAAATTTGAACAGGTGCGAGAAAAGTAATAATAAAATTACTTATATCTATCTACATGTTAAGAGGGGACTTTGTGCCAGGCACTGTGTTAAACACTTTTGCAGGTTTTCTTAACCTGGGGACTGGTGAACTTGGATAGGAAAAAGAAATTACATCTTTAATATCTCTAACCTCTAACTGAAATTTAGCATGTCCTTCACGGATGAATGTTGGCAACAAATTACAGTCAGAAGTACCTGCGGCTTTGTCACTAAGAAAAGTTACATTTTCATACGCCATACTTGAGATATGAAGTATGTTACAAATATCTCATACTTAACTGTTTCGAAGTTACAGTAGTTATAAGACGGGTCTTGATGTTTAATATCTAATATATTAATGAAGAAGCACACCTATTACTATACCGCAAATTATTTTAATTGTTTGATAACTGTTTCTGTAATATAATTGGTTTTCTTTGTTATCCTATTTTAATGCTTTTTAAAATATAATTTGAGAAGGGCTCCATTGGCTTCGTCACGAAGCCAGAGGGCTCCCAGGCACCTGAAAGGTTAAGAAGCCCCGAGCCCGCAGCGACCTCCGGGTGCTGGCAATGCCCTTGGCCCAGACTTCACTGAAGGGGACTCGGGGTTAGAGACCGGGACCGGAAGCCCAAGCAAGGTCTGCAAAGGGTCTGAGGAGCAACCCAGGGAAAGAACTTCATGGTCCCAGCCTCCAGCCGGGCCGGCGCGAGGCGACCCCGAGCAGCACGGACTTCGGGACGGCCTAGAAGGGATCGGAAGTGTGTCCCGGCGCCGTGAGGCCGCAGGGGCGGGGCGTCGGGGTGCGCATCTGGCCGCGCATCTGGCCGCGTCTGCTGACAGTTCAAGTATGGCGTTTGTAGGTCATTTGCATGACCCCGGGTGGAAGCCATTGCAGGGTCTGCAAGGGAGTGACGTACATTTCCCAAAGAGCACAGTGACCACTGTTGAGACTAGAACGAAGAGGGGACAAGGGCAGATACGAAAAATGTTTCCCTCCCTCTTCTTTCCAACTCTTCCGGGACCAATGCCTCAATTCTGATGGTCAGAAATTTGATTACTGAAAACTCAGGCTGTTTCATGTCAGACACCCAAATTCTCAGAGTATTAATAAACCAGGAATGTTAATTTATGAATTTACAGATAGGAATGTAAATGCCAAATGGATCAGAAGAGTGGGCAAGTGATTTAAAGGCTAATTTATAATTTCCTAATTTGTTCTTCTGCATAAGTACTTGTCTAAAAAATTATCATCCTTGTACAGAAATAATATCCCTTCTAGCTTTATGTTGCTAAAGATAACTAAAATTCTAAATTCCATATGACCACTCTTCCCCTGGAATTCATTTTCCTTGCATTACTAATCTTCTTCATTGGAAATTACAACTGTTTAGCTTGTAGAATATTATTACTTACATTTGACTGTTTCCTAGTGGTATCTTGGGTAATTCCTTAATTTACTCAGAAACACCAAATATATTTTTGGATGGATTACCTTTGAGGTTATACCAATGATCTTTTTAACAATGAGGAACCTTCTAGGCCTTGGAGTTCTAGACATGGGTCTTAATCTGGATTTTACTCTCACTGTACGACCTCAGGGCAAATTATTTAATCTCTGTCTCAGTTTCACTAAATATAAAAATGGGAATAGTAATATGATTCAATTCATAGGGTCATGGAAATAAAATTATGCATGTATTATAAATCACTGAGCAGAACAGTGTTTGGCAAACAAATAAGCACTTAATGAGAAATACCTTATTTTAAAAAGCCCAATATAACTTATTTGGTTACACATTTAAACTTTTTTTGATTCCAGAATATTTTATAGAACACCTACTATGCACAATATTCTCTTAACATCTTTAAAAATGTTACTCTTACTAGAAGTCTTTTACACCCACTCCTTGCTTGACCAACTTCTTTTTTCATTTTGCTGCTTAGGTGTCAATTATGCCTCAGAAAGTGCTTCCTAATACCCTTTCATGCTCTGGCATCAGTCAGGGCCTCCTGCAGTATTATCACAACACCAAGCACACAGTGGTGACTTCCCTGAATTTGACTTTGAATTCTTGACAACAAGGAATGTTTATCTTTGATCCTGTTGTTGTTTGGCAAAGAGAAAGCACAGATAATATTTGTAATTTACCAATTAAAATGGGGTGGGAATAGTTGAGCAGAGGAAGGATGGTAATATAGCAGGACAAAGTAGAATTTCCAGCAATTCAGTTGTGACAGCCATCTAACTGGTCTTTCTCCTTCAACTTTTCCCCCCCTTACACCCTATTGCCATGCATCAGCCATACATACTCACACACACACACACACACACACACACACACACACACACACACTAACTTGGACTGTGTGGTTTCTCTATTCAAAACTCTAATGGCATCCCATCATTTTCAGAGAAAAGTGACAATGTGGTGAATCGTCCATTTTCTGGCCCCTGGCTATCTCTGCAATCATATCAACTATCACTCTTGCCCTCCCTCATGCCAATTCAGCCACTTCTGCCTCCTTGTTCTTCCTCAGTATGCCAAACACATTTTCACCTCATCTCTGCATTTGCTTTTCCCTCTGCTGGAATGTTTTCCCCTCAGTCACGTCTCTTATTCCTTTACTTCATTAAGAGCTTATTCTTTTACTTCACTAAGAGCTCTGCACAAATGTCATCTCATCAGAGAGGACTTCTCTAACCACCCTATCTAAATAGCACCCACTTATACTTGTTTATTTAAAGCACCCTGTCACATAAATTTGTGCATCTTCTACACCCTCCCCCACTAGAGTATAAGCTTGGTGAAAGCAGAGACTTTGTTTTGTTCACTGTTGTACCTCCAGCACTTAGACAATGCCTAGAACTAGAAAAAGGAAAAGAAGGTATAATGACTGTGAAGAAACAAAACAAAAAGAATATATGGTTATCTATGTAGAAAGCCCCAAAGAATATACAGACATAAGAATTAATGAGTTTAGCAAGGTTGTTGAATACAAAAATCAACTTTAGCTGAAAACAGAAAATGTAGCAACTAAAAACATACAATATAAAGTAGCATCCAAAAGGTAGAGTCCCTAAGAAATATTAACAAAAGAAAACGTTTATGGAGAAAATTATAAAACTTTATTGAAAGACATTTAGAAAGCCTAAATAAGTGGAGAATTATACCATGTTCATGGATTGGAAGACTCAATATTATAATTAATCTATAAATTCAATAAAAATCCAATAAAAATTCCACCTTTTGTTAGTTTGATTTGGAACTTGTCAGTCTAATTCTAGAAGTTGTATGGAAAAGCAGCTGGCTAAGAATATAGCCAAGATACTCCAACGAAGATTGGTGGTGATGTTAAAGGTGGAGGTGGTATTTGTCCTGAGATATCAAGACCTTTTTCTAAAGTTGTAGTACTCAGGATTGTATAGCATTGCCACAAGGTTAGACAAATTGACCAATGAGTCAGAATCGAAACCATCAACAGACCTCTCCCAGCTCCCCCCACCCAAAAGAAACTTGATTTATGAAAAGAGCCACTATTACAGATCAGTGGGGAAAGGATGAACTTTTCAGAAAAGTTGGGACAACCAAGTGGTTGGGACAACCACTTACCATATGGAAAAAATATTATATTGAATTACTATCTCATATTTTTGCAAAAATCAGTTCAGGGAAGACTAAAGACAAATGTGAAAAGCAAAACTATAAAACTTTTACAAGGCAGTAAAGGATATCTTTATGACTTGGAGTAGGAAATGATCCCTCCTCTCCCATGAAGCCAACTTGTATCCAGCTTTATAAGATACTTTTCAAAATTAGTTACTTTCAGGGCGTCCCTGGTGGCGCAGTGGTTGAGTGTCCGCCTGCCAATGCAGGGAATGCGGGTTCGTGCCCCGGTCCGGGAAGATCCCACATGCCGCAGAGCGGCTGGGCCTGTGAGCCATGGCCGCTGAGCCTGCGCGTCCGGAGCACAGGCTCCGCAACGGGAGAGGCCACGACAGTGAGAGGCCCGAGTACCGCAAAAAAAAAAAAAAAAAAAGTTCCAGCAGGACATGGGTGACAATCCATAACGTCTTATAACTTTCAAACTCCTTTCTCCAAAAAGTCAACAAGGTCTGTTGCTGCAATGAACAGGAAAAGTTTTTCAGAAAGGGTGAATATTTCGCATGAGGCATATAAGAGACCTTTTCACAGGTCACCTCTGAAATGGAGGAAAGGAACTAAAAACTCCAGGATTATTAATGAGATGATCCACAAAGTACAGGAATCCTGGCTCTTTTGAGCAACACCACCTTGATGTCATCACCAGAAATCCTGAGTATTGTTACCTGACGCAGCTGATTCTAGGGGTGCCAAGGCCGCATCATGACTCTTGGTTTCAGGAAGTCAAGGATGTGTTGATGGCATCAGGAAAGGAGAAGACATGAGGTTTTGCTTCCCCACACGGTAAGGCTTCTGAGCCATAGTGGCTGTCATATGTGAATGTCGGAGAATCTCTCCTGGGAACCAAGAATAATCTTCAAATACGAGGATAGAAAATTCTGTTTTCCCCCATTTCAATCCAGCTTCTGAAACATTCTACTAGTGGTTATTTTGCCCTTTCCACAAAAGATAACAACAAAGCGTCTTGTGTGCTAACAACATAACTTTAAAAAAAAATCTACGTCTTTACAAAATTTGATTTAAAAAAAAAATAGTATTTCAAACAGTAGAGTCACTTAGAAGTACAGAGCTATCAAAAAAGTATACTTCACTTGGCATCCCCAGTGCCTTCTGCTTTCTGTGACTGGGCTGTGGAGGCATCTCGGTTTTTTGCAGGGTTGTTCCCATCTTTGTTGCCTTCTGCTTTCCCCTTTCTCCCTTTGGCCAGCTTCTCTCCCTTCTTTGCAGGGGCCTTTTTTGCCCTGGGCTCTGGTTTTGGAGGGGCAGGTTTAGCAGACAACCGTGCCGATCTCCTCTGTGGCTCATCCTTCACCTTTGCTTTGTCACCTTTAGCGTCTCCTTTTGCCTTTCTCTTGGGCATGGTGGCAGTAGTGCCTGGCAGATGGCTTTACCAGCCCAAGCGGTTCTTCTGTCTTCCTCACTGCTCCTAGAAAGATTTCTTTAACAAGACACAAAAAGTGTAAACCGTAAAGGAAAAGACTGACAAATTTAACTACATTAAAATTCAAATTTGACTATATTAAAATTAGTAAATTTTATATAGCAAAAAGATGCATAAAAAGTAAGAAGATAAGTTACAAGCTGGGGAAAAGATATTCATAATACATATAACTGACAAAGGATTAGAGTCCAGAATATGTAAAGAATTCCTACAGATCTATGAGAAAAGGACAAAATGAAAATTTAAAAACAATGGGCAGAAGTGTTAATACATACTTCTTAGAAAAAGCATGAATGGTGAATTAAAAAAAAAAAAGGTCAACTTCATTAGTAATATGGGAATGAATAAAAAAAAATCACAGAATATAACATTTCACATCCATCAAATTGGTGAAAACTATATTGTCTGACAATATTAAGGGCTCAGCAGATATGGAACAATTAAAACACATACACTGCTAGGGTGTGTGTTTATACGTGTGTAAATTAGTGTGTGGCATTATTTAAAGCAATTTCACTTCTAGGTGTTTACCTGGAGGAATTCTTGGGGCTGTGCACAAGAGACCCCTACAAGAATGTTTCTAGCAACCCTGTAATTTCAAAAACCTGGAAACCATTCAGTGTCCTTCAATAGAATAGATAAATACATTTTGGTAATATCTATGCAAGGGAATACTATTCAGCAGCAGAAATGAATAGATTACAGCTATATGCAAAACCATGGACGAATCTCAAGAACATAATGTTGAGCAAAAAAACCCGAGTTACAAAATGGATCTACAGTATGGATCCATTTGTAAGTGTAAAACTAAATGACTTGTTTAGGCTACAAGTATGTAGTCAAAAAAGCAAGAGATAAATATAAAAATCAGGACAGTAGTCACCTCAGGGAGTTAAGAAAAGGATGGTGGTTGGAGAGGGCATGGGAGTTCTCTTCCTTAAACTGGAGGCGGGTGGGGAACAACACAGGGGTAATACACCATATTCTCTATATTTTACAGAGTAATTTTATGTGTCTGCTCAAGAATAAAAGCCACTTTAAGAAGGTGTGTAGCCCCGAGCACAGATTCAAGGCCACACAAATAAACCTGATTTATTTTGATTTTGGGCAATTAGGACCTGGGTCCATGGCTGGCATTCAAACACTGTGGGACTTTTTTAAAGCTCTGGGACAAAACTAGCCACTCACACCTTCTGCCCCACCCCTGAAAATGTTTCCTGGGGAATTCTGTAACCCTATGCCCTGCCCTACTCCACAATGTTTTATTTTAAGGAAAAAAAAATATTAACTTTTCTCTAAATTGCTCCAGAATTTTGTTTTGTGTTTTTGCTGGACCTCACCGTCTAGATAGAGTGGGCAAACACGGTCCTTGAGCAAACTTAGATTTTTTTTTTTTTAGCAAACTTAGATTTGATTTTTATGTTCTTCGGCTAACAAAGGCAACCAATGGTGTTAAAACATCAAATTATCACTTCATAATGATTATATGATAATTTCATTATCTATTATCTATATTTCTATTTTCTATCTACTTTCATTATCTATTCTTCCCCCATTTTTCCACTATGACTAGAATTTCTGGAAATTTTACAGTTTTCCTTCCTTCTCATGGAACAGAGGGAGACATGAGAGTTAGTATAAAGAAGAGGGAAGGAGCCAAAGTGGGAGTGCGCCTTGAATCAGTCATTATTTCCCTTGGTACCTTGTAAGGAACTTTGGGAACAGAGATTAAAAATTGAGAGGAGAAGCAGTTCTAATCTCATGGTGAACAGCAGCTCACTGAAAAGCTAATAAGAAATTAGCTGGGCCCTTCTCTTCCCTTACTGTGCTCTTGCCTTGCCTCTACATATTCTAAATTACTGGTGGGTCCAAAAGTCCCGGTTGCCACAGAGACACCTTGAAATTCTACTGACCCAGCCAGACCCAACCTGCTCGCTCCCAAGGACATCTTTCCCTGGACATTACATGAATTTATGCCTAGTTTACTCTCTCCCAAATGCACCACTAAAGAAATGTTTGTACAATTCTTAAAGAACACAAGTGTTGTTTTTGTTGTTGTTGTTTTATCCAAAATCGAACACAATGAAGAAAAACATGTGCAAAGAAAATAATTGAGGATGCCAGAGATCACAAAGCTCAACTCTGGGTATGGTAATGGTATGCCCAGAAAGGAACAGGGAGGAAAAGACAGCTGTTGTTACCATGAAGAAAGCAATATTGAGAGATGTTTTACGGCATGAAAATCATTTGGTCTAATATTTGGGTGACCTGTTTTGTGCCTGTTGCCCTAGTATATTATTAATAATGCTCCCTTTTACTCTCAAAAGTGTGCCAACTTGGACAATAAATAAGGTCACCCTAAATAATCTGCATATATTCTTAGAGGTCTTTTTGTTACCAGAGAATGAGAGAGGAAACCAAAGGGAGAGCTTCTGTTCTACAACACAACTCCCTAAACAATGGACACTCCATACCATTCTCCTTCCATCTCACTCCAAAATTGTGTTTCTTAGCCCAGGTCCTGTCCTGGGAATGCTCACAGTCTGTTTCCTAGGCTCGGTCTTCATGTTGGATCCCTTGCAGTCCATCCCAAGCAGGGGAACCACAATCGGCACATGTCAAAGGCCCCAACACAGCAGGTGACAATAAAGATAAATTCAAGGAAAAGAGGCCACTAGCTGGATTCTGGATCTGAGTATATGAATATGGATTAGTTCCTTGAAACTCACATTTAGGAAGCTTATCAGGAGAACAGGTGGCTGACCTTACAAATACAGGAGACAGATGCACAACTAATGAAAAAGGGCTGGTGGGATAAAAGGTTATTTCATTTTCATGAAGGCCAAGGAGGTCGAGGAGGGAGAGGCTCTCACCATATAGTGGTGTTAATTTAAAAGAAATTATTTGAGATGGAGTTCAGGGAAGTTTTTTAGGGCAATGAAATTATTCTCTATGCTACTGACTGTAATGGGGATACATGACATTATGCACTGGACAAAACTCATAGAACTGTATACAAAGCATGGAACCCTAATGTAAATAATAATAATTCGTTAACAATAATAATTCATTAATAATAATGTATAAATATTGGCTCATCTATTGTAACAAAAGTACCACACCAATGCAAATAGTTAATGGAGAAACTGAGGTAGAGGGAGAAGAAATATATGAGAACTCTGTACTTTCTGCTCAATTTTTCTGTAAACCTGAAACTGTTCTAAAAAAATAAAGTCTACTAACTAAAAACAAACAAATACATTTTAAGAATTAAAAAAATAAAAAAATACTTTGTTAGGTAATAAAATATATAAGTCATAGGATTACAAATATTCCATCATGCATGTGAATGAAAAGAAAAATTATTAACTGGCAGGTAAATTTTTTTTTTAAGACTTTTTTTTACTTTAAAAATTTTATAGTTTTTTAAATTGAAATATAGTTGATGTGCAATATTATTTTAGTTTCAGGAGTGGTAAATAAATCTTTTAAGTAATATAACTTTTGGGAATACAGAGATTTATCAATGAGGCAAGAAATTATCAAGACAGATACTGAGGTTATTTTCCCAAGACATGGCAACAATTTAAAAAGTTTTAGGAATATAACAATTCCCTTTTGTTAAAATAACACTTTCCAGGGCAAAAATATATTAAAAGACAACAGAACAAGTTAGTGAAATTTTTGAATAACATGTTTTCATATTGTAAAGAACTGGACTGAAATTTTTATGAAAGTCTCAGTTTAACTCTTCATTTAATGAACTTGCTGGTTTTAGGATGTGGAAATGTATCCCTGTTAACAGCCTCAAGGGGGGAGGGAACATCCATTTCTTAAAGTCCTTTTCTTACCTGTGAAGACTTGAATTTTTTTAATTTTAGAAAAAGACCTATGAAATATAAATATACTGACAGAAATAGCTTAAAAAAAGACTAATAGAGAAATAAAAAGCAAATGATGTATTTCTTCTGCAATAAAAATATGCAAATGATTAGCAAGATGAGGAGATGCAGGTATGCTAAAATCTTCTGCAAAGTTAACTTCTGGGAATTCCCCAAACTGTTTCAATAATATACAAAACACATCAATCTCTGTCTCCAGAAATGGGCTGAATTTGTGTCCGTACCCCCCCCCACTCCCCTGCCAAATTCATAAGTTGAAGTCCTAAACCTCAGTACTTCAGACTGTGACTGTACTGGGAGATGGGGCCTTTAAAGAGGTGATTAAGGTAAAATGAAGTCTTATGGGTAGGTCTTAATCCAATATGACTAATGTCATACTGGAGATTAGGACACAGACAACACAAACAGAGAGAGGACCATGTAAGGATACAGCAAGAAAACCAAACCTGCCACCACCTTGATCTTGGACTTCCAGCCTCCAGGACTGTGAGAAAATAAATTTCTGTTATTTAAGATATTCAGTCTGTGACGTTTTGTTATGGCAGTCCTAGCAAACTAATACAGAAGGAAAGAGTATAAAGATCTCAATGACCTATATGACACATCTCGGATTAGATTAATTTTGATGTTTTGCCCAGCTCTCAGAATCTTTTTTCCATGTTTTTTTTTCTCTTTCATCATGAGTCTCTCTCCAGTATCCAAGGACCAAATCTCACCTCATCCAATACACACTCCCAACGCCATCCCCAGCAGAGGCACATTTTAGCAATGTCCTTTCGCTCCCTTGACTGTTACTGAACTAGGTTCCAAGGAGTTTGTTCTAACTAGGGTTCTAGTCTCAATCCCATCCCAAAGCCAGAAGGCCACCCTCTTCTCTCTGCCTCTTATTTATGGCAGATAGTACCTTGGGGTTGGAGAGAAGACTTGGAAGAAGATTACAACACCAAGCTTAGGAAGGAGAAAATAGAGGATATAGTAAAAAAACAAACACATAAAAGACACTATTCAAGGGCTTCCCTGGTGGCGCAGTGGTCGAGAGTCCGCCTTCCGATGCAGGGGACATGGGGTCGTGCCCCACTCCGGGAAGATCCCACATGCCGCCGAGCGGCTCGGCCCGTGAGCCATGGCCGCTGAGCCTGCTCGTCCGGAGCCTGTGCTCCGCAGCGGGAGAGGCCACAGCAGTGAGAGGCCCGCGTACCGCAAAAAAAAAAAAAAAAAAAAAAAACCCTATTCAAGGTGCATCGCTATACAGGAGCAAGAGGTCACACAGTGTCAGTCACTCCCCAGGGCCTATTTGTTCTCCACCTTTCAAAGGAAATAACAGACAAGGTGAGCAGCTGGAGCTTCCATTTGAGGTTAAATGAGGGAGACTGGGGGAGGGAGGGAGGGATAGTGGGAGAAGATGAGAAAGGGCAGAGTGTCTCTAAAATGGTAGGGCTGCTGCTTCATCTTGCCAGAACACACGTGGTTTAAAGAGGAGAGAGCCATAAGCTTCAAACAAACTGTCACCCATCTGCAACAGGTTGGCTTGGGGCACACTCAGCTTCCCAACTAAAGTATTCCTGCCCCTTGGCATCACAGACAGATGCAGAGGACAAATCCCTATCACCTCCTGGGCCCCTGAGACCTTTGCTCCTCGCAGGGCACATTAACTCACCTGTATTTCTGAGCGGTGTAGAGGAAATTTTATTATTAAAAAATTTTTTTAACATCTTTATTGGAGTTTAATTGCTTTACAATGGTGTGTTAGTTTCTGCTGTATAACAAAGTGAATCAGCTATACATATACATATATCTCCATATCTCCTCCCTCTTGTGTCTCCCTATAGAGGGAATTTTATATGAAAATGTCTTAGACAAATTTGCATTGAGCACCTGCCAAACTTATTGTCTTGCTAACAAGGGAAACTACAAGATGATAAAAGCATGGGTCTTTCAGAGAAGGTATGAAAATGGAGGAATAATAGGGCTGGGGAAGGGATGCCTATACAAGTTGCCTGTAAAAAAAAAAAGGAAGAAAGGGAGGGAGGGAGGGAGGAAGGGAGGAAGGGAGGAAGAGAAAACAGTTTATTAGGTAAGGATTGCCCTTTCTTGTCTTATGCCATAAAAACATCACATTCCTGTCAGTCATTTGAGGGAATCTGGAGCAATGCGATCTGAGAGACTAGGCTTGGCTAACTCTTAGAAATAGTAATAGTAATAATAATAATAATAATACATCTAAGAAGAAGATCCTGAGAATATACCTGAGGCTGTTTGGTGTTATATCAAGAGTTCTTTCCCAGAAAAGCATTTGATAGATCCAATTAACATGGAAGCAGGCCATGTCAGAAACAGAGGTAACAGGCCTGACACCAGGGCACAAGTCCTGATTTTACACAAGTGCTGCCAGTGACCTTTCTCAAGCTTCAAGGCAATACGCAAAAGCCACAGTTGCCCCATTTCTTAACTTTGGGATCTTTTTTTTTCTTTTTGACAGGAAGAGCAGAAGGCCAAAGCGGAGTAAGACTCAGCCCTTCGGTGTCCCCTCCGGAGGGGGCACCTCGTAAGCTAGGGAGGGGAGGCGAGAAAGAGCCCAGGCCAAGGCAGACCAGCCCACCTGCCACGACCTCTTCCAGGCCACGGCCCTGCTGGCCTAAAGCTTTCAAATCCCCTCCTCGCCTCCCTTTTTTCTACCCTAGAGTCTCTGTGGGGACTTATCCCAGAAGGGCCTGCGATCTTCACCTCCCGGCTTCCGCTTTTCCCAGAAATTCACACTCGAAGCCCAGGAGAGCCACTGCAGCTGTTCTGGAGAGTGGAAAGCAAGGTGGAAAGGTCGGGGGCCCGAGGTCACCTAATCACGACGAGGGCTAGATTGCAGGAGGGTCCCAAATCTATGGAGGGCGGCGGGACTACCCCCATTTTCCGGAGACGCACGCTAAGACCCCCAAGGTACTCACCCGAGTCTCGCGGCCGTGTGAGGGGCGCGAGGCTGCCAGCTGCGGGCCTGCCGCGCAGGTGCTCTCGGCGGGGGCAGGGCCTGCGCGGACAGTGGGCCAGCGAAGAGACGCCCGGAGCCGGGCGCTGCTGGGAACAGGAAGGCAAGGCGAGGATGCGCTTCCGGGGCTGCGGGCGTCGGGCCGCCTTGCAGAGCCGGGGACAGCCCGGTTCTCCCCCTCGCGACGCGTGTGTCCGCCTCTGGGGCCGCGGGCTCCGGACCCACCTTGAGCAGCGTCGTTTCAGCACCACAGCCTGGGACAAGAGAGACAAGAAAGGGAGGCGTGAAGAGTTTTTTAAATAAATGGATTTTTAAAGGAGATCCACACAGGTGGTGGGGGAGGAGAAAAAACAAGAAAACCAACATTGTTTCCGCCCGGTTTCGAACCGGGGACCTTTCGCGTGTGAGGCGAACGTGATAACCACTACACTACGGAAACTGGACGAAGGCAGCTTTCCCTTGCTGACAGTTCTCCCTGCAGAACACGCCCCTCCCTCCCTCCCTCCCACTTCCTCACTTCCTCACTTCCTCCCACCCGCCCCGCCCCGCCGCTTCTTCCCAGCAAATGTGCGTCGTTAATATGCGCGTGCGTCTTGTACCACTCTCCCAAACCAGAGAGGCCCATTAGATGCGCAGACCAAGCCCCTGCAGCGTACAGATCTGAAGCGAAATTCTTAATAATTCTGGAAATGACCGGATTGAGGAGAACAAAAGAGACTTCAATTCCTTCACTATTACTTCTCAATCTGAACTTCTGGATCTTAATGTCTTCCGCATTGCTTACCAGGTTACCTCAAATCCATCCTCCAGCAGGAATGGACTGGTGGGGCTGGGCGTGACACGGGGCCCACGCACATTTCTCCGTCTGGCTGTGGCTAGCGCCACCGCATGGCCGGACGCGAAATTTGCTCTGCAAAGGAATGATGACCCTGGCTGTGGTCAAAAGCGGGGCCTTCTCGGTCCTGAGACTTCTAGGCAAACCTCAACTTGTAATGGATTTTCTAATTCCTTTGGGTTCCTCAGTGGTCGGCAGAGAAAGGGAGTAAAAGGGTAATGCGTACTCCGAGCCAGCCAGGAGTCGAACCTGGAATCTTCTGATCCGTAGTCAGACGCGTTATCCATTGCGCCACTGGCCCTGCACCTGGGTGACTAGCAGGCGGGCATGCCTTCATCAGAAACCAGGCGGCGGCAACCGGTCCACCTTGTGGGGTCTGCGCCTGGCCCTGAAAGCCCCGTCCTCCTGGCTAGCTCAGACAGCAGCGCGTGGACTCCCCAGGCAGCAAGTTCGCCTGCACGCGCCCTAGCGTCTGTGCTGCTTTCTCAGTCTGTCTGTACAGAGCCTGGCATCCTCTGCCCCAGTATCATCTCTTCGTTCATGCATTCATTCATTCAACCAATATGGCACCGGAAATACAACTGTGAAGAAAACAGAGGTGATCCTTGCTCTCAAAAAGATTGCATGGACGTAGCGAAGACGATAATAAAGCACTAAATAAATAAAATAATGGTGATACGCACTTAGAGGGAAAAAGACAAACGGGAAAGAGAATGGAAAAGCCCAGCAGGAAAGGTGATGAACAATAAATATGGGTATCAGGGAAAAGAGCGACCTGGAACTGGGGACATCTCCAGGGCAAAGGCATGGAGGTGGGAGCGTGCATGGGATGTTCCAGCAATGTCGAGGAGGCCAGTGCTGAGCGGAAAGGGCTAGGAGACCTCTGGGAGATGACCTCTGGCCTTGTACACCCTTGTATGGGCTTTGGCTGTTACTGTGTAGGAACTTGGAAGCCGTTGTAGGGTGACAATACATCTGACATTCTTTCTTGTCTCTCTTTGGGTCGTTGAAAACATTTTATTTCCAATATTTACTTAAGTAAGACTCTATGCTAAGCACCCTCACCGCATGCTGCTCCTACCTCAGGACATACATTTCAGAATTTGACACCTTTAAAAGGAGCATTTGTTTGCTTTCTCAGGAAGCGTCTCTTATGTGTGCCTTTCAGCCTGTCTATATTTCTGAGAAGGAATCATTATCTCCATGCCTGGTGAGCATCGTAAATAAGTTGAGGGCTGGGGACACACAGTTTTGAGAGCATTAGCCCTCTGTGGCCCCCTTTGCCTGGCAAAGCAATAAAGCTATTCATTTCTACTTCACTCCCCCCAAAAAAAAACTAAGTTGAGGGCTACTAAACACAGTAAAACTGCCTGACATTGAGAATGTACACATTGTTCAGAAAATCTTTGTTTTCAGTTCACAAGTTTGCAACAGCACTTAAGAAAAATGTACATGTTCCTGTTTCTGCATAAACATTACGGTAGATCTAGTTAGGAATTTCTCCCTAGATAGTAAATAGGGGTCTTCTGACCAGATTTGGTATTATGTACCCCTAGGAACTTTGGTGGTTATGGACTCCATCACAGAATAATACTTTTAAATATAAATTTAAAAGATAAATATATAAGATTTCAAAGGGAAAACAATTATATTGAAATATGTTATCAAACTATTAAAAATTTATAATATGGGGCTTCCCTGGTGGCGCAGTGGTTGAGATTCCGCCTGCCGATGCAGGGGACACGGCTTCGTGCCCCGGTCCAGGAGGATCCCATATGCCGCGGAGCGGCTAGGCCCGTGAGCCATGGCCGCTGGGCCTGTGCGTCCGGAGCCTGTGCTCCGCAACCAGAGAGGCCACAACAGTGAGAGGCCCACGTACCGCAAAAAAAAAAAAAAAAAAAAATTTATATTATAATATTTATGCTCCTTTATTAATGCACCAAATGATAATATCCAGGAGTTCTAATAAATACTATAATTTCAAAGCAGTAATGAGCATAAATGATATTTTAAGAAATTTGCAACAACTGTAATTTTCTGTGAAAATATTTGTGATTGTCAATAGTGATAAAGTGAAAAGGACTGAAATATACTGTGCTTTGTTTCCTACATTCATAATGGAAGAAAATACAAAATTTCAGTAAGAAGTTAGTCAAAATAAAAATTTATTTTCCCATCCAAGCTTACAGACTATCCCCTCCCCATCAGAAGAAAAAGAGATTTCTGTACTAAAGAGGAGTTTGGAAACATGAACAATTGTGCCTGAATTTTCAGAAATGAAGCTGTGATTAGGCCACCCAAGCTGGCTGTTCTCTGCTCTCTGTACATCCCCTGCTCTACTAGTGCCTGCTTCACCTACACCCTACTTATGTGACTGACCTTCCCTCTTATTGTAGAGCCAAATCAGTAAATGCCTACATACTCACCCGGGGCCCCAGCTACTGATTGTTCTAATCTTTAGATCAGAAAGTCTCCACCAAGATAGCTTATCAAATGGGTGGTGAGGGGTATGCTCCTCAGCTGGTTTCCCTGGTAACCGATGAGCCAACCCGATGTCAATTCCCCGTATAAGTGGTAACCTCCCTCTTCCCCTGGGAGTGAAGGCTACTGCCAAGTACCGAACACACGGTGGGGTGTCACTGCAGGACCTGGCTTCAGATGTGTAAGATCCCCCATCCATTAAACCACTGATGTCTCTGTAGCTGACTCTGAGCTCTTTCTTCCGTCTTGAGGTGGGGCAAGTACAAGGCTTGCAGGCCTGTGGGGTGCAGCCCAACAGAAGCAAACTGACGTACCTCTTGACTCTATTTTATCCTCATCACACACCCAGGATGGGAAGGCCAGATTCCAGGGCATCCCTGGAAGTCACAGGTCCCATCTTGCACCTCTAAAGTTGGTTTCAACCCAGCTAGCTGGAGGCCATGTTCACATCTGCTCTCTTGTCTGCAAAGACCTCCCTTTGTTTTGCGGTACGGGGACCTCTTACTGCTGTGGCCTCTCCCATTGTGGAGCATAGGCTTCGGACGCGCAGGCTCAGCGGCCATGGCTCACGGGCCTAGCCGCTCCGCGGCACGTGGGATCCTCCCGGACCGGGGCACAAACCCGTGTCCCCTGCATCGGCAGGCAGACCAGGCGGACCCCTAACCACTGCGCAACCAGGGAAGCCCTGAAGGGTTTTGTTTCTGTTTTTGTTTTTGTTTTGCCTTGAAGGTTTTAAAAGCTTTTTTGGGCTGCCTCAGATTTCTCTGCTCATGCTCTGACATGAGCAGAGGCATGCTTTCATTTTGTTTTTATTTTATTTATTTTTTTTTTTCATTTTGTTTTTAGATATCTTTCTACTGGGACTTCTTTTCTGAGAGTTCCAGTTTCCAGCTTCCAGTCTGTTCTTCAGTAGTTGTTCCAGTCAAGAAAGAGAAACAGAGTCCAGAAAAAACAGAACCTGTAGGAAAATATACATGCATTTCTAGGAGTTGGCTTATGTGATTGTGGGGACTGGGAAGTCTGAAATCTGAAGTGCAGGCTGGCAGTGTAGAAAAATCTCAGGCAGGAGCTGATGCTACAGTCTTGAGACAGAATTTCTTCTTCCTTAGGAAAACCTCCATTTTGCTCTTAAAGTGTTTAACTTGTTGGATAAGGCCCACCCACATTACTGAAAATAATCTCTTTTACTTATAGTCAACTAATTGTAGAAGTTAACCACATGTACAAAACTACCTTCACAGCAACATCTAGATTAATGTTTAATTGAATAACTGGGCTCTATAGACTAGCCAAGTTGACATGTAAAACCAGCCATCACTGCAGTGGACTCTCCTCCTCCTCTGGGTCACAGTGCACTATTCTTCCAGTTTCTCTCCCAAGCATTTGGAAAATAGTAGCACTGCCAGCCATTTCCACTGTCAGCAGTCTATGACACCACGATCTGCACCTTCTCCAATTTCAGTTGTGTGGAACAGAGCCATTGTGAAGGGGCCTTTCCATGGTCTTTGCAGGTCACACCCAGATTTCTGGAAGTGATTGCTCTGAGTCTTAATTTTTCTCCCAAGACTTGTCTCTGGCTTATTAAAAACTCCTTTGACTTCCCAGAATTTCTGTGCAAATTTTGACAGCTGCCAGTCAAAGGAGAAACCCAGACCAAATATTGTTGGCTCTGTTGTCTTTCTGAATGTCTACCACAGTTTGGTCAAAGCCATGTTAGGTGTGACTCTGCTGTTTATGATTATCTTGGCTCCAAGCACATTAATAATACAATGGTTAATCTCATACTATTAAAGAAATCGGTGCTTATTTCATGGAGTGAATCAGACTGTGTGTTGAGTTCATAGACTTTCAATCGTTTTATGAAAAAGAAATCTAGCAGAGTCATGGGCTTTTTAACCTCTCCTCCAAATCATGTTTGTAGGCAGAGATTAGTGCCAATGACTGGTTTAGAGTGAGACAGAGAAATCCTTCAATATTGATACAGTTCAGAAATACTGAAATGTTAATTTCAACATTTTCAGAACGGCAACAGATTTCAAGCACGCAGCCAATCATAATTACAGGTGTCATTTGGGAAGTTACTTTCACAGCTATGGCAACAACTTGGAAACTCTTCCGAATTCCACTAAAGCCCTTTGCCTAAGGACGGATCTATTTCACAGAGAACAGAATGAATTTGGAACAGTTACAAATGCATAAGCCCCCATGAAAATGTAGAAATTTTTGTGAATGCTTTCCATTTGACAGCTTGTCAAGCAGATCCTTTGGACAAGTTTTCGGACAAGAAAGCGTCTCTCTTCCTCTAGCTGCAGAGGAGAGGAGACTGCTCCTTTATCTCTTTCCAAACTAGATTTTAATGATGAAGTCTTGAATTTTTTAAAGATGCAACTTAGTTAAGCAAGAAGCAGGCAGGTGGAACCCAATTTTACGGAAAGAAATGGGGTAAGGAAGAGCTTGAATTTTAATTAAAATCCGTGAAATAAAGAACACATAGCTTGCTTCCTGCAGGGACCAGTTCTTGGTGTTGGAAGTGTTCTGGTGTAAATGTGGCCGTTTTCCTCTCCTCCTGGGGCCCCAGGTCATAATTCACCCAAGGAAGCTGCAGCTGCTGAACTCTTGCCCTTCTGACAGTTCCTGGAAGACTTCTCTGGCGCCGCCTGAGGGTTCAGGCTCGCGCCAGAGTTTCCCTCACCCCACCCCCGCGCGGAGGGTCTGTTTTCTTATGGCTGCGCGGTCTCTTAGGTCTTTGGGGGCGAAGCAGAGGTTCATCTTTAGGGTCTGAGAGACCATCTGGGGGGCTCGTGAACCTCAATAACGAGGAAATAGATGCACAGAACAAAAGCTAAGTCATTCCTTTTCTATGTTGATTTGCAAGCTTGAGGGCGTGTTGGCTCCGTGGCTTAGCTGGTTAAAGCGCCTGTCTAGTAAACAGGAGATCCTGGGTTCGAATCCCAGCGGGGCCTGTCGTGGTTTTTCCTGCCCTCGGAAAGGGTATGGTGCATCAAAATCTTAAGGGTCAATTTTCCCTACGGAGTTTCATAGGACTGTATTATATGAATCTGAGGGTGGGGACAGTTTTATCGTTTACAAAAAAGGGAAAGAAGAGACAAAGATAAGTTTGTTTTTCTTTCAGAAGAATTTCTATCTTTCTTGACGTTCTTGCATTTTTATGTATTGTTTTTTCAGCAAGCAAAAAGGGAACCAGGGAAAGCAGAAGGCAAAGTCTCCAGATTTAAACTATAAAGCAACATCATAATTTCTGGTCATTCTATTATTTTTCCTGGGGAAATCCCAAATGGATGCACTTTCGTAATCTACAGGCAATATTTTTTTTAGCAAGATCAGCCTCTGGAATGACTGATAAATGCGTTGTTCAGAAGGTTGCAGCATCTCAGTTCATAGCAGCCACTAAAATCCAACTAACAATGCAAGTTGTAAATAACTATTTTAAAAGGTGGTCTTGTGGTCAGAGTTTTTTGGAAGGGAAAATCAAAGAGAAAAATATTTGTCCCTGTGATTTCAGAAAAGAAGCTGTGAGGGAGAAGAATCCTTTTGATTGCATATCCACGGAGTGGATAGCCCACTAGAACAGACAGACCTGAAGCTGTTAGCATGCAGACTGACTTGAAGAAGCAGTCCAGGAAGGGCTGAGGTGCCTTCTTCCAAACTCTCTGTAAGAGAGAGGAAGGAAACATGAGAGGTGGAAAAGAAGTCTGGAGTTTTAATCATTACTGGGCCCCTTTACATAGAAACTCAAGATGAGGGAAATTAAGTTCACTGTAACTGTTACCCTCTTACTCATCTCCCAAGACCAAGCCCCCGTCCACCCGAAAGTCCCACCAACCTGGCTTTTACCTTCAGAGCACATTATTTTATGTAGATGGTCAAGGGTTGAAATGTGATCTCCTGTTCTGTCTGCAGAAACAAAATGTCCCAACACTTTGAAGAATAGTTCAGGAAACAATTCTACTTTTATGGAGACTTTCACCACTCACTCTGAAGCTTGATTCCCCACTTTTCTTTATAGGCATCACACAGCAATGGAGAGTACCAATGAAAATTCAATTAATAATCAAGTTGAGAAGAAAAAAAAGTGGATTTTATTTGAGCTAAACTGAGGATTATAACCAGGAGACAGATTCTCAGAAAGCTCTGAGAAATGTTCCACCTGTTCGAAGTCGAATGCACAATCATATACATTTTCGAGACAAAGGACAGTACATCAAAACATACGGATATGTATGCTGATATTTTACATCAAGTTCACCAAGGCTATATATACATAGTCCACATAAGCACATACAAAGTGAGCAGCAAGTCACCATGACCCCCTACAAATGTGGTAAAGAACGCTATTCTTTTAAGAAGTTACATCACTAACATCAGCAGAAAGGGGGGAAATATGATCTTTATGGTGGAGCAGTCACTCCCATCTTTGAGGTGCTCTGTTTAATGTGTAATGCAAATGCACACTGCACATGAGTGAGGAGGTCCAAACAAACACGGAGAGAGAATATTATGTTTAAGTTTTCTTGCCCTGCCTTAAAATAGAAATTTTATTTCATCAAAAGACAGACCCTCTTTTTCACATTCTCCTATCTTCTGCTCAAAAAAGTCTTTTTCCCAGGCCCGGATTGCACACCTCCCTCAAATGGTGAGGCCAGCTGTGTCCCAGTGTAGATGTCAACACTATACCACTCCTTCATCCTGTCACCAAACCTGCCTTAACCTTCACCCTTCTGCTCCATCAGGCTCTAGGAATACCTTTATAAGGATGCTTCCAGCCAAGTGGCCCTCAATAGATTGCCTGATCTGTACCAGTGAGGTAGTGTTGCTGGCTACTGAAGCTATAGAATATTCCAGGTGAGGAATCTAACCATCTCTCCCCAAAGCCTAAAAATCTTCCTAACTCTCCATGTATCAATCATGAAAATGATTTATGTGTACAAGTGGAAATAGTTTACAATCAAATGCTTGTTTATCCACCCAGTGCCTATCATGTGGCAGGCACCATGCTAATCTCACATGGGTCATGAGTTCCGTCCTAAAGAGGCTGGTGGGAGGATGAGTCAAACAGTTCAATAGCAATTACAGTAGAGTGGGATATAACACCATTGGGAGTGGAGGGTACTGTAGGCCACGCTTTGATACTTAACTCAGACTGGGTGGAGATGGAAGGAGCTGGGGAAGATGTCATGGAAGAAGTGACACCCAAACTGAGCATGGAGGAGATGTAGGCAAGATCGAGGCAAGAGTGTGGGCTGGACAGAGAAGTGGAAGAGGTGCTCCAGGTAAAGGGAACAGTGTGTGCCTAGAGGTGAGAAAGAGGACGCTCAGTTCAGGTAAGCGGAAGCAACTAAAGAATGGGGTGTGCAGATCTTGAAATTCTTCCTTGTCTGGCGATGACCATAGGCCCATAGGCATCCTCATAATTTGTGTCAGGGGTCCCCAACCCCCGGGCCACGGACCAGTACCGGTCGTGGCCTATTAGGAACTGGGCTGCACAGCAAGAGGTGAGTGGTGGGGGAGCAAGTAAAGCTTCATCTGTATTTACAGCCGCTCCCCATCACTCTCATTACCGCCTGAGCTCCGCCTCCTGTCAGATCAGCAGCGGCATTAGATTCTCACCAGAGCTTGAACCCTACTGTGAACTGCCCATGTGAGCGATCTAGGTTGGGCACTCCTTATGAGAATCTAATGCCTGTTGGTCTGAGGAGGAGCTGAGGCGGTGATGCCAGCGCTGGGGAACGGCTGCAAATACAGATTATCATTAGCAGAGAGGTCTGACTGCACAGACACCATAATAAATCAATTGCTTGCAGACTCATAGCAAAACCCTATCAGTGACAAGTGAAAACAAGCTCAGGGCTCCCACTGATTCTGCATTATGGTGAGTTGTATAATTATTTCATTATATATTACAATGTAATAATAATAGAAATAAAGTGCATAATAAAGGTAATGCACTCGAATCACCCTGAAAACATCCCACACCCCCCTTCTTGGAAAAACTGTCTTCCACGAAACCAGTCCCTGGTGCCAAAAAGTTTGGGAACTGCTGATTTTTGGCATCAAGAAAACCACAGATTGACTTGGTTTGACAGTTGATAAGTCTCAAGTGTTTCATGTTTTCTTTTGAAAAGACCATACATTACCAAAGCAGTATGGATGGAACTTGAATTTACAAGTTGTGGATTAAGTGGGACCTCTAGCTGGGCTGCTGAGATTCTCCTATGGAGATGTAAAGCTAAAAGGGTCTTTATTTCCCATTTCTTCCTGGGTAGCAACACTCATCTACTTGCTCCATACCTGTTTTTGCTGCCAACATGTCTATTCCTCGGGGTACGAGCTGCACCTGTCCTGTTCACAGGCTTTGGCAAACAGCGGGTGCTCAATTACAACAATAAAAAGATTTATTAGGCATTTATGCCAGGGATTTATCAGGCCTTTATTATTTGCCAAGCTCTTTGTATATACCAAATCATGCAATCTCACAGCATACATATGGGGTAAGTTTCAATTATTTCCTCCATTTTAAAGAGGGAGTCACCAAGGCAAGGGATACAAAGTCATTTGCCTGGAAGGTCATACAGCTCATCAGTGGCAGAGCCCAGGTAGCCTGAATAGCGTTGGACCCACCTAGTGACCCTCCAGGAACTTCTGAGTGCTTCTCCTATTACCCTAGGAGTTGTGTCTATTTGCCATTTCCTCCTTTCTCATGTTTCCAGGGCCCACGTGGGGATCCTAAACGGGCAGAAATGGACAATATGTGGTCACCTAGGCAATAAAGGAAAACTTCATTTGTTTGTTCTTTTCTAGCCTTGCTAATGACCATCTTCCTAAGACATACCAATTCACTTTTCTTTCAGTGTATGTATGAACCTTTCTGTGAGTTCTGAGGAATTTAGAGGAGAGAGAGGGCAGAACAATTCTAGATATCAACTATCATAAGAGATTCACCCTATTTTCTGCCTTTGTAACCTGTTATTAGATTAGATTTCTTTTTTAGAAAAGAAATGGAGAGGAGAAAATTCCAGTCACCTGAGATTTTTGATTTTGGGGGGCTTTGCAATAAATTATGTAAAAATAATATTCAATATCCAAATTTTGAGTTCAGAATAGAAACACTGTAGGTTAATACTTGTAACTCTAGTATTAATGCTCAAAATAAGCGGGCTGGACGTCAGGAAAATTGAATTTGAGGGATGTTTCTGGAGATGTCACTAAACATGAATTTGTGTGTGTCTAAATCTTCCTCCCTGGGTCCTGGGTCCTGGGTGCTGTTCTGAACTGCAAAATTTGTAAACTGTCAGACCCTCACGACCTGCAAGTCAATCCTGCGGAAAATCTTACACAGCTTCATAATGGAATACATAGGAAGATGTTCATTGATGGCACCCTTATTTGTGGTGGGAGGGCATTGGACCTAATCTGGGAGTCATCCCTGGGTGAGGACACACACTGCAGACCTCTGTGCAGTAATTAAAAATAATAGTTCTAGATGTAGAGCTACGTACAGCAACACAGATTAAAAAACTGGCACGAAAGGGACAAAGTAAAAATAGAATGAGATATATGACACAGCGTCATTTATGTAAATTAAAAACGCATGTACCGAAACCAAAAATACATGTTCTACAAAAACATATAGTAAGAAAGAAAAGGACGATCTTTCCAGTGATTTCTTATGGGGGTGGGAGACGAAAAATGAAATTGAAAGTCAATTAAAAAGGAATCCATAAATAAAAAAAAACAAAAGAAGGGCCCTGTGGACTTCAGTGATAAAAAATTGAGGAGTAACATTCATTCGACTCCTTGAATGTGAAGGAGAGAGAGAGGGACAGTCAACTAGAGACAGTGAAAGGAGATGAGATTAAAATGACTATATCTTAAATTGTGTTCTGGGTACAGAGTGCTTTCATTCTAGAGCTTTCATTATTTTAAAAAAATATTTTAATTTTTTTATTTCGGATAATTTATTTTAAAAATTAAAAAAAGTAGGAATTTGAAAACGGTACTGTCAGGAGTGGGATTCGAACCCACGCCTCCAGGGGAGACTGCGACCTGAACGCAGCGCCTTAGACCGCTCGGCCATCCTGACTAACTGTTCGCGAAGGGCGCTCGGAATTCATTTCCGTGTCTATCTCAACGCTAGTCAATTTTTTTTTTTTTTTTTTTTTTCCTGAGGATGTGGAAATTCTTCGGTTAAAAAGCGAAACCACAAGTCTGCGAATGGACCCGGACGCCGACCCAGGGTGGAAGCGCGGAATAAGTGCCGGGTTGCGGGGCCGCCGGGGGGCGTCTTCTGCATGAAAGCGTATTCGATTCCAGGCTGCCGCGAGCGTGGCGGCGCAGGCCTGGGTACCCAAGAGTAAGGGAACTTTTTCTCCATTCTCGACAGAATTCTTGTCAAATAATGGCACCCACGTTGCTGAAGTTGCCTTACTTAAACTGACACCTGCTCCCAGGCGGTTTTAGGCTATTTATTCAGTTTGATGCTCGCCGAGGCCCAGCCGTCTCGGGTGCTCTCTCACTCCTCCCTCCTGTCCTTTCTGTTGCAAATCTCCCCGCTGGGGTTACCCTGGGGACCGGTGTAAGGGTGTCCGGGTGTCTTGCTTCTTGTTCCGAATTATCTAGTTCTACACTGAGGATTTGTGGACTTTTCTGTATGGACGTTATACTGTTCTCAGAAGGAGGCCTCAAACTGAGACCAGTTTTGCCTTTCACTTTCTACAAGTGTATCGCTTTATCTTCCATTAATTCTTATGGCTTTCCTAAATCTCTGTTTATGTCCAGCAAAACTACCAGATCTGTACCACAAAGAGTTTCTAATTGGTATGGAACACTCCTCAAAGAGAATTTAGTTTAGGTCCTTAGAACTAAACCATGGAGATATAGTTTTGTTTTGTTTTTTTAAGGAGAGGATAAACCCAAATTTTGACATCGGTTATATATTTGAGTGATGAGATTTTGATCATTTCTATTTTTTAAAATGAACTTCCATATGTATTCAAGGAAAAAGGCTATTTCCATTTTAAATTTTAAAATGAGAGTAAATGTGCATGTAGTTGGGAGTGGACTCAGGTTTTGAGAAGGAGTTTTGAGGAGACCTGAGTGGGTCTCGAGGCAGAAGGGACAGATGAATTGGGATACGAAGAGAGATGGCATGGAAGAGCCGTTGTTGATAAGGGATGATAGAAGTTGTACAGTTATTTTTCTCCTAATTTGAATGTCTGAGCTCAACTATCTCACAGAATCTCTGTTAAAGAGAGGCAGGCCCTTTCAAACATGTGATGACCAGAGCTGGTATTTGGTGTGTGAAATGAAGTCTATTACTATCATTTCAGTAGCATTTGCGTTTTGGGACTGATCTTTAGCTGTGGGGTGAGAGGTTTTTGTTTCTGGTTAAAAAAGAAAATCAGGCCTTGGAAATACTACAGTTATTTGCAGTGGTGGAAGAGATGCCTTTTTGGTGCTTCTAAAATCACAGTATCACCGATTCTGCTTCAGGTGATTAAGACGGGCTTTGGCAAAGCATCAGCAAGGCCACCTTTCTTCTCTTTTGGAAGATTTGAAAATAAAGCCAGAACGACCAAGACTGTTAATTTCTTCCAGGCAGTGGTAGCTGGTGCCAGCTGGAAAGAAAGCCTCAAGGCTCATCAGATAAATTCTCCCTCAGTATGCCTCATGTAAAGCGGCTAAACCTGGGAGGGGGGTGGACATAGATGTTTCCTAAGAATCTACTACCAGCTCAGTACTGTGTTTGGTAACCATTTTCCTTGAAGATCATGAGGAAATAGGAAGGGGAGGGAAGTCGCAGAACGAATTAAAACCTATGACGATTTCTCTTTCTACTCTCAGAGAGGGGTTCCTGTGGCAGTCCCATCTATTCGGAGTGAGATTTTACATATGCATGTCAGGATACACATTGTACATTAAACTAGCAAAACAACTGCTTGAGGTTCTCAAGTATTTTTAAAGAAGTTTGGACTTGGTTTTTTGAACTTTTTTACTTTCTAAAAGTACAATTTGAACACAAATGAATACTTTTAAAGCAGGGGTAAATGATGTTCTTCTCCCAGGAGTACAGTGTAGGGTGGGGTGAGTAGGGTTTGAAGAAGGGGCAAGGAGAGGAGGACCTTGAGTGCTGGGGGTCCATAAATGATGGAGGGAGGAGCCCTTTTTATCTGGTTCTCCAGGTGCCAGCCCTCAGTTCAACCTTGGTAATTCCTCTAAACAATTTTCTGAAGCTCCAGTCCCCAGATGAACTTAACCTATTACTCCTATTCAACTGAGGTTTGCTCAGTGGAAGATGTCTTGGACAGATAGCAAGGACCCCTGCTTTCAGGACCTGACATGGGCACATACTATGTGCCTTTAATCAAATCATTTCATTCCTCTTAGCTTCAATTTCCTCATCTGTGAAAGGAGGAAGTTGGAGTTAATATCGACAGTTGCTTCTCATCTATTACATTTTCTTCTTGACCCCTTCCCAAAGTAAGACCTCTGTGGTCTCCTGATTCATAAGCCTGGATGTGGATTCACTTAAAAAATAATCTATCAATACATCCATGAATATATGATTATCTAGATATTGTTATGTAGGTCCCAAGTCAGTAGGGGGACACCAAAATCATAACCAAAACCTAGGTGGAGCCGACAATGACAAAAAGTGAGTGGTGGAATATTGTTGTCCTTGTCATATTTCACTTAAAGTATCCTGAATGTGATGATAATAGACCTGTCTGGTGTTTAGAACTTCCACCTAAGAGAGAATGCTTGGTTTTAATTTGTCATAGTCCTCTATGAGGGTAGCAGGTAGACTGAAAACTTATAAAAGTTGGTTTTTAGCTTAATCATGAGAAATATAATGTGATGCAAGAATGGAAATAATATGTTAGTAAGAACATAATTTGGAGTTCTTGTCTGATGAGTAGAGCTCTGATTTTAATAATTTCTCAGCAAGAGGCATACATAGGAGGTGCTCTCCCACCACTTGGTGAACCTTTGGAGACTCACAGTCTGTCCCTTTGGGCAACAGAGCTGCTTGATTTGCATTAAGGTCAGACCCTCTGTGAGGGGGACTATTTCTGATCCTTGCTTGGGGTAACATAGGGAAGAGTGGGCATCTCGCTGAACTATCAGGGCCTTCAAAGTAGGAATCCAAAGGGCCTTTCCTCTGGAACAGTGCTTTAAAGATCACCCAAGTTTGTTTGTTTTTCCAATTATGAGGCATCACCACTAAAATTTCCCAAACATTTCCTCCAGAGGCTAAAGGCAGGTAGCCATTGGCACTGTGGCCTTCTTGTAAGTAGCTGGACCGTCCTGGAATAATAGCCCCTTCCCTGGTGAGCCTACTGCCATCAGGTCTGGGGATGGGTCTTGGATAAACAGAACCACACTGCTTTGGCTCACTGCATTCCCACACAGGTTTCTTTCCTCTGTTTTTGTTTCAGTTCCACTTGTTGGGATAAAGAAAGGAAGGTGCAGATGCTGTTCTCAGCAATAAGACAGACTTATTTATTAGGTTAAGACCATGGGCGACATCTATCCTAGAAACTGGAAAACCCAGTGGAAATGGAAGGTTGGAGCCTAGGTAAATTTGCAGTCTATTGGCAAGATAAGACACATGTATACAGGAAAATGCAAATACACACAACTGCGATCAATCCAGCTGTGCTGAGCACAGTGATGCAGCCTTCAGGGAACCCTGAGGAGAAGCAGCGTGTAGGAAAGCTGGGTGGGGAGAGAGCGATCGGTGGTGCGGTTTGGAAGTGGGTGGTGGTCGAAGCTAATTAAAGGTATGGTGGAGGGTTTAAACCAAATGTTGGGTTGAGGCTGAGACAATGGCTGATGAAGTGGTGATCTTACTGAACGATAATGCCTGGAAATGCCTCTGGAATGGAGAGATTCTAGATCAAAAAGAAGAAGAGAACCTGAGACTTGTGGAGTCAACAAAGTGAGGTTGAGATGAGCCCCAGGCAAGGGAGAAACGCGGGTGCATAGAGGGGAACAGGGCCGAGGCATGGCTGTGGACACAACCTTTGAATTTTATCTAAAATTCTCTCCTCTAGCAAATGTTCTGTCTGATCCCTTAGCCCTGCTCATTTCATCTCTTCTTTCTTTACTCTCCTTGCCAATTGCTCAGATCCACCCCAGAGGATATGACTTAAAAAATTTGAGGGCTTCTCTGGTGGTGCAGTGGCTGAGCGTCCACCTGCCGATGCAGGGGACACGGGTTCGTGCCCCGGTCCGGGAAGATCCCACGTGCCGCGGAGCGGCTGGGCCCTGAGCCATGGCCGCTGCGCCTGCGCGTCTGGAGCCTGTGCTCGGCAACGGGAGAGGCCACAACAGTGAGAGGCCCACGTACCGCAAAAAAAAAAAAAAAAAAAAAAAAAAAAAAAGACATATAGGCCTTCAGCCTCGGATCTTCCCTTCCCAGGATCCTTTGGGTTTTCTGCTTGCCTAAAACCTGTTCCTCTACATAAACCTGTTCCTCTACATATTCCTATTCCGGACACCAAGATGTTTCTGTCACAACCCTAGGCCAGCCTAAGCCCATCTTGATCCCTGAGCTTCAAGTGCCTTCCTATAGGCTTTGGCCTCAAGGGCCAGGAGAACGCGAGAAGCAGTTTGAGTCACCTCTCCGCCCCCTGAATATTGAAACAGAAACGGAAACAGATTAGGAAGGTCCTATACCCCACACTCTATCAGCAGCAACACAACCTTCTCAAGATTAATTAATCTCTACCCAACAGGAAGAAACAGGGGCTGGGTACAGCTGGCAGATGAGCCCCAGGGGGTGATAGAGAAGCGGGTAAGAGCAAAGGGAAACGGTTGGGCTGGGATATTCCTTAAGGTACCCGTTGGCTGGGCTGGGGAGGGATCAGTTTAGAATGGAGGGTGTCTGTGTCCCCAGAGGCAGAGTCCTGCCCTATGGGGGAGAGTGGGATGTCCTTAGAAAGGTCCTTGGGACCAGCAACTACTGTGACTCCCTCAAGCCCATCAGTGATGGGGCAGATGGTCAGGGGCTTTTTACCACAGGACCACAGGCAGAAGAAGGGCCGGAGGGGTCCTGAGAAAGAGGCATTAGAGAAAGTATAGATATGGGATCCATCAGTCATGTTGTAGAAGCAGACGTCTCCTGACTCACAGTCTAGGAAGATCCCAACTCGGCTGGGGGGTCCCGCCAACGGGAGAGGGGTCCGCAGGGGGGTGAGAGCCCAGTACCCGTTTCCATACAACTCCACAGCCCAGAACCCATTCTCGGGAGTCATGGGGTCAAATCCTTTCTTCATCACGTTCTCCCTACACACCCCGATTGCCCAGTCAGTCCTGTCTCCCACCTCCACCTCCCAGTAATGTCTCCCTGAGGTGAAGGCCTCACGACCCAACACACAAGGCCAGGAGTCAAATCTCTCTGGTTTCTCAGGCAGTTTCTGACGTGAATCTTCCAGTCGGACAGATTTTGAATCCTCATACAGAAAGAGGTGGGGGTGGGCGGTATCTGGATCCAGAGTCACGTCAACTAGAGACAGAGAGAAAGTGAGTCTGAACATCAGTGAATGTTAAAGGTTGAAAGAACTATCCTTTCTTTTCCATAGAAGTGGGACACTGCTCTAGCAGTTGACAGGTCTCCTCAGGAAGAGAGCTGCCTGGCCTGCTCAGCTGTCTCTAGTCCCCTCTTCCATCCACAGCCACAGGGTGATGTATGAACTGACTGTCCCCAGTGCCCCATGGGACCCTGTCAGAGGGGACTTGTCTTCTAGCCATCTTCCAAGGGCCCTCTGTGTACCTCAAGGAAAATGTTGAGGCCATTTACCATCGTCTATCCCCTCTATATCCTCATCACAAAAGTATGTTAGTGGTTTTTTATTTCCAAGTACTATACGACTTTGAACCCCTGCAAGGTAGATCCTCGGAGCCCCTGAGATATTTAGAGTCACTGACCTGCATGCAGTGTAGCCTTTTTCCATTCTGCAAGGGGGGAGGGGGGAAAGAGTGTTATTGACATGTTTTATAATAAGAGAGAAAACCTTGTGGATGAAATAATTAGAAGAAGATAGAACTTACTGAGCTCTTCCAGGAGTTTCTCTGGAAAACAAACAGAAATACCTTAGTGACCTTCTAGAGTGGGCATAAGGGAGGGGACAAAACAGGTGTAAGAAACACACAAAGAAGTAACTGTTTACTTCATGACTACCTGATTGTTGAAGCATTATCAATAAATGAAGAACAAGGATTATGTTTTGTTTTCTAAGAAATATGCAGGAAGTTCCTACTGGCTTGGGATCAGATCTTTAGTCGTTACTGGGAAACCAAGTTAAAAGTAAGGATAGAGTCTGAAGGTGAGTAGTGAATAAACATCAGGTCTGTTCTCTCAGTTAGAATTGGTTTTGACTCGTCTTTTACCCTAAACCTCTGTTATTCTTCACATTGGGTGCCACTGACTTCAGGAGCCTTATAATCCCCTCTGACTTTCAGAATTCTAGAATCAATTATCTTCCCATTGGCAGACATCCTAAAGGACTTGGATCCAATCCCACTTGGAAGCACTCCCAAAAAGAAGACTGGGATTCTATGACTTACCTTTAGAGCTGAATTCATGCCTCTTCTGTCTGGATCTTTCCTTGTATAGTCTCCAAGTGAAAAATATGGACCCAATTGTGAGAAGTCCTAGGACCATCAAGACCACAGCCACAGCCACCATCCAGGGAGTCAACCTTGGGAAGAAGGAAGCTAAAACAAAATCCCCAAGAAGGACATTTGTTGAGAAGCTCAGAGCAAGTCCAGCTCCTCTCCTGATTCCAAAAGGGGGTGGAAGAGAGGATGACCTGGACCTCTCACATTCCTCCCATGGAAAAATGTCCCTCCAATGCCACTCTGAGCTTTTCAGATAAATTTTGATCTTAGGTAACAGAGAGCAGAGAAAGAGAGGAATGAAGATGAACAAGAGTCATTTGGGGACAAGACCTGTGAGACAAAGAATATAATGGACCAATTCCTGTTTTCATGGAAATTTCTCCTTAGCTATCAATGAAGGATGGGAGCCAAGGGGTTGAGGGAAGTAAATAAGGAAGGGGAAATGTCACATCTGAGTACAACACAATGGGACTCAATGATCAAAGAATAAGGAAAAGTTCCTGCCTGAACTAGAGATAGTGTGTAGGGAATAATGAGAAGATTTGCTTCCCTGAGGACCCTGGAAACTTAGACAGAGCTCTAGCATGGAATGGGGAGGAGGGCGAGGCAAGGGTGGAAACAGGAGAACTAATTTAGTTAGATCCAGAAGACCACCCCCCCGAGACAAAGTTTCTCTACCAAGATAGAAAATCCGGAATTTGTATGAGATCTAGGTAAAATTTATGCCTTCAGAATCTCTACTCTTCTAGTGAGGCTGGTGGGGCTCAGTGGGCAAGAGTTTAGGTGGGGGAAAGCTTAAGGTGAGGAAAATAGACAAGTCTGCCATGAGGTTACAGCTGGTCAGATGTCCCATGTGATGTGGCCCTGAAGCTGTGTCAAAAAGGAACCTAGCACTGAGTTCATTGACCTGGTATAGAAATCTCTACTTCCTTCTCTTGGCCGAGAAGGAGGTTCCGGATACAGCAGGACACATTCTTCATGGAGGTGTCCCTGACGATCACTGAAGCTGCCACGGTGAACAGACCTTCTTCATCAGGGTTCCTGGACTCTGACACGGATGGAAACTCCTCTCCCTTGGGAGTTCGCCACTGTACCCGGGGCTCTGGGTACCATCCCACTGAGGTACACTCCAGCCAGATCTCTCCACTCTCTTGAACTTCCATGTGGATGTGAGGATCAGAGCCCAGAGCTATGGAGAAAGGAGGCAACTTACTCCTTTAGCAGACATCCTTCTGGGAGGCTTATAACCACAGGACTGCATAGTTTGAGAAAGAGAAACCCAAGGGAACTGGGGATGAGAGGGACTCATCTCCATATTTTATTACACAAGGAAACAGAGGTATCAATAAAAGAATACATCTTATCAGAGAGAGGTGCTGTGTTGGGATTTAGTGTTGGAATTTTGGGCAGGAGTTTGATGGACAGACAAGGGGTCCAGTCAGCGGGAACAGCAAGCCCAATGGCTTAGGGGTGGGTTAGTGAGTCTAGGCTGGGACCTCCAGAGATGGGAGAGAGCTCTGTGGTTGGAAGTATCATGAGAAGGCTTTGCGTAGGAAAAGGGCTAGGATTGAGAATGTAAGGATAAACAGAGAAGGAGTATCCTTGAGGAGAAGGGGGATTGGAGGTTCTTTGCACTGAGATTGTAGTTGACAATTTAAGTTTCACTTACCTGTGATACTGATTCAGGAATTTTCTTAAATGATTTCAACCTCATCTACCCCCACCCCCCAATTAAATTGACATAAATCAACATGAAGCTGTTTATTATGTTGACATAAATCAACATGAAGCTGTTTTTCCTTTCTGTTCAGCCTAATTATTTTCTAACAATTCCACAAAGTACAGGAAAACAGCAAGCTTCAGAGAAGAGTTCTTAAACACCTATTAAACACCTGTTAAACAACTATTGGTTTAAATCCATATCCCAAGTTGTGCGTGTACGTGAAAATGTGTATTCTTTTCATGAAAAGGGCCACCACCCTCAGCAGATTCTCAAAGGTGTCTATCACTCAGAAAAGCTAACAATGACAGCTTTATGCTAGCAAATCTCTAGGGCTTTATAACCAACCTTTAAGATACTTCCCTAAAAAGGAAATATGAGTTATATATGATGCTGCCACGTGGGGCACTATGTTATGAGGCAGGGACCCAGATTTCACCCAGGTATTTTTCAAACTTTATCTTTATTTGACTGCATACATAAAAAGCAATATAGTTGTATATTATACATTGTAGGGCAGTCTGAGGCACAGTAATAATATCTTATAAGTACATAATGCTTTTAGAATTGACAAAGCAGTTTCTCATATATTGTCTCATTTTATTTCATTTCTGCAAAACCTTGTTTGAGAGGTGGTGCTTTCCCAGTTTTACAGTAGGAAATATAGCTCAGAAAGAGATTGTTTGATGCCAAGTGGGAAAGGCAGACCTCAATGCATACTTTCCTTCTGAGTGTTGACCATTTTCCATGTTGTTTTACTCTGAAATTTAGCTTGAAAGGAAAAAGGAAACAAAAACAAAAACTTTTGCAGGTAGATCAAGACCCTTAACAAGCAGCCATGCTCTGTGATTTTAGGAAATTGGCCTTTGGGTACTAATCCATAAAGCAGCGTCAAAGTATGCATCGGGGTTGCTCACTACAGCCTTAATGTAATGGTGAAAAAGAGACACAACTGAAATGGTTAATTCTGGGCTTTGATCAAGCAAATTATGGTCTGTTAATAGAAGAAAATGTTATACAGTCATTACATCTTACACTTATTTAATTAATAACATGGGGAAATGCTTATGCTATAACTGAGAGAGAAAGGCAGGACATCATTGAAATAAAGCTCCGCCCAGAAAGATTATTCCCCGCTCCCTCTCCACTCTCAACTCAAACCCCCTTCCTACTCATCTCCTACTCTATCTAGGCCTGCCAACCTCTTCCAACCTAAAAGGGATTTGGGGAATGAATCTGATGGCTTCCAAAGTAACAGATCCATAGGAAAATATATTCCTCATGGAGTCACAGGAGAAAGTCAAAACCGGTCTACTCACCAGCCACCTTCAGATGCACGGTGGCCTCTTCGTAGTTTTCGTCCTGCCTGAAAAAGCATAGGTACTCCCCATCATCAGAGGCCTTGACGTCCTGTATCCTCACAGCGACGCGCCCCTCCGCGATGCGGTCCTCCACCAGCGTCACTCTCCCCCGGTACTCGGCCATCTGCTCTCCGGGCTGCTCTCGCCCTTCCCGGCGCACGAACACCGCGGGAGAGACCTTCTCTCGGAACCACCGCAACTCCATGCGCTCGGCGCTCACGTTGGGGGAGAGGTGACAGGGCAACTCGGCGTCTTCACCCACCACCGCCAGGATGGGCTCTGGGGGTCCAATCACGTCAAAGGGAGCTGCCAAAAAACCAGGAGGGTCAGACAGAATGTGGAGGTGGGAGATGAGGACTGACACAGACCAGGATCCCGCCGAAGGGCGGAGAGTCTCCCACCATTTCTCTTATTCCTACGACAGCCCGAGGGAGTCCATCTTGAATCTCGACCCTTATGGAAGTCGCTAAGGAGAACCAAATGGGATTGTTAACAATTACTGAGAAATTTCAACCTTGTAGGCCAGAGGGAGAGACCTACCGGAATCCAGCTCGGGCACCTGGAGGAGAATGAAGACGAGCAGACACCCGGGGAGACAGGAGTTTGGAAAGACTGCCATCTCCAACCTTTGTGGGCAGCACGATGCTGGTGGACTCGAGTTTGTCAGGAGCTTCAGCCTAGGAGACAGATGAACGGATAGGAGATAGCAAAGGGTTGTTGAGACACTGTTCTCCCGTGTCCTCCCAGCACTTCGTTCCAACTTGGAAAGAGTCATTTGCACCTGAAGCTTCCTCCTCACCTCCCCCTACAGGGCAGACTTTCAATCCAGGCGGCCCTCAGCACGCTCTCACCGCCCACCCTAAGTCTGGTCAATCTTGTCTGTATAAAACAACAAAATGGGCCCTAAACCCCCAAGAGAGACTTAGGAGAAGGGAATTGTGAGGCATAGTACCCATTAATGGCTTTCATATAAATAGACAAACCTTGGAACCACCGCCCTAAAAAACCTCTTCTTTCAAATACAGTAATTTGGCATTTGCTTTTAGCAATGATAGTAAAGATACAGTGATGGAGGTAGAGATGGAGACCAGGGGAGTAAGTTGGAGGAGAAAGGAAGAAAGATTGGGAGCAGGTGGAACAGGAAAGGGAGCTGAAGGGCTTGAAGAGCAGAGGGCCTGGGACTAGGGAGCAAGGAGCCAGGGGGAGAGAAGATGCCTCCTGGCTGCTGGCTCTCTCAGCAGCTGAGAGTAATCCCAGATACTGACCTCTGATGTTGGAGGAAAAGGCACCAACAAGCTTCTGCCACCAAATGAGAAAGCTGGTTGTGGCCCCAAGGGCAAAAGTTAAAGGAGAAGGAAGGGGGAAGTGCTCTCAGGAAAGCCTGCCCCCAGGTCCCTGATGTATTTACTTTGGGGGAAAAAAAAGTTTTCCAGAGAGGAGAAGGGTCTGTGGATTTCTGTCTTCAGCTGAGAAATCAGGATATGCATTGATGACCTGGGCTAAACAGAAGGAGACAGGGTAAAAAAGAAAGAGGATTCAAGAAAACACAAAAAGTAAAGACTTGGACCGTTAATTCACCTCTCTCTAAGCCTCAGTTCTTTTATCTCTAAAATGGGAGTATTGTTAATAATACCTTCTTTGGAGTGGTGTTGCAAGGATTAAATGAGATTAAGCATGTTAAGTGCTTAGCATATAATAGGGACTTAGAAGAGAGAAAGTTGTTATTCTATTATTATTTATGTGAGTTGAAAATTAAAGATAGGCTAGGAATACATTTGTGTGGTTCAGTTTTCAGGGCCCCAAAGTTGTCTCTCTGCCAAAGCTACTTCTCTAAAAGCAATTCATGAGGGCTGCAATTTCTTGTTTTGGGTTAAACCCCTTATCGTTATGGAAAATTAAAAAATATGTATATTTTTGAAAGTAGAAATCACTCATAATGTCAGCAAATAATGACAGCCTCTGGCAGAATTGTTGATACTTTTGTAAATATAATTTGAAACATTGTGAGTAGCTACATAATATCATCTTGAAGGTTCCTATAATTCCCAAGATTGTGGGACATCTTGAGTTTTTTGCCTATTATAAATAGTGTGCTTTATACACAAGTCTTTGTCCACATCTTTGATAGTTTCCTGATAAACTTTCTGATGAATTCCCAGAAATATTGTCATCAGGTCAAACGGTATGAACATATTGTCAAAGTTTCTTCCTGAAATGTCAAGCCTATCACACCATCAATCGAAATGTCCTCACCTAATTCCTGCCAGCATTGAGGGCTATTATTCCTCATCATCACTAATGGAATGGATGATATTGACCAAATTATTACTTCACAATGCATTTATGTAATGAGGCTCATCATTTTTCATGTTTATATATTTTAATATGTTCTGGTAGTGAATTTTTCAAGCTAATTGCCTTTTTTTTTCTAGATAGATTCTGGAGCTTTTTTCTTTTTTTTTTAAATCAAAATGTATGAACTTTTTAGAAATTAAAGACATCAACCCTGTATTATATGTGTGGCAAAACCCCTTCACCATCCGTTTGTTCTTTGCCTTTTAATTGGGACTATGATCAAGACCAACAAAAAAATAATTCCTCCAGTGGACCCACCTGAGTGCTAGGAGAATGAATTTTCTCAAATACAAATCTGATCTTGTCACTTTTTGCTTAAAAATCCCTACATGTCTCCTTAGTGACCCCAACACCCAGTTCAGACACCGTAATCTGGTCAAGAATATGCTGTAAGATCCAGTGGCCTCCCTCTTTCCTTCCTCTCAGCCTCTTCTCCCCAGAGCCTCTCAGTACTGTCCAACTCGCATGAGAAACACTTTTGAAGTCTGTGGTCTTATCTGTAATGTTTAAAGTAAGTTAAACATTTTGCTGCATTCCACATGAAATTAAAAAAAAATATGACTCTGGCTAGACTTTGCCCCCTCCATGTGAAATCAACTCTCCAGGAAGATGGGCCAGGTTTATCCTGTGACATGGACAACTTCCTGGTCCCTCTTTGCTGGCACAAATCTGACCTGAATCCTACTGTGTGATGCAGATATGTTTATTTTTGTCTTTTGTTTCCAAGTCTTTCTTCCCCTCCTAAACTGAGCTCTTTGAGGTCTCTGACCTCTTATCAGCCTATAGACCGAAGTAGAATTTGCAGCTTAAATCACACCCACCAGTCCCTGGCTTTCCTAGTTTGAAATGTGCCTGCCTCATTCTTAGCTCCCATTTGTGCTTAACTTTCAAAAATATCACCGATAATGAGTTTCCTCTCCTCAACCCATTCTGATTAGACTTCTATCCCTTGCTCTACATTGGGGCAGGGGGAAGAGCTTTTACTTGCACCCAAGAGAGCTAGACTGAAAGAAAGGAGCTGGGGAAATACAGAGCAAATGGTATTCAAGGTATTATGTGGCAGCCGAGGTTCTGACTGGATAATATCGGAGTCATTTCGGCAGAAACTAGCAGTTTTGGACAATCAGTGGCAGGATCTCTGAATTGTTCAGGCTCAATCAGGGAACAGAGATTCTAGATGCCCCCAGTTTTCATGGCTCCCATTGTTTTTTAGGTGCCTTTGTGATGTGGGGCTACTATGAGCAAGTTCCTGTTATTCTGGGGCCCTAGAAACATAAACTGTTTCCTCTTAGACGTGAAACCTTTTGGGCTGAGGAGTGTGATGTGCTCCGGATAAGAGCAAATCCAATGACAGATGTCAGGGCTTCTTCCCCTACACTCCCCTTTTCACCACACGATTCCAATTTCCTAATAGTATAAATTAGTCAGATCCAATGATTATTCTCTTCCTCGTCTTACTTGACATCCAACAGCATTTGACCGAGGCAACCACTTACTCCTTTTTTTTAAGAAGTAGTTTTTATTCTGTCAAAGTAATTCATGCAAAGCATTTTTTAAAAAAATAGTGTAAAGAGCTTTTAAGAAAAGCACTAGTTCCACTTCCACCCTATCCTTCCTCATTCCCTAGAAGCAACCTCTTCAAATGCTTTGTTGTTTTGTCTGGTATTTGTCTAGATATGTCTCAGGAGTAACATTTATGTTGCTATTTCTTGATGAATCCATTTTTTAGATATTACTTTTCGATGCTCTATCATGAGCAGTGATGATTTCGTTCTTGTGGTGGTTGAGTTTATGTGTCAACTTGACTGGGCTAAGGACTACCCAGGTAACTGGGTAAAGGTCATTTCTGGGTGTGTTTGTGAGGCTGTTTCCAGAAGAGAGAAACCTTTGAATCCGTAAGTGAAGAGACTGTCCTCACCAATGCAGGTGGGAATCATCCAATCCTTTGAGGGCCTGAATAGAATAAAAAGACGCAGGAAGGGCGAATTTGCTCTGTGCCTGAGCTGGGACTTCCAGCTCCTGCCCTCAGACATTAACACTTCTTGTTCTCTGGCATTTGGACTCTGACCTGGACCTACATCATTGGCTCCCCTGGTTCATAGTTCTTCGAGTTTGGACTGGAACTACACCACCAGTTTTCCTGGGCCTCCAGGTTACAGAGGGAAGATTGTGGGATTTCTTTGCCTCTATAATCACATGAGCCTATCCCTCATAAAAAAATCTCCTTCTATATATCTGTATACTGTATATCCTATTGGTCCTGTCTCTCTGGAGAACTCTGACTAATACCATTCTTTTGTATCACCGATAGAAATATATCCTTTTTGTTCAGTGTTTCCAATACCATGGTTTTGTGGCTATATTTTTACGGAGCTGAGGATCACATATGATTACATTTACTTTCCTGCACAACTTTTTGTGTTTGAGGGGGATGGGGGAGGGAGGGAGTTAAATGATTCACCTTATTTCCTTTGTTTAGTTTCCTGTGTTCCCACCACAGATTTTTCCCAGCCCTTAACTGTCTCTAAGTACAGTTTCCATAGTCAAACGTCTCAGGTAATTTATTAGTGCTATTATAATCCCTCCCTAGCCCCATCCCCATCCCTCCCAGAGCAGCACTTCTCTAACTTAAGCGAGCATATGCTTCACTGGAGGGTCTTATTAAAAATACGTTCCGATTTAGGTCTGGACTGCTACCAGGATTCTCCCTGCTGGCTGCTGCAGGTCCACAGGAGCTTTTTCCTCTTCCTTATTCAGAATCCGCAGCTGAAGAGGCAGCTGCTGGCTCTCCACGAATTGCGGAGATGACCCTGGGGGATGGTTCTGGCTGAGTCTTGGGCTTATTTCTTTTGCACGTGGCTAAACCGAGCTAAGACAAAGGGCTGGGTGCGAATGGGCACATCGTGCATAGCACCGTATTCTGTGGCTTGTAGTGAGCTTTGTGGTCAGCTGGTCTTTCTCAGGGCGCACACTATTGGCGTACTGGTAATAACTAGATGTGACCGCATGATATGTTGACATTATAATGCTGACATAACCCCCCTGTTTACCAAGCCTGTATTAAATTTATGTGCATCGTGTAGTGGTCGCTTTGTAATGTATAGAGATATTGAATCACTGTGCTGTGCAGCATGGACTAATATAGTGCTGTAGGTCAATTATACTTCAAAACAAACAAACAAACTCATAGAAAAAGAGATCAGATTTGTGCTTATCAGAAGTGGAGGGTGGGGAGATGGGGAATTGGATGAAGATGGTCAAAATGTACAAACTTCCAGTTATAAGATAAATAAGTACTAGGGATGTAATGTACTACATGATAAATATAATTAACACTGTTGTGTAATATATATGAAAGTTGTTAAGAGGATAAATCCTGAGTTCTCAACACAAGGAAAAAAAATTTTCTTTTTCTTTTCTTTTGTATCTACATACGATGGTGGGTGTTCACTAAACTTATTGTGGTAATCATTTTACGATATACATAAGTGAAATCATTTTGCTGTACACCTTAAACATATACAGTGCTGTATGTGAATTATGTCTCAATAAAACTGGAAGAAAATAAATTACGTACATTGTAGCCCAACAGAGATTGCATATGTGAATGGGGGTTAGAAAGAAATTGAAGAGGTCTGAAGAAGATGTGATGGACTTCCGTGTAGAAGGGGCATTTGTGGGGGTGGAGTGAGGTTAAATGTGTTCCCTGGGAGCAAGAGGCTGAGGTCTGGTTGAGTGGTGACATCTCTGAGTCATATTCTGGGAAATGCTTTTGAAATGGAGAGTTCCTAGAACAAAGAAGAGGGTCAGGAAAGGAATGTATGGGAGTCAATAAAGTGAGGTTGGATTGTGCAAGGGAAAAAATTAGAAGATTTAGGGAAGGGAACAGTTGTATGGACCACTCTGAGTTCTTCCCAGAATCCACCCCATTGAACTCTTTCTTCCCACTGGGGCAAATTCCTCCAAAGCAGGGCTCTATCCACCCTCTGGAGGACAGGCTATAGAAGACATGAAAATACAGAGTTTAGTATTTTAGAAGCAGGCCATGAATTCACTATTGGTTTGATTTCACCTTGTTTTCCTCTTATCACAGATGTCACTCCATGTTCCCTGATCAGACCTTGTCTTAGTTTGAGTTCTCCTTGAAACAGACCCTCAGACACAGATATGGATGCAAGTAATTTATTTGGGAGGTGATCCTAGAAAACATGGTGGGGAAGGGAAGAAATGAGACAGCGAAGAGCCAATAAAGAGTGTGATAACACCCGGATTACTGTTATGGGTCCCTGGGACTCAATCTTGCTAGGGACTCTCTGAGAGATTGTGTGGAACTGGAAACTACCCAATTCAGAGTTGTCACCGAGGGATGAGAAAGCAGAAGGATTTATCCATAATCCAGCCCCTCATTGGCTGAGGATTTTCTAGGTGAACAGCAGTAGGAAGGGTATATGCCGGTGACCACCAAGGGGAGAGAGACAGACAGAGAGAGGGGAGACTGAGAATCAGTGAACGTGAGAGATTCAGAGGGCGTCTCTTTTTCTCCAAAGAAATGAGACACCGTGGTAGGAATTGTCAGGTATCCCCAGGAGACATTTTTCTGCCTGCCCCCTGGTCTCCACTCCCAGCCTTCCCCGCCTCAGCCCCACACCAACTTCTTTCCTGATTATCAACTACCGATTAGTGTGCCTGAACTTCAAGTTTCTTGGGTTAGCTAATCTTATGGTCATATTCCAAGGGACCTGTATGTCTCCTAAGGAGAACGTTGAGGCAATTTACCACCATCTCTGTTCTCTCCACCCTCATCAGTGAAATGCTATCAGTATTTTTCATTTTGTGTGCCCTGAGGCTTTGAATCCCTCTGAGATATGAGCTCTGAGTCCCAGAGAAATGAAGAGCCATTGACCTGCACACGATTGTACTTTTTTTCTATTCTGTAGAACAGAGAGGTTTTATAAGAGATACAAAGCTTCGTTTATAGAACTAGGGAGGGAACACCAGAATTTTCTAAGCTCTTTTATGAGTTTCTTTTGAAAATAAACAGAACTAAACCAGTTAAGATTTGAGTTAAAGATGGGGGAAGGAGGATGGAATGTGAGCATGAAACACACAATGGAGTGACTGTTCCCTTCTGTGAATACTTGATTATTGAAAAATTATCAATAAATCATGAACAAAGAATACTTTTTGTTTCAATTTTTGTTCTGAGAAATCTGCAGGAAGTTCCTCTTGGCTTTAGATACCGAGAGATTTTGTTGTATCTGGAGAACTGAAAGTCTGGGGCCAAATTTGGGGTGGATGGGAGTGAGCACTGGAGGCTGATAGTGGGGTTCTGCTTGCCTATTACCATGTTGAAGGTCACCAGCCAAAGCCCAACTGCAGTTGAACGAAATTGGATTTGTTGCTACTTGTTACAGCAGCGTGGATTCAACACAGCATGGGGGCTTGGGGGAGGGGTGTCTCAGTGAGATGGTGTGGGAGAACTTATTACGGGATTTAGGTTTGTGTTGGGTGATTTGGGGGAGGTTCAAAGAATGAAGGGTTTGCTCTGGATGACTGCTGCAAGAAAGCAGCAGACTGATGTATGATTGAATATTCCAATTTTTGTTAGGAAGTGGAGGAACAGAGTGGGCTGGAATTTCCTGGTGGTCCAATGGTTAGGACTCCATGCTTCCACTGCAGGGGCCGGGTTCAATCCCTGGTCGGGGAAATAAGATCCCACGAGCCGCAGGGCACCGCCAAAAAAAAAAAAAAAAAACATTTAAGAGGTAAAGAAGCAGCAATTACTATAGTCAGCCGAGAGAGGGAGGTGTATAGTCATTTTTGTAGCTTGCACTGTGTTTTTTGGTCTGTGCTCTGACATGACTGCAGAGTGGATTTGTTTTTGTCTCCATCACAATCACAGAATGGTCTTGCCTGATGTTGGTGTCTGTGAAATGTTTAAGTGGAGAACGCTAGAGCCACTGCCAGGCTTGTTTCTTTCTTCCTCAGTCAGAGGCTGCCTTTTCCTTCAGATCTAAAGGTATATGGGGCTTTATAACCTTTAGAGTCCCTTCCAACTTTGAAAAATCTAGAACCATATTTCTAGATTTCTAAACTAGGATGACTTTTGAGTGCAAGTCATCTCAGAGGGTATGGCATCCCAGCACATGTCTACGGATGGGAGGAGTCCTGTGGATGGAAATACTAAGAGAAGGCTTTGAGGAGGACATAGAAATTTGGTTGGATCTTGAACAATGGTGTGAAAGATTGAATTACTGACCTCCATCCTTCAGTCCTCCCTGAATCCTCATCTTTGGTATGGCCACATCCTGGGCAAGTCACCCCTTGACTTTGCCTTTGCCCACATGATTTGCTTTGGCCAATGGCATGTGGGTGAAAGTGACAATGTGTCTGTCCCAAGACCTCTTAAGAGGCCTTGCATGTTTCTGCTCACTCATGAACACCATAAGGAACTGTTTATCAAAAGGAGAAACTGCTCTGATCAGCTCTCTAGTCTTAGGAGGATAGGAGACAAGTGGAATAGTTGCCCCAGCCAATCATAGAGCTGTTTAGCCACTGCAGCTTGAAGCAGAAAAGCCCAGCTGAGCTGAGGAGTAGATTAGCCACACTCATCTGACACCCGGACATAGGAACAATAACAAATGAGTGTTATTTTAAACCAGTAAGTTGTGGGGTGATTTGTTGCTCAGTAATAAGTACCCGATGTAGAAACTGGTTCCTAGAAGTGCAGTGCTATCATATTAAAAAACAACCTTCTGGGGGGAGGAGCAATACAGAGGTTGGGGTATGCTATTAGGTATAAAATGAACTACAAGGATATATTGTACAACATGAGGGAATATAGCCAATATTTTATAATAACTTTAAATGGAGTATAACCTTTAAAAATTGCGAATCACTATATTGTACACCGGTAACTTATATAATATTGTACAGCAACTATACTTCAACAAAAAATTGTTTTAATAAAAAATTTTAAAAAACCCTCTGAGGGCCTTTGGCTGGGTGTGAAAATTAAACTGATAAAGACAGATTAACAGGAGAAAAGCACCCACATTTTACTGAATTTTTACGTGTACATGAGAGCCCTCACAAGAGGATGAAGACCTGAAGAAATGACCGGAGCAGGAAGCTTTAATACATTTTAGGCAAAGAAACAATACATTTGTGAAAAATTGACATGGCAAAGGGGCTTGGGCTAGGGGTAGTAAATGGTGAAGAAGTAGCAAGGTTTGTTTATATAGCCTTCTCTCTGGTGATGAGGATATCTCCCTTCCTCCTGGTACAGGGAGGATACCTTTCATATGCGAGATTTATTTCCTGCTTTCAGAGAAAAAAGGCAAGAGAGGGAAGCCTTCCTCCTGCAGTTTTCTCAGACTTTTTGGAGTAGCGTGCCCAATACCAGCTTCTAGAGGCTACCCATTTCTCCAACTTCAAGTCTAGTAGCATAGCATCTTCAAATCTTTCTATCTCTATCCTCTGCTTCTGTTGTTCTGTCTCCTCTGACTCTCTTTTTTAGAAGGAAATCATTAGGTGTTTTTTGTTTTGTTTTCTTGTTTTTAGCTGCGGCGCGACCAGGAATTGAACCCGGTCCCTCGGCAGTGAAAGCGCGGAGTTCTAACCACTGGACCGCCAGGGAATTACCGGAAATCATTATGTTTCTTCCTTGTTTAAAATCATACAGTGGCTTCCCATTATATTTAGAAGAAAACACAAACTTCTTTCGCTGCCCCGAGTCTACACTGATCCGGCTCTCCCTGTTTCTCCGGTCTGCCCACTCTTTTTCCTACCATCCTTTGGCTGCTCTCACCTTTTTGTTCAGGTAGTACCACAAATCCAATTGCACCCTAGTCCTTTGCCCTTGATGTTCTTTCTCAAACTGTGTAGTAAGAGGTCTGGCCGTTGTCCAGACTCTTGGGAAATAACCTAAACCCTTGGAATTTCCCGAGTGTTAAGAGCATTGTGTTATTCCTGGTGAGCTCTCTGGATTGTACCTGATAGTTTACTCTAATGAGATGACTCATGGGGAGTCACCAAGCCAGAAAGTCCAATCAAGTGATTAGGGGGTTGGGGCTTTGGGCTATGTGCTGTCAGCTTGACTCAGGAAGAGAGAGGGGCTGGAGATGGAGTTCAATCACTATGTGGTCAATGATTCAATCAATCAAGCCTACATAATGAAGCCTCAATAGAAAGTATGGCCATCGAAGCTTGAGTGTACTTCCTGGGTTGGCAATACTCCACGCATGTCACCTGTCCCAGTCACTGTTATTTTCCTCAGTGCCTAGACAGTGCTTGGCTCACGGCCAACAGCCAGCGATTGTTGGATGGCTGTGAGAATAAGCTGCAGGTGTATTGACTCATACTCACCAGAAATTGCTTGGATATAAATGTTAGCTTATTTACTGATCATTGTACATGTACCTTATCTGTGTCAGATTACTTCTGTCTCTGATACCAAAGTCCTGTAAGTTTGATTAGTAACTGTAATTGAAAGGTCTGGGATAATTATACATGCACCTTGTGCTTTGTGGTACAAAAGGGTTGGTCTGGGGCCAAGCATGGGGGAGGCTGGGGAGAAAATGAAATGATCCTGTGAACCATCCTGGCAGCAATGTGCCTGGCTATTTCCTGTCAGACCTGTGTAAATGGTTATATGATTAAGGAAAGCTCTTCACGAGTCCAGGGATCTGTAAGTTTCACTTTCCCAGAAGTTGGGAAAACTTCTTATTATGGTAGGATATGCCAAGAAGACTTAACTTCCAATATCCCCACCCCATCTCTCTCCTTGGCCCAGCCTACTCTCTCCCACACTGGGATCAAAGGGTAACAAGATTAACCATTGCCCAGTAATAAGCACTGACGATAACTCCCAGCCCATCCGAGGTAAAAGATTAAAGTCTCTCTTTAATCCAACATGCCAAAATCTGAAAAACTTCCACTGGAAGGCCTTGATTCAGAATTTATTTTTTCCCCCTCCTCTTGGGGTTGATCTAAGTTACAGAGCCAAGAGCGCAGGTGGGATCACAGATACCGTGGATCTCAGCCACTGAGGGTGCTGGGATCACTACGCCATGCCTGAGCCGTGACACCCAAAGAAGGGGAAGAGTCCCTGGGGGGCGTTCCCCTTCTCTCCATACTTTACTCCACCTCACTCCCAGCCCCCAAACCCAGGAAAAAGGAAATTCTGGAAAATTAAATTACTCATGCTGCTAAGAATGAGTGACCCCAGGAATTGCCTGGCGGTCGGGCTGTTAGGGCTCCGTGCTTTCACTGCGGGGGCGGAGCCTGGGTTCAGTCCCTGGTCGGGGATCCAGCAAGATGAGCAGCGCAGCCACAAAAAAAAAGGTAATCCGTCTGGGAAGAGGAAATAAAAATAACTCTCGGATGACTCCAGACATCTTCTGTTCATTTGAGCTTTGGTTTTCAGTAAGACTCTGATTTTCAGCACTTTGCTACGAGTCCCCAGATAGTCTGCTTTCTACTTGTTTCCTGCCTGTCCCATTCTCAATCTTTGACCTGACTATAGGCGTTTATGTTCCTTTAACTAGTTAGTTTATTTCTGCTTTGGGGCTCGTAATGCACAAGATTCCCGATGCTGGGGAATCTTTCTTAGTCCTCAAGTCTCAGAAAAAGTATCACTTCCTCCAGGAAGCCCTCCATAACTTTGCCATCTAAAGTGGTCCCCCTCAGCCCCCAACCATTCCTCTCCATAATATCACCCTGTTTATTTCCTTCGTGACACAACAGACTGTACATGGTCGACACATTGAAGGTGATAAATTTGTTGAGAGTGAATGAATAAGCAAAGATATGAAAGAAGACAGTAAAGGATAGGAGCCGAGTTTTATACTATTTACATATTTTATACAGTCACTAGCAGAGGACTGGGTTCATGCTTAGTTTCAATAAATACTTAAAACATTTGAAATTTATGTTTATAAGGCACTTTAAGGATGAGGCATGACTTATCAAAAAAAAAAGTATGAATGAAAACTCTATTTTCCTTGAACAAAAAAAAATCGCTTTAACTTGCTAGACCTCACTATTTCACTGTGAAATGGGGATCAATATATTTGCTATGAGAAAGCAAGGATACTGCATAAGTGAAAGTGTTTTGTAAACTATAATAAAAGATAATGCAAACCCATTCAAAGTCTTATTTTACAGAATACCGAAACACTGAAAAGCTCTAACTTGCCTAAGATTAATATAGGCAGTTATTAGTAGTACTTGTTTCCTGACTCACAATCTGGTGCTTTTAGTTAAAACTGTTCAAATATTATTATAACAACAATACCAAAAATAAAAACAACACACGCACATACACAGTAATAAGCCCGTCTTCCATCTCAACAAATCACTTTTTCAATATTCCTGATTTTTTCCAGAATGTGTCCATTTGAAATTGCAGTAAAACAATTTTGAACTTTTGAAATACCTTTTAAAGTTTTCAGCCAACTTTTACAATTGGA